>NC_080685.1:14240698-14543728 GCF_030445035.2 Dasypus novemcinctus | reverse complement strand
ATCTTAAGTTTAATTACAGAACTAGTGCATGCTTATCACAATACCAGTAATAAACAAATGTGAACAAAAAGTGTTATGTTAGACTCCCCCTTTAGCACTCCCCAGTCGTTCTCTCCAGACGTAACCAAAATACCCTAGATTTTCCTTCTTTTATATATCCTGAATTTTCTCAAGTTTTCTACTCCTCTGGTGATTGAAAACAGAGAAGCAATTTCCTTTTAATCCCCACTGTTTTGCTCAAGGATGCCAATGCAATATAACAGAAATGGGTTGGCTTTTACAATGGGATTTAATTTACAAGCATACAGTTCCAAGGCTGGTGAAAATGTCAAAATCAGGGTATCAGGCAAAGCTCTCTCCCTGAAGGTCAGCTGCTGACGATCCTGGACTCCTGCCACATGACAAGGCACAATGACAGCTCTGCTGGTCTCTGCCTTCTCCTCTAGCCTCACTGTCTCCTCAAGTTTAGCTGTGGGTGATCAGGCACTGGGCAGGGCCTAATGGCAGCATTGGCTCATCTTTCCTCTCTCCTCTGGGCCTCCTTGGTAGTTCTACTTCTGGTTGCTCCATCTGTGGCTTTTTTCTCTCCTGGGTTCATTGATTTTAACATCTGGAGGCATCTCTTCACTGCAGTTTTTTCCTGGTGTCTGTGGCTCTTTATTCCTCCTTTTTAAAGGACTCCTGTAAGAGGATTAAGACCCACCCTGGATCATGTCTACTGAGGGATCTAATCAAAAGGAAGGTACCTTAACTGAATCTGATCAAGCGGTCTCTTCTCTTTTATAGCTAACAGTTGAATTCTTTTACGGTGAATGCCTCTGGTATGGTATAAAGATAGCAAGACTCAGCAGAAGACAAACTTTTACACTATCAAACTTAATGCCACTGCCTGAAGCATCTCGGTGCTATTGTATTTTCATTATCCTATTGCTTCAGGCCTTCTCCAAGAGCAGTAGCAAAATAGAAAGTGCTAAATTTTCCCTACAAAAATGTGCTCAAAGAGCAGGAGGCTTGTGTAAGGAGAACAGAGTGAGCATGGAAGAGAATAATAGAAGTTAGAAATGTCGTCTTGAGCAAGAAAATGATATAAATCATAAGGATTTTGGCTTTTAGTCTGAAAAAAAAGGGGGAGTAGTTCTTCCATGTTTTTAAGCAGAGGAGTAATCATCTTATTTGTTAGCAGGATCACTCACACTGCTGTGCTGAGAAGAGAGAGGGTGAGGGTGAGGGAAATCTCCAGTGGGTGGTAGAGGAGGGAGTTGATGAGTATCAAGTTTCACTATGAAACAAGCTGCAGCAAGAAGGGCCAACCAGAAGCATGGAGGAGTGTTCCCAGACACTTCCCACTGGGCCCGCAAATGGCGGACTGGAGGAGAGGCTGTAGGGAGCCCCCTTTCTAAGAATGGTGATTGCTGATGACCCACAATTGAATCTCTGGGAATTGTCCCTGGCTGAGTCGCTGCCTTGCCCAATGCAACCTATATGCAATGTCTAGTTGAGCAGGGGTAACAAGATTTGGGATAACTCTGCCCAGTTCTGCTCCCCTCACTCCTTTACAGGTGGTGTTCCAGAGAGGAGTCCCCAATACACCTCCTGCACATGACTTACATTTCCAACTCTGTTTTCCAGGAAACCTGACCTAAGATAGGGAGTCCATTAAAATGTCTGTGAGACTGTAGCATTGCACAACCTAACACCAGGCAACGGCTCCCCAGCTCTCTCATAGGAAAACCAAAGTCCTTACGGTGACCGACAGGCCCCACGTGATCTGGAGCCTCCAACCCTCCAACCTCATCCAGATACCCTCGCACTCATTCACTCTGTTCTGGAGCCATTCAGGCGTCCTTGCTATTCCCTGAACATGCCAGATACATTCTTGCCTCAGGACCTTTGCACCATTTGTTCCTTCTGCTCTTCACCCAAACAGAGCCTTCATGTCCCATCCCTTCTCTTCCTTCAAGTCAGTTGAAATGTCACCTTCTCCATGACCTTTTCCCTGTCCATCCTATTGAAAACTGCAAGCACCCCCCAGCACTCCCAATCTCCATCACTTTATTTGTTTTCCATATAGCTTATCATCTCTATCATACTGTCCAATTTACTTATTTATTATGTTTATTGTCTTAACTCCTCACAAAGGGTAGGATGATTTTTCCCCTTCATTTTGCTCATTGATATATCCCAGAACCTGGAGCATTGGCTAGCACTTTGTAGGTGCTCCATAAATACTTGCTGGGGGAGCAGATGTAGCTCAAGTGGTTGAGCAAATGCACAAAGTCCCAGGTTTGATCCCTGGTACCTCCTAAAAACAAACAAACAAACAAATGAAAAAACCAACTCTCATTGGAGAGCAGATGTAGCTCAGTGGCTGAGTGCCTGCTTCCCATATACAATGTCCTGGGTTCATTCCCCTGTACCTCCTAAAAAAAATTGTTGGATGGATGAATGAATGAATGAATTTGGAAATCCTTAGCAAGTTGATTGGAGTAGAATTCATGGGATGAGGTTACCAGGGATAGAGTATAGAATCAACACAAAGATAGCAGCATTTAAGTGTGAACAGAAGAAGAGGAAATTACAAAACTCCAAGGAGAAGCCAGAATATGGGGGGAGATAGGAGTGCGTGTCACGGATGACAGAGAGAGAAGAGCCTTTCTAAAAAGGGGAGAGAGGGCAGACAACAGTACACAGTGCTGTCAATGTATGAATTAAGGTAAAGACAGAAAAGATGGAAGGAGGACTCAGGTTGAAGGTGTGTGTGTGTGTGTTTAGGTGGGAGAGAGAAGACTAATGAGCATTTTAAATGATGGGTGGATAGAGCTAGTAACAACAGTATACTTTTATCATCCACATCAGGGTTTTCAAGAGAACAGGAAGGCAGGACAAATGCTAAGCTGGTTGGTTGCCAGGTTCCCAGTATACATAGGGATATGTATAGGGGGACTGTCTGCAAACGGAGACATGATCACCACATCCATTCTTTGGGTTTTCTACGCATTCCTCTTTGCTCTTAGTAGGCTATTACATTTTATAACAGTAGGTGGCAGTAAATAGCTTGCTTCTTTATGTCTTTTTTTTTTTTTAAGAAAAATTTGAAGACTTTAGATGGCAACTAAGTATTGGTAAAACTTAGTTTAGCCACAGGAGTATGCTCAAAACAGAGGATTTCAATTTATACCTTACTTTGGGAATATTCATATTGTACATTTTGTGAAAAAAGAGTATCTCTACTGGTCCTTGGAAAATAAAATATTTGAGTAATTACAAAATATATTGATTGTGGTATATTTTCACAGAGTCATTTTACCTTTAAAAGATTAATTTCTACCTTCCCCCAATACAGAATTATTTCTATTAATTTTTCTTCTTCAGTTTCAGTACATACATTATTATATACACACATTTTCTCATTTATATATATACATTTGCAGTAAAATTCAGTTTTGATAGACCTTGGAGGACCTTGCTATTGAAGATTTTACATTTTTTAAAAATGATTACAAATGATAACAAATGTATTATTATCAGAGATAGGATGAGTAATGTCCAAAGATAAAATTTTTAGGCATTCAAGATGGTCAAGTGAAACAGCACACACTATTCAGGCAATCTAAGCAGAATTTAACATCATAGAATTTTAAATCCAGAAACAGTTTATAAGAGAAAAACAGAATATTCTCTGCAGGTCTATCAGACGAATCTGGGCTTAAAACCTAGATTTGCATTTTTTACCTATTTGGACTGTTTTTTTTTTTTAAGATTTATTTAATTTATTTCTCTCCCCTTCCCCCGTTGTCTGCTCTCTGTGTCCATTCAATGTGTGTTCTGCGTCTGCTTGTATTATCAGGTGGCACTGGGAAACTGCATCTCTTTTTTGTTGCGTGTGTCAGCTCTCTGTATGTGTGGCACCACTCCTGGGCGGGCTGCGCTTTTTTCACACGGGGTGGCTCTCCTTGCGGGGTGCACCCCTTGCACATGGGGCATCCCTACACAGGGGCGCCCCTGCATGGCACGGCACTCCTTGCAGCACGACAGCACTGCACGTGGGCCAGCTCACCACACGGGTCAGGAGGGCCTGGGTATAGAACCCTGGACCCTCCATATGGTAGGCGGATGCTCTATCAGTTGAGCCACGTCTGCTTCCCCCTATTTGGCCTTGAGCAAGGAAAATACTGAGTCTTTTAGGACTCAGATTCCTGTGAAGTGAGACCCAGTGGGTTGTTTTGAATGTTTAATGAGAAAACATATTGGTAAAGCCCATAAATGTTGGTTGCCTTCTCTTCCCTAATGTGAGTGTGAAGACATCCGGGCTAAAATTAGGCATCTGCCACCTTAACCCTTGGAACATTTATCACGAATATTAAGGAAAAGAAATTAATTCTCACAGTTCCTTTAAAACAAAAAAAAGAACAATAAAAATTTAAAAATTGTGGACGGCCTTTAATTCAAGAGTTCTTCAACTTTACTACAGCTCAGGTGCCAATTGCCCAGGTGCTGCTTGTCCTAATGGAGAAGTTTTGCTGCAGAGGGGTGGAGGTAGGGGAGGGCAGAGGGGATTCTTAGAAAAATTTGGGTTATGGCCAGAATTTAAATTCCTTCTGTGAGAGTCTTTGCCTTTTTTCATTTGGAGGATTTTGTTACATTGTTACTTCTTCCATTTCCTCTTTTCTCCCTACTCCAGGGCGAAGGAAGTGCTAAAAACCATCAACCGAATCCACCATTCAGATAGTTGACCCGGTGCAGGGGCCCTGCTGCGTTACACAGTCACAGCTGCTGAGAAGTATCTTTTGGTCAGCCTGGAACCTGCGAAGTTCCAGTGGCTGTGACACCAGAGGAAAAGCATCCATTGTCTTTCTAAGACTCCTTAACATGTCCTTATTTCTAGGAAATTCCCCTGGCTTTCTGCCACTATCATGGACTAGTTTGTTCATGAGCTGATTGACACCTGAGTCCTGTGCTTAGATGAGAGCTAAGCACAAATCAGTGGATAGGGTTTGGAGTGAGTTTGAGAAATATACTCAAGAGAAGTATGGGGAAGAAGGCTAGTGGGAGTGAAGCTGGCTAGTGAGATAGGGAATCAACAGATGGATCTGGAACCTGGCAAGAAGAGACATGGACATCAGTAACCCCAAGATGGCTGCCGGATGACCCCACCCCCCAACCCCCACAAGATCCTGCCATCCAGAACAAGACTTCCTCTGGAAGCCAGGAGAAGCCCCGGATATCCCCCAAGGACTTTATCACTGGGCCCTCCTGGGGGATTGATGGGTGGGGCAATCAATCAAAACAGCAAACAGTTGGAACTCCGCCCCTGCCATTAGCAAAGGGGTGGAACAAGGAATGGGTCAAAAAGGAGGCACAAGGTCTGAATTTGTGCTCTCTCACCTTTGGACCCCCACTCTTGCCTTTGCCACGTCCCTGTGCCAGTCCCAGGGCTGGTCTGGGTGCCTGTTTGTGCCCTCTGCGCAATTTTCCTCCGCCATGATGGCCATGCAAGTAAAACCTGGGCATTTATAATCTATAACGGGAAATTGTAGTCTGTAAATCAGACTGCTTTATCATTTTTCAGCCCCTTCCTCTCTACCTGGGACCCATGAGCTGTTACATTCTCTCATTTCTCTTCCCTCCCTACCTGAATAAATTACTGGCCTACGTCATCAGACATGCTCTTGAAATTCATTTCTGCAGCACAGTCAAGAACCTAGACAAAATCCAGTAACATGAGGTAGGAGCTGGAAATTATTGTGAGCACTGAAGTGTCAAAAAATGGGGGTATGGGTACACCATGGAAGCAAAGCTCATCTGTTGTAAAAACTTGACAGACTTTGGTAATATTCATTAGTTCATTCATTTTTTTCTTTCAACAAATATTTATAATATTTATGACTGGCGACACTATGAGTAGAATTGAGAAAAAAACAAAATTGACTCTTATCTTCATGGAACTTAATATTTTTGTGGGGAAGTCACACAAAGAACAAACAGACCCCGCACACAGAAAAAGGTTGTTAATTTTCTCTTGATTTGATTAAAGTTAAGATATCTTGTCACCATGTGGACAGTTATACCTTCAGAGTTTCACGACTTCAGGGCTATATGATCTGCCCAACTAGGTTTCCCATTAAAATGAATAACTGGAAGGTTTGCAAGTATTCCACTTGATTTTTTAATAAAATTCTTTATTTTTATAGTTTAAACAAAATATGAATAGTTAGCTGGCTTCCCAGTGTTGCTCAGAAGACTGCATAACTGTTGCTAAACAAATTCCTGCTCTCACTTCCTCTCCAGCAGGTTACACAGAGTTGTCCTGCATTTAGATAGAATGTTCTAGGGCCTTCTTAAATATGGCTCACATTTGAAACGCCAGCCTCCCATGATATAATGCCTATCACTGACAGTCATATAACCGTCTCCATAGAGTTCAGTTTAGTTTAAGTAGGATGGGTATCTATTTCTTTGAATTGTGCCCTAGAGGCTGATTAAAGTAAAGTCTGACACAGAGCCCAGCAAATCTGACAATGATTCTAACAATGAAAGCAGATGACAATGAAAACCAAGGATAACCTGTGACTGGGAGTACAATAAATTAAAATGAAGTTTGTTGAAAGCAAAGAGCATAATTAGAAGGAACAGGAATAATCCAGACAGTTAAAAAGCAAGAAATCAGCTATGACAATGGGAAGCAAAACATATTGGAAAACTTGGCAATATGAAACCTGCTGAAGCAATTTACTTTGTGACACGGATGGAAGGGGTGTTCCTTAGTGTAATTTGCACTAAGGCTCAATAAAGGAAACAAGGAAACCTCTAAAATATCAAGTAGTTTGTCTTAAAGAATAAGATTTTAAAATCTTAGTAAAATTCAGTAGTTGCAAATCATATATCTGATAAGGGTTTAATATCCAGAATATATATAAGAACGGCTACAACTCAGCAACCAAAAGACAAAAATAACCCAATTTTAAAATGGACAAATGACTTCAATAGACATTTCTCTAATGAAGACATACAAGTGGCCAAAAAGCACATGGAAAGATTTCAACATAATTAGTCATTAGGGAAATGCAAATCAACCACAATGAGATGCCACTTCTCACCCGCTAAGATGGTCATTACTAAAAAGCCCAGAAAATAGCAAGTGTTGGTGAGATTGCAGGGAAACTGAAACCCTCATATATTGTTGATGGGAATGCAACATGGTGCAGCCATTTGTGGTAAACAGCTCTGCAGCTCAACATGCTAAACACAGAATCGCTATATGTTATGGGCTGAACCATGACCCACACGAAGACATGTTCAAGTTCTAATCTCCAGCGGTGTGAATGTGAACTCATTTGTAAAGAGGATCTCTGAAGACTCTTAAAATGAGGCCATAATCCAAAATGACTAGAGACATTATAGGCAGAGGAAACTTAGACTCAGAAGTGGAGGAGTAGGAAGCAGAAGGCGACAGATGGCCATGTGCTGGAGGTAGGTACTGAGTTAAGGATCATCAGCCAGCCATCACCAGAAAGCCACCGGCTTGGGAGAAAGCATCACCCTATGGACACCTTGATTTTGGACTTCCAGCCCCCCAAACTATGAGAAAATAAGTTCTTGTTGTTTAAGCCAACCAGTCTGTGGTATTTGTTATAGCAATCCTAGGAAACTAAGACACCATGTGACCTTGCAATCAACTCCACACCTAGGTATGCTTTTAAAAGAATTGAAAGCAAGGACCTGAACAGATACATGTATGTAAATGTTCATGGCAGCACTATGTACAATAGCCAAGGTGAAAACAACCCAAGTGTTCAACAATAGAAGAGTGGATAGAAAAAATGCGATACACACATATATGTAATATATATAAAATGTAATGTTATTTAGTCATAAAAAGGAATGAGGTTCTGATACATGCTACAACATGGATGAACCTTAAAGATATCATGCTGAGTGAATGAAATAAGCCAGACACAAAAGGGTAAACACTGGATGATTCCACTTCTATGAAATAACTAGAATAAACAAATTCATAGAGCAGAAAGTATATCAGAAGTTACCAGGAGGTGGAGGGGGGTGGTGGAGAGTTTATTGCTTTATGGGTACAGAGTTTCCATTTGGGGTGGTAAAAAAGTTTTGATAATGGATGGTGGTGATGGTGATAATGGATGGTGAGGCTCACAATTCAACATTGTGAATATAATCAACGCCACTGAAATATGAACTTAAAAATGGTTAAAATGGCAAATTGTATAGTATATATGTTTCCACAATGGAATTTAAAAAAATAAATCTAAGTAATATTTGGTCTCGTTCTCATGAATGCTTAATTGTCTTCAATCACCACAGTCCAAGGTTGATTTTTTGCTGGCTTGAATAAAATGCTGCTTTCTAACTCAATCCATATCGTAAGGATTTAGCAGCCTTATCCAGCATCAGAGATCCTGTATTCCTTCTTAGTAATCAATGACTCACCACAGATAGAGAGAACTTTTCTCAGGCTTAGATATCTCACCTAAGTCCACAGGAGCCATGTGGGAATAGTTGATGGAGAGAGAAGCTTCTGTCTGTTCATGCCCAGCTATGAATTGCTTAGGTGTGGCTTTTTGAAAAAAATTCTAAAATCTTGGGTATATTAGTTAACCTCTCCAAGAGAAGCTGCACCTCAACAAGAATTAGTACATGGCATCTTGAGAATTTGGCTCCTAGAACAGATGGTCTTCTTTGAAGCAGGAGTTCTTCCCTAGAGACCAGGCCCCTGGATGGGCCCCAAGGACATCCCAGATGGGAAATTGACATGTATTATGTCACTTATCTTAACCACGTTATGAGGTGGGTTAAACTGAGGCTCAGAGAACTATCATGTGCCTACTATACTACGTGCCAAGCAGTGTCTCAAAGGCTCGGGCTGCTTTATGAACTGTAGGTAGGGGAGAAAGAAGATGGCCCATATGTCAAGCCTTTAACAAACTTTTTAAAAATTTCTTCTTTAAAATCAGTTTTATTGCAATGTATTCACAAACCACACAATCCATCTAAAGTCTATGATCAATGGCATTTGGTATAATCACGGAGTTGTGCATTCATCACTTCAATCACTATTAGAACATTTTCATTACTCCGCAAAAGAGAAAAGAAGAAAAAACAAACAAAAAACAGAAACAAGCACAAAGAAAAAAAACCGGTTCTTCTGCCGTACATAACTGCTAATCTATTTCTGTCTCTGTAATTTATTTGTATTTACATTTTGTATAGATGGGATCAAACACATGTGGTACTTTTGGCCTAGTTTTGTTGTAGAAGTCTAGAGGTTCAATTATTTGCGTACAGAAAGGCCAGGACTCAGGAATAAATTTTGGGAAGGAAAAATGATTTGTTTACAACCGGCCAGACTCGGAGCTTCTCATTCCAAAATCTGAGCCCGGAACAAGATTTTTGAGTTCCTTTTATTCAGAGGATGGGCCAAATGGTTCTTTGTTTCCGTGCTCAATAGGCTTGAATTAGCATATATCTTCCACATCCTAGGTAAGCTTTTAGCAGGGACTTCATACATTCTAGATAAGCTTTTAACACATTTGGTTTGCATTTTCCCTGAATATTTAGAGTTTATAGAGTTTGCATGGCTAAACTGTTTCTCCAGAACAGGAGTTGTTGTCAAGGTTACCAAGGGCAGGGCTGCAGTTCTCATGGTCCCGCACGCACAGCTCAGGACACGTACAGCTCAGGTTATCTACAAAGCGATGAACAGCAACCCACCCATGGCCTACATCAATTTCTTTCACTTAGCACACTTCCTTTTTTAAGCATTGATGGAAGGTTATCAATATATTACTTTACTTTACACTATTGTCCGTATTTGCTTTGGTTGTATTTTTGCCTGAATATCACCCTGATAGCAACATCTTGTAACATTAATGTACATTTGTTCTGTGTCACAGGAAAACATTCTTATTTATGCACTTACTAGCCACCCTCATTTTTCCCAAGAAGGTCCACTATGCTGTATAGTCCCACGTTCAACAAACTTTTTTTGATTCTTGAATAATGTGTGGGCACATGTGTTACACCATGAATTTTACAACCACATGCTCTAAGGAGGACTGGAATTTAAATTTTCATAGACGAGGAAGCTGAGGTTCTGAGTCACACAGCTAGTAAAGGATGGAGATTTGAACGCAGGCTGTCTTTCTTTAGAGCCGCTGCTCTCTCTGCCCTGTACACGGTGCTGTGGCTCAGAATGATTTAATCAGAAGGAAGGAGTTAAGGCAGACAGCTCTGGGGCCCTGCTAATCTTGTGAAAGGGCCAGGGTCATTACCTCCTGCCACTGCTCTGCCAACAGGTATGTATCTAAGGCTTCACTTTGGGCACCGAGCTCCAGATGCCATTAATTCTTTGCTTTTTTTTTTTTTTTTTAAAGATTTATTTATTTATTTATTCCCCCCCCCCCCACACACTCCGGTTGTCTGTTCTCTGTGTCTATTTGCTGCGTCTTGTTTCTTTGTCCGCTTCTGTTTTCGTCAGCGGCACGGGAAGTGTGGGCGGCGCCATTCCTGGGCAGGCTGCACTTTCTTTCGCGCTGGGCGGCTCTCCCCACCAGGCGCACCCCTTGTGCGTGGGGCTCCCCTACGCGGGGGACACCCCTGCGTGGCAGAGCACTCCTTGCGCGCATCAGCGCTGTGCATGGGCCAGCTCCACACGGGTCAAGGAGGCCCGGGGTTTGAACTGTGGACCTCCCATGTGGTAGACGGACGCCCCAATCACTGGGCCAAGTTCGTTTCCCTAATTCTTTGCTTTTTGTAAAAAGAAAATAAACCAAATCAAACTAGTTAAGGCATTAAAACTGATTTTTTTTTTCAATTCGACTTAACATTTAGGTATAGGCTTTTCCTTGCTACAGCATCCTGTTAGATACTGCTTTTATAAGGAAGAATAGTGAGGAGTAAGTGGAAGCATGTTTTAATGAAATATTCTAGCCTGTGATAACCTCAAAGAGACAAGTCTTTACTTCAAGGGTTGTTGTAAAATAAGGGAAATCCACCTGATTACATACTAAATCTCCTTAAATGAGAGGTTCCAGACCTTTCCATATTTGCTCATCTGAAAGTTCACCAGTGCATCTGTTCCTTAATATTCCTCTTAACTATATTATGTATAAAATGACAAATTTCTCTTAATCCTGCTTCACAACTACACATTTCCCAAATTGAAAAATTCCTTAACTTAATAATGATACAGTGATCCAGGTTTATACACATAGGGTGCAATTGATTTGCACCCACATCTCTTGTGATTTCTGCATCTCGCTCCTTGTTCATTCTGTACCTTGAGATGTTTTCAGAATTTTGCTTTAAGGGGATCAAAGCAATTTAAAAAACCTTTCTTTCAGTGTGGAGCTGGCCCATGCGCAGTGCTGATGCATTCAAGGAGTGCTGTGCCACTCAGGGGTGTACCCTGTGTAGGGGAGCCCCATGTGCAAGGAGTGTGCCCCGTAAGGAGAGCCGTTCAGTGCAAAAGAAAGTGCAACCTGCCCAAGAATGGCGCTGCACACACGGAGAACTGACACAACAAGATGACGCAACAAAAAGGAACACAGATCCCCGGTGCTTCTGACAATAACAGAAGCAGACAAAAGAAGAAGACGCAGCAAACAGATACACAGAACAGACAACCGGGGTGGGGGGGAAGGGAGAGAAATAAATAAAAAATAATAAATCTTTAAAGAAAACCCTTTCTTTCCCATTTTGTCTTCGGTTTAAGTTAAAAATCAGCATTATTTTTTATATTTGCCTAAGATACAGTATTAAAATTACTTGAAAGTTTTTAGACTCAAATTTGTACAGAGAGGGAAGTAGATTTGGCTCAATGGATAGAGCATCCGCCTACCACATGAGAGGTCCAAGTTCAAACCCAGGGCCTCCTCACCCATGTGATGAGTTGGCCCATAAGCAGTGCTGATGTGTGCAAGGAGTGCCATGCTACACAGGGTTGTCCCCCACATAGGGGAGCCCCAAGCTCAAGGAGTGAGCCCCATAAGGAGCACCGCCCAGTGCAAAAAAAAAAAAAAAAAAATTTGTACAGAGAAGCCTCATACTGAAACGCAAAGCTGTTTTATAAGAAATTAATTTCAAATGCTAGCAGAGAGAATGGCATTAGGTTTTCAAAATGACATCGTGTTAATTCAGCAAGAATATCTTAGAGCCATTCTGAGTCAAAGGACAGGATGTTATTTTGATCCTAAAAGATATAAGGGCAATTCCAAATAGCTAATTATGCATAGGGTTCATTATCTGTATTGATACACGTGTTAGGGTGAGTTCCTGCTATCAAATCAGTACCAGATTACACTCTTTCCCACTATTAAGCAGTTTTTCCTTCTGATTCATACACGACATTGCAAGCATCTCTTTGTCCTTGATGGACTAATGTTGGGGTACAAAACTTATAATTATCTTTTGTGGTAAAGGCAATCAGATAACCCAGCTACCTCATCTGATCTTTATAAACTATTTGGCATTAGAAATACTGTTTTTGCAAGAAGTCAGTAGAGCTGGTTTGGAATCCTAATTCTGTCACAAAATTTTAACTTCAGATAAGCTATGTAAAAAAATTAAATTATAATAATATATATGAAAGTACCTGATAATAGTAGGTGCTCAGAAAATGTTAGTTTCCTTTTCTCTATGAGGCTAGACAAACAAAGAGGATAGAGAGCTGTATGAGTCAGCTACTGCTGTATAACAAACCACACCAAAACTCAGTGTCCATTCTTGCTCATGCATCTGCAAGTTGACTGGGGTGACACTGCTTAAGCGGGTGGGTTGGCTGGGCTGCCTCTGCCTTGTGGGCTCTGGGCACCTTTTATCTGCTGAGCCCCCTGGTTCAACCTCAACATCATCAGCATCAGCAAGGAAGGCTGGCATGGCGGAGAGAGAAACAAGACAGCCAAACACTGGGAAACACAGGATTCAGGGGGTGCGGATCTTCTCTCCCGCTAAGTGTGCTAACCTACCCTAAACCTGTCTCCTTGTTTCTTACCGTCTATTTTAAGTTGATTTAATACCCTGTGTGAGCCAAGCATCTTAATTTGGTCTGTGAGTCTTTCTTGACGTCTGGGCCATTGGCGGGGTAGTGAATTGGAAGCTACCATTGCACCAGAGTAATGTCCCATATTCTACCAAGATTCGTAATTTCCTTCCACATAGCTCAGCACCAAAAAGATTAATAGTTGAGTTCATCCAGGGTTGGGGTTCGCCAGGCAGGTTCAAAGGAAGGAGGGTAAAGACATTCAGGAAGTTGGTGGGAAGGAGGTCGACGTGATGGATCATGGACTCTAGCTTGATTAGAGAGAAGTGAAGAAGAGAAAGGGCTGTTTGCAGAGGAGGAAGAAGAGGGATCTGCAGCTGGAGGTGCTCAAGAGGACAAAAGAGGAATGGCTAATGGAAGTAGCTGAGCGACAAGCCAGAAGGATTAGAGGTTGTGGGAGGAGGGAGAAATTTGAATTTGTGACCTCAGCAGGGAGCCATGTAACCTCTGCCTTAAATTTCATATGACCTTCATTTTGATTTTGCATTTGTGGTTTGAAATTGACTTAATTGCATCTCCATTATCTTTGCCCTTCAGTGCTCCGTTCTTCATTCCATTTCTCTGTAATGGTTTAGAAACCATTATGCTCAGACAACCTTTGTCATTTTGAATCCCTGTCTCTCAGTTGATGATTAACCCATCACAAGTAGCTAACTCATAGTTTTTTTGCACACAGTAATATATATTATGTTTTTCTACATCATTATATCATGAGTTTATACATGACTTGACATGCAAATTGTTTATGCATTTTACTAAAACGTCCTGTTTTTACATTTAATTCAACAAATGATTACTGAGTACTAGCTTGGGGCCAGACGCTGAGACAGTTGCTGGGATAATCTAATGGTGAAAAAGACAAACAGGATGCCTGTCATCCTAAGGCAGCAGTTGAGGGGTGGGGACCCTAAACAGAAAGCCAATATTTAAAACAAATAAAGGCAGTGCCACTCTGGTTCTGAATCACCTCCAAAACATCCCAGAGCTTCGCCCACTCAAGTTAGAAAGTCTTGCTCTAGGGGATGGTAACTTTGTGTTTGTTGTTAAGAGAAATCAAATAAAATGCTACTTACCAAAAAAAAAAAAAAAAAAGGCTGCTTTGTTCTTCTTTCCTCCCCAGAATTGTCCACCACAGAGATAATGGGGTATATCCTTCTGCTCCACATTTTCATACTTTAAGCATACACACACACACACACAAATATCTGTATGTCCAAGGATATGCATACATGTACATATGTACATTGTGTACAATTATATGTATATATGTTCATAAAATATGTAGTATTATTTTTCAAAGAACAGAGATTTGTTTAATTTTATTGATAAAAAAATGACTTGGCAATCTTGGAATTTTGACTTGACAACAAATATCTCATCACAGTTGAATGATGACCTTCTCCAAAAACCTGTTCTCTCTCCAACCTACTTATTTGAAAAATTTATTTTATTAATATATATAAAACCTAAAAAAAAAAACACCTAAAATTTCCCCCTTCAACCTACTCAGATTTATAACTCAGTGGTGTTAATTACATTCACAATGTTGTCCTATCATCATCATCATCCATTACCACAACATTTCCATCAACAACAACAGAAATTCTGTACATATTAAGCTTTAATGCCCCATTCTTTAGTCCTTCACAGTCTCTGGTAAATTATATTCTGGTTTCTGACTCTACTAATTTGCTTATTCTAATTATTTCATACCACTGAGGACATAACAATTACAGTATTCTTTTATTAACTGTAACAAAGTTACCACACATTTTGTGTCTGGCTTATTTCACTCAACATGATGTCTTCGGGTTTTATCCATGTTGTCGTACATATCAGAACCTTTGTCCTTTTCACAGCTGCATAATATTCCACTCATGTATATACCACAATTTGTTTATCCATTCATGTGTTGATGGACACTTGAGTTGCTTCCATCTTCTGGCAATGAACATAAACACTGGTGTGCAAATGTCTGATTGAGTCCCTGCTTTCCATTCTTTTGAGTTTATACCTCGAAATGGAATTGCTGGGCCATATGGTAGTTGTATACTTGACTTTTTGAGGAACCATCAAACTGCTTTCCACAACAGTTGCACCAGTTTACATTACCACCAACAATAAAGAGTTCTTGTTTGTACACATCCTAACACTCTATCTATCTATCTATCTATCTATCTATCTATCTATCTATCTATCTATCTATCCATCTATCTATATTTGTAACAGTAGCCATTCTAGTGGGTGTGAAGTGGTATCTTATCATTTTGATGGGCATTTCTGTAATGGCTAATGATGTTGAACATCTTTTCATGTTCAGCATTTTTATATCTCCTTTGGAGGGGTGTACTTAAGTCTTTTGACCATTTTATTTATTGGGATGCTTGTCTTTTTGTTTTGAGGATTTCTTAATAGATCTGGAAATTCAACCCTATCAGATAATCTGTTTTCCAAATATTTTCTCCCATTGAGTAGGTTGTCTGTTCACTTTCGTGGTAAAGTTCTTTGATACACAAACACTTTTATTTTGATGAAGTCCCATTTATCTATTTTTCCTTTTGTTGCTCGTGTTTTTGGTGCAAGGCCTAAGAGACCATTGTCTAACACAAGGTCCTGAAAGTGCTTCCCTATGTTTTCTTCTAGGAGTTTTATAGTCCTCGTTTTTATATTTAGGTTGTTGATCCATTTTGAGTTATTTTAAAAAACTTTCAATTAGAGAAGTTATAGTTTTACAGAAAAATCATGTAAAAAATCAGCGTACCTATATTACCCCCTGATTATTAAACACTTTGCATTAGTGTGGTACCTTTGTTACAACTGATGAAGTGATTCTGTAATTGTACTATTAACTATAGTCCATAGTTATATTAGGGTATATTTTCCCCCATTTACCACCCTATTATTAACAACTTGCTTTAGTATGGTGCTTTTGTTATAATTCATGAAAGAACATTTTTATAATTGTTCTATTAAATATAGTCCATCATTTATAATAGGGTTCACTGTGCTACACAGTCCTATGTATTATCATTTAATTTTTATTCTAATAGCATATATATGACCTAAAATTTCCCTTTTCAACCACACTCACATAGTTCAGTGCTGTTAATTATACTCACAACGTTGTGCTACCATCACCACCATTCATTTCCAAAACTTTACAATCAGTCCAAATAGAAATGCTGTACAATTTGAGCATTAACTCCCCGTTCCCTACCCCCAGACCAGCCTCTGGTAACTTAATAGTCTAGATTCTAATTATACTAATTTGCTTATCTAAATAGTTCTTATCTGTGAGATTATACAATATTTGTCCTTTTGTGTCTGGCTTATTTCACTCAACATAATATCATCCAAGTTCATCCATGTTGTCACGTGAATCAGAAGGTCATTCTTTTTAATGCTGAATAATAGTCCATTGTGTGTCCATATCACATTCTGTTTATTCTTTCATCAGTTGATGGACACTTGGGTTGCTTCCATCTTTTGGCAATTGTGAATATTGCCACTATGAGCATCAGAGTGTAAATTATCTGTTCGAATCCATGCTTCCAATTCTTCTTGGAGAGGGAATGCTGTGCATATGGTAACTCTATGCTTAGGAATTACCAAATTGTCTCTTACAGAGGCTATCCCATTTTACATTTCCAGCAGCAATGAATGAGCGTTCCCATTTCTCCACATCCTCTGCAATATTTTTTATCTTCTGGGTTTTCATTTGTTTGTTTTGTTTTTTAACAGCAGCCATTCTAGTGGGTGTGAAATTGTATCTCATTGTGTTGTGTTTTTTTAAGATTTATTTATTTTTAAATTTATCCTCCCCCCACCACCATGGTTCTCTTTGTCTGCTCGTTGTTTGCTTGCCTTCTCCAGGAGGCACCGGGAACTGAACCCAGGACATCCCATGTGCTAGGCAGATGCCCAACTGGTTTAGCCACATCTCCTTCCTGTTGTGTTTTTGATGATTGGCTTTTCCATTTCTGCAAAGATGGTTGTTGGAATTTTGATTGGGAATGTGTTAAATCTGTTCATTGTTTTTGGTAGAATTGACACGTTGACAATATTTAGTTTCACAATCCATGAACATGGAATGTCTTTCAATTTATTTAGGTCTTCTTTGATTTCTTTTTAGCAATATTTTATAGTTTTTCATGTACAAGTCTTTCATATCTTTGGTCGAATTTATTCCTGGATACTTGAATCCTTTAGTTGCAATTTCAAATGGAATTTTTTCTCAATTTCCTCCTCAGATTGTTCATTACTAGTGTATAGAAGCACTACTGTTTTTTCTTAAAGATTTATTTATTCCCCTCCTCCCCCATTGTTTTGCACTTGCTGTCTGTTCTCTGTGTCTGTTCACCTTCTTTCTAGGAGGCCGGGGAACCAAACTTGGGAAAGGAGGTGCCCAGTTACCTGAGCCACATCTTCCTGCTTATGGTGTCTCTCGTTGCATTTCACGTGGGGTGGCTCTCCTTGCGCGTGGGGCTCCCCTATGTGGGGGCGCCCCTGTGTGGCACGGTACTCCTTGTGCATGGCAGCACTGCATGTGGGCCAGCTTACCACACGGGTCAGGAGGCCCTGGGGAACGAACCCTGGACCCTCCATATGGTAGACGGATGCTCTATCAGTTGAGCCACATCCGCTTCCCATGCCTGGCCTTTAAAAACTTAAATAGAGCAGGAAACATCAGGACACCTTGCATGTAGCAAGTATAAGGATACTTAAAAAAATTTTTTTAAAGGATGCTTTTTGAAACTCTTGTTTCAGTAACATATGTACTGAGTTGTAACATAAAACGTGGGTTTTTTTTTGTGGAGGAGGGTCATGGTCAAAAAAGTGAGAAATTCAGGATAACAATGGGATGTGATGATTACACTAGGAGAACTAAGATGTAAAGTGCAAACCAACTGGAAATCCTGACAGCTGCCCCCCTCTGAGGGTGACCCAAATCCTTCTAAAGGGAGATTTCTTTTTCAAGTACTAAGTTCTGAACCCAGAACCTCCTTTGTGGGAAGCCGGCACTCAACCACTGAGCCACATCATCTCCCCTGAGTTGGTATTTTTGTTTGTTCTGCTTGTTATTGTTTTTTCAGGAGGCACTAGGAACCTTTTGTGTGAAAGGGGGGAGCTCAACTCCTTGACACCCATCTGCTCCTTAAATGTAGGTCTTGGGTCTCCCTTTCCTGGTACTGAGGCCCTCCTGTTCTTTCCAATTCCTGTCTTGATAAGAAAATAGGCCTTATTTTTGTTTTATTTTCCTTTGCCCACTCCCTTCTTTGGTGGAGCCCACTTTGCTCTGAGGCTGCTTCTGGTTGGCGAGAACTCCACCCACCCCACCCCACCCTGGTGCCAGCCTGGGAGACGAGGATGGAAGGCAGGAGGGAATCACAGGACGTGAACGCCCTCCACGTGCCAGGCCCCTGCGCGTTGGCCAGCTTTACCTGGCTCATTCTCCCAAACAGCCCTTCCCCCTCCACCCAAATACGGAAGGAAACCACCCACTTCTGTGCAGATACGGGGAAATACCTGAAGTTAGGGAGCCCTCTCCTCCTTTCTCTCTCCAGGCTCCTCAAGCACGGCGCAATCACAGGGCCACCTGGGGACCGCGGGGTCAGCATGCGTCCTTGTGTGCTGGTGCGAGGCCGCACGGCCTCTGTACCACGCGGGCTTTAAGACTCAGCGGGGGAAGAGGATTTGGCGCAACAGATAGGGCGTCCACCTACCACATGGGAGGTCCAGGGTTCAAACCCCGGGCCTCCTGACCCGTGTGGAGCTGGCCCACATGCAGTGCTGATGCGCACAAGGAGTGCCGTGCCACGCAGGGGTGTCCCCCACGTAGGGGAGCCCCACGCGCAAGGAGTGCGCCCTGTAAGGAGAGCCGCCCAGCGCGAAAGAAAGTGCAGCCTGCCCAGGAATGGCGCCGCACACACGGAGAGCCGACCCAGCAAGATGACACAGCAAAAAAGAGACTCAGTTTCCCAGTGCCACCTGATAGTATAAGCGGACACAGAAGAACACACAGAGAATGGACACGGAGAGCAGATAATGGGAGGGGGGGAGGGAAGAGGAGAGAAATAAATAAAAAATAAATTTTTAAAAAAACCCTGGGATCCTGATTTCCTAAATGTATCTCCCATGCTCCTGGAACTGCCCTGAGCACATTTCCCCATTGCTGTCCATGAGACTGACCATCTTCGCCTTTAGACTCAGAGAAGCAAGCCCGTCTGTCCTCGTACCTAATGTGCAAAGGTGCAAAGTGCACAGTAAGCAGTAAATGAAAATTGAGTTAATACATGCATCTCACAATTTAGTTTGGGAAAACAACGCTCTTTGTGTTTCCAAAGGCATTTGATAAAGCCTAACGCAGGAAGGAAGAGGAGTGAGGACAGTTCCAGATCCACCTTCCGTGGTCCCAGACATGCCTGGAGCGTGCTGCACAATCCACACAACGGGTTGTGTCTCATTTCTCAGCAGTTAAAGGAATTTGTGGCAACACCACCAATGAAAGATAACCTAATTGTCTGCCCCACCACGGAAGGCTCCCTGGAGAAGAGAGCATTTTCTTAGGAAAGCACACACACACACACACACACATAAAACATTGGGCTCCTTCCAAACTTAAGAGCTGTTAAATTTCTTCCTCAGAGAGTTCATTATATCACAAAATTTGTCTTTTCTTCCCTTCTCTTACTGAAGCCTCGAGTTATAGCAGTGAGAATGTGTCCATACCTGAGCCCCTCACTCTTGCTCAGGTACAGCCCTTGGTGTAGCGTTGTCCCTTTCTCTTTTCTTTTTTCCCCTTGTGGATAGAACGGGCTGGAGGACAGAATGGTTGAGATCATGGGCCCTGAAGCCAAACCGCCCAAGTGCAGCTCACAGCTCCCCGCAGTACTGATTGTGTGACTGGTATCTTCGGTGAGCTACTTGACCGCTCTGTGGGTTGCAGGAGCCTTATTGGTCAGTGGGCGCCGACTGTTACATTTTCAGTAACTCTGCAAACCCTTTGAGGTCCCGTCTGTGATTTGAAGTTGGCCTTGGTGGACATATGCACACTGCAGATACGGGCGAATGCGGCAAAGCTGGTTATTACTGTTTCCCAGCACGCCACTGCTCAGTTTTTGCGTTGTAAAAGGGAATCAATAATAGTACCTACCTGAGGGACAATTCTGTAGGACTTAAGTATCTGCCTGTGCATGGGAACTGCTCGGTCGCTGTGAGTGGCTCTTGATAGTTCCTCCATTTCACACAGTCCAGTACCTTTTTGCTTCCTGTGCCCCTTTCTACCATAACTGCAAACATAGGGCCAGCCAGATCCAGTGGATACAAGAGTGATAAAAAAATTTTAAATCACTTAGCTTGGTTAGGGCCTTAAAGTAATCAGTTCATCGTTGACAGGAAAAGTGTGGTCTAATATTGCTTATGAGGTATACTCTGGGGACATATAGAAAATTGCAGTTCTTCTAAATCTAGCCTTATGAACACACAGACAACACATAAAAATTCTGCTAGATCCTGCATAGATTACTTTTGTTATATGTATTCCACTTGACTAGGCATTAGAATTTCTTCTTTGGTATTTCTATTTTTTCTTCTTCCAATTAAGGCTAAAAATGTACTGAGAGTTTATAATAGCATTTGGTGGTTCAGTAAACAAACATGTTTTTAAAAAATGTAAGTAGCTGCGTTGAAGTACCACATGTGCTGAAAATTCACATTAATTATATGCAAGTTAATACTTTGGTGATCAAATAAATTCTTGGTAATACATTACTGCTATGAGAGTGCTAAAAATATAGTATATATTACAAATATCTGACTCACTCTGTTCATTACTGCATTAATCACTTCTGTATATTCCCAAATATAAATATTGTGCTGATAAAGCTTAAACACAATGTTACTTTACATGTGTCCTTAATTTACTCTCGATGGGCTTAGAGGAGGCCTTATTTTCTATTAGTCTTAATGATTAATGAAATATGTATATCTTAATCTAACTATCAGCATTTAAACTGTAGTAAGTAAAAGTATTATTAGTGTATAGTCTATTACCACAACATCATTACATATTTTCTGCAGCCAGGATGGCTTTATATTGGAGAACACTTCCACCAAGATGCTCAGAAGTTCATCTCTTCAAACGACTGCCCTCTTCAGAAAAAAAGTGACAACCTGCTTGTATGACATTTACAAAATACCAGACGTCAACACTGAAGAAGATAACCGAGTTCGAAGTATCATGGATACCTGTTTCCTGGATAGAGGAGGTTGAACAATACCCACTGAAGCACCTCTCACTCAAGGATGCTCCAATGTCACTGGACAAATACCTTTGGTTCTGGTGGAATTCTCTCCTTTGCAGTGTGTTTTAGTGTCCTAAACTCCTGAAAACAGATACCATGAAATGGTTGGCTTATCAATGAGGATTTATTGACTTACAGTTTTGAGGCTGAGAAAATGTCCAAATCAAGGCATCATCCAGGCAGTGCTGTCTTCTCGAAGACCAGCTACCAGTGATCTTTGGCTCCTGTGACACATGGCAAGGCAAATGGCGGCATCTGGTTTTTCCCTTCTCTTCTGGGATTTGTTGCTTTCAGCTACCTGTAGTCTCTCTCTCTCTGTATTCATTCCATTTATAAGGAACGCCAGTAAGAGGATTAAGCCCCATCCTGATTGAGGTGGGTCACACCTCAATTGAGGTTGTAGCCTTGTCAAAAGGTCCTACTTACAATGGGTCCAAACCTGCAGAAATGGATTAAATTTAAGAACACCCCTTTCTGGGGTACATACACTTCAAACCACCACGTAGTTGTTAGAGAAAAACAGCGTCACTGGGACACGGAGACTGATGTGATTGCTGGCAGAAAGTTTATTGGGAAGCTCTCTCAATGGAGGGGATATGAAGAATAGACTTCAGCCCACCTCTTGCAGAAGCTGTCATGAATTTCTACGGTACATCTATAGGTGGGAAAATGTTTACTCAGTGGGAGGGGTTGGGGCTTGGGTAAGACCCGAGGGCCAATAGGGATGGCTAGGGGGTGGCGGGCTAGGGGGAGTGAGTTCTAGGGATCCGGGAGGGGTTGGTGGTGCCATGTGGCTCCTTTGTCTATTCTTGTGAGGAAATGAGCTCTATCTGGACACGTAGGCTCTGGATGGGGGGCTGTTCCATGTCACGGAATGCAAGTCACTGTCAACCATTGTAAACCTTGTGATCAGTTAATCATTATAAACCTTGTCAGGGAGAAACCTCTAACATTCCTCTATGGTTATACATGTAATTGGGGTGTAAGGTGAAGGGCTGGACAGAAGGGTGAGGGGGTTTGGGGTGTTGACTCCATCGAGCTACTTCCTACTGTCAAGGGGCGGCGAGGGGTTTCCTTCCGGCTTGTCCCGTGGGTTCTGATTTCTGGTTCTGGAGAGGCTTGCTTGGCCTTCACACAGCAGAAAGAGGCCGTTTACGTACTCTTGAGTTGGTGATTGTATGATTTGGCATATGACTTAGACAAGGAGCTGAAAGAGACAAGGACTAAAGAGAAGTAGCAGTACTATTAGTAGTGGGGCTATGAGGGGTAAAAGGATTGATTTCAAGGGTGAGGAGAAATAAGAAAGAAATGAGGGATAGCCGTGATTGATTTTCATAGCTGTTATTTCAGGCCTTCTGGATGATTTTTGTTTTCTTTTAAGGTTTTGAGATTTTTCTCTATTCTGTTCTGTTAATACAGAAGCAACAGGTTTCATTTATGATTGCACAGGTGCTTCTTGTGACAGCGGTGAGGACTTTAAGGCAAGTAGGTTAGCCAAGAGTGACAGGATTTAACAGCTTGGAGAAACAGGCAATAACTTGGTTAAGGGCAAGTAGGGATTACAAGGGACTGATGAAAAAATGTGAAATTCTCTAATGAGCATATAACTGATTTGGTGATTAAAGGAGAAGAGGGGATGCCGTCAACTCCCACAGTAGAGATTGAGGAAATGGATAAAGGTTCTGAATATTCTAGGAGAACTGAACATGTGGCTCTTGCATTAATTAAAAAGGAGATTGGCTTACCTCCAACCTTGATGCTAACCTCAGTTCAGACTTACTGATGGAGCCGTGGGGCTGTCTTGAACCAGGGACCCGTCAGTCATTTGTTCTTAATCCAAGGAGGTCTGGAAAGGAGCATCCTGGCTCCAGGTCGGTAGGGTGTGTGGAGGAATTTTTCTGGAAACAGCATTTTCAGGACAGCCCAACTTCTAACGATGACATCCCCGGCCAGGCCCCAGTGGAGGCCTGGGATTGGGGCAGGCGCGTGCCCAGTGCTCTTCTTTCCCACGCTTAAAACAGGGTCCCAGAGGTGGCCGAAGACAAGGTTTCTGAGAGTTGGACTCGAGCGCCGCAGCTAGGAAGGAGGCTTTAGCCTGATCTTGTTTGTGTTGTTCTAATTTGGCTTCCTCTTCTCTGTTGTTAATGACCTTAAAAGCCGCTTTAATCAGGTCTTTCTGAGGGGTTTGAAGGTCATCTTTTAATCTCTGTAACTTTTTCTAATGTCTGATAGAGTGGGTGCGTGGGCATAGCTGACCAGAGTCTGACTCAGGATTTAAATTGGTGTATTTAAGGAGGGACTCGGTTAATCTATTCATAAAAGTGTCTGGCTTTCATGCTAATGTGCTGGAGGTGCAGTTAATGTTGGGGTTTAAGATATATTTAGGGGATTTGAATCTCTGGACTGACAATGTGATAGCCAGATCCTGAGCCTCAACAGACTCCAGCACCTACAATCTGATTTATTGGACTTACCACACTCAGCTAAGATGGAGGTGAAGAAGGACAACCACCACACCATGGAGCCTAGAGTGATTACAACTGAAAATGGGAGGATTGCATCCAGCATCCAGGTGGAATCTGAGCCTCCTCTTGACATAAAGGTGCAATGGACACAACCAATCCAGTGTCCACATAGAAGAGGTGGCATTGGATTGGGAAAAGTGGACATAATGGACAAAGGGTATGGGGAAAGGCAGGAAGAGATGAGAGGTGGAGGCGTCTTCGGGACATGGAGCTGCCCTGGATGGTGCTTCAGAGGTAATCACCGGACATTGTAAATCCTCACAGGGCCTACATGATGGAATAGAGGAGAGTATGGGCCATGATGTGAACCAATGTATATGAGGTGCAGAGGTGCCCAAAGATGTACTTACCAAATCCAATGGATGTGTCATGATGATGGGAACGAGTGTTGTTGGGGGGGGGGGAGAGGGGGGGTGGGGGGGGTGGGGTTGAATGGGACCTCACATATATATTTTTTAATGTAATATTATTACAAAGTCAATAAAAAATAAAAAAATTAAAAAAAATAAAATAAAAAAATAAAAGTGTCTGGGTTTTCATCAAGCCTTTGTGAAATCTATTTAATTTTATCATAATTAACTGCCTTCGCTTTTTTTTATGCCTTCTGTTATACAGGTTAAAACGTGGGCCATGTGGGAAGGTTGGCAGGTTTTGGCTGATGGTTTCAAGGTGGAGAGTGCTTGGAGCTGCCGTGGGTTCGCTGGTGTTCGTTGGGGTTTTGAGGGCGCATGGAATCTGTGACAGCAGTAGCGGCCGTTCAAATGCCGTTTTTCTTCAGGTGTAGTCGAGGAGGTAAGGCTAATGTGTGGGTTCTGATATGTGTGATTCTAAGAGTGGATGAGGTGTTGGCATTTTTTGATGTATGTGGCAAGATTTGCAGAGAACGAGCCTAGCCAGTTTTTTTTTCAATCCCTTCCCCGCTTGCAGCTTTTTGCTCGCTGTCTGCTCTCTGTCTCCATTCACTGTGTGTTCTTCTGTGTCTGTATTTTTTTAAATTTTATTTCCCTCCTCCCCTTGTGGCTTGCTTGCTGTCTGCTCTCTGTGTCCATTCACTGCATGTTCTTCTGCGTTTTTGCTTGTCTCCCTTTCTGTTGCGTCACCTTGCTGAGTTGGCTTTCCGTGGTGCTCGCGGGCCGGTGGGACTCCGTGTGCCTGGGCTGGTGGCTCTCCGCAGCATGCAGGCCAGCCTGCCTTCACAAGGAGGCCCCGGGACGCGAACCCAGCGTGGTAGACGGGAGCTCAACTGATTGAGCCACGGCTGCTTCCCCTAACCGGTTCTTTATCTGACTTAAATCTGAGAGTGAGAAGGGAGTGTGTATTTTAACTCTTCTTTCAGCTTCAGCTATTTTTTGAGAGGTAGGAGGAGTGTTGATGCTTGTGTGGAACTAAGAGGTGGAGCGGGGTTAACTTTTGTGTTTACAGAGGTGGAGGTGGACGGCGAGGAGCAGGGAGGATGACGCAGTCCTCGCAAACGAGTATGGGGGGAGAAAGGAGGGGCAGAGAACGATGCGGCAGAGGGCTGAGGGGCAGAAGGTGGCGGCAAGGATGAGGATGGAGACGAAGCTGGAGGCACCTAGGGAGGGGGTGCAGGAGGAGCTTGGCTTGCCGGATCAAAGTTGAGATTTTCAGGAGATTTGGGAGGTGGGTGAGAGAAAATGAAAGTTGTTGAGGTGGTTTCTGGTATAAAAGAAGAATTTGGTAGGAAGAACAGGATTGGCAGAAGGAGGGGCGATTTGCCCACTGGGATTGCAGGCAGAAGTGAAGGAAAAGGAAAGCCTGAACGTAAGGAACCACAGACTACCGGCTGCTGCGCTGGATGTAGTTTTTTAAGTTTTGTAGAATTTGGAAATTGAAAGTGCTGTGTTCCAGCCATTCACTTTCATTGTTCGGCCACAAAGAAGTTAAATAGAAAATGAGTTTTTTAGGTCTGATGTCTCCTTCTGGGTACAGAGTTTTAAGGTTATGAAGGACACAGCCTAGAGGTGTGGTTTTTGGGGAGGCCGAAATTGAACTCCCCATTTTAGGTGGATTGGGCAAGTCTAAGGATCTCTATAAAGAAAAGAACAAGAAATTCCGAGTGAGACAGGTGTCCCGAATCAGTTGGAAATCTCCAAGGAAACCAGAAACCAGGTTTGGAGGCAGACATCTCCAAGGCCAAGGGGTTTCTTCCCAGGAGGACACCGGCCTCCGGCCCGCCGTGGCCCTCGGGGACAGTGAGGATCACTGACCTAGGGGCTAGGTTGTTGTGGACAAGGGAAAAAGGAGAGAGCGAGCGAGCAGGATCCTCTGGTAGAGAAATCCTTGACTCACCCAGCTCTGATTCAGTGTCCGGTGTTGGATGGGTTCTCAACAGCAGCAGGGGGAGATTCCTCATCAATCAGTGAGTCTCAACATGACCCCAGCCCCGGGTTTCGGCACCAAATGTTAGAGGAAAAAACGGCCCTCACTGGGACACGGAGACTGACATGATTGCAGGCAGGAAGTTTACTGGGAAGCTCTCTCAACGGAGGGGGCATGAAGACTAGACTTCAGCCCCTCCGCCAGCACAGTGGGGTCTGAAGAAAGACGTCAGCCCGCCTCTCACAGAGGCTGTCATGGAGTTCTACAGTACATCTGTAGGTGGGAAAATGCTTAGTCAGTGGGAGGGGATTGGGGCTTGGGTGAGACCCAAGGGCCAGTAGGGGGGATGGCTAGGGGGTGGTGGGCTAGGAGCAGTGAACGCTACGGATGCGGAAGAGGTTGGTGGTGCCGTGTGGCTCCTTTGTCTATTCTTGTGAGGACATGAGGTGTATCTGGACACATAGGCTCTGGATGGGGGGACTGTTCTATGTCACGGGAATGCAAGTCACCATCCACCATTGTAAACCTTGTGATCAGTTAATCATTATAAACTTTGTAAGGGAGAAACCTCTAACAATAGTGGTAAACCTTTTTCTGTCAGTGGAGTTGAGTCCAGCCGCAGCAACCAGATAGCAGGAAAATCAACACAAATAGGTACCTCCCTTGCAGGCAAAAAGGGATGCCTGCAGTGGATGCAGGGAATGCCCCTTGGAGACGAGCTTTCCCACCCTTCCCTGCTCTGGAGCTGGGCTTCCTGAGTTCATATGGGTTCCAGCTGGTGCCTAAATAGCCAGAGCCCCTGCCCTCCCACCACTCCTGATGAAGCTGCCCTGCCACGTGGTGCCAGGTCACCTTGGCAGAATGTCTGTGATAGTCCCCTGGCCACAGCCCACCGCCTGTTCTGCTCACAGGGTTTCTGCCCTGGAATTTCCAGGTCTGAGTTCTCCTGTCCCCTGTGAGTCCTGGTTTGCAGGATGGGGCTTCTGCTTCGGTCTCCACCCCAAGTTCTTATCCACCAAATTCTAGTCCTCCATTCCATGAACCAGGATCTTGCTCCTGCCAGGCCCGTCGTGGGGGCTGGGGCTTTGTCCCGGCTACCTGAAGGTTGCATGTGCCTGCCCCCCCACCATGTCCCGTGTCCCCAGTGATAACTGCCAACCTGCCGTGACTCTTCAGCCTCACCTGTCAAGATGCCCCTCCATGCCTCTGTCCACCTGTTCAGTTGTTTCCTATTTCAATCTGAACCTTGGGGTATAGTAAGGAATTTGGTCTCACTTGAAGAGAGATCTGGCATTTTTCCTGGCTCCAATAAAAATTCTGGACACTGAGGCTGGGATGAGCTTCCCTGATACACATGGATGTGATGCGTTCTGACTCCATGGGGCAAAGACGTGGGACCTGTGTTTGGGGACCCTCCAAAACCTCACTCTATGTATCTTCTCTTTTGGCCCCCTTTTTTTTTTTAAAAAAAAAGATTTATTTATTTATTTATTTATTTATTTATTTATTTATTTATTTTCCCCCTTCCCCTCCTCCTGTCCTGCTGTTTTTGTTGTCTGTGTTGTCTTTTCTTCTCATTTTCTCTCCTCTAGGATTCACTGGGATTCAATCCTGGAGACCTCTGATGGGGAGAGAGGTTCCCTGTCAATTGCGCCATCTCAGTTCCTGGTTTCTGCTGTGCTTCACCTTGACCCTCCCCTTGTCTCTCCTTTGATGCGGCATCATCTTGCTGCGTGACTCACTTGCGCGGTGGCACTGGCTCACCACCCGCACGGGCACTCGTGCAGGACTGGCTCGCCACGCGGGCACGCTTTCTCTTCCTCTTTTTCACCAGGAGGCCCCAGGGATTGAACCCAGGTCCTCCCATATGGTAGGCGAATGCTCTATCACTTGAGCCACATCCGCTTCCCTGGATCCTTCTTACCTGTATCCTTTTAGTGATGATAAAACCAGAATCATAAGTATAGCCCTTTCCCGAGGTCTGTGCGTCATTCCAGTGAATAATCAAACCTCATTCTAGTGAGTTATCAAATCCGAGGGGTTAGTGGGAACCCTGGAATTTGTAGCCAGTTGGTCAGAAGTGAGGGTGGCTCCAGGAACCCCCAAACCTGGGGCAGGTGTCTGAAGTTGAGGGGTGTCTTGTGGAGGGGAGGCAGGTGAGCGGAGGGAAGGAGGACAGGCGTCCTGTCACAGCTGGGCCCGGCAGGCAATGCGGCGCGAGGCCCCCTGGAACCCCCCCACCCCCACTGAGAGAAGGCTGCCACTGGGAACTGAGCCGGACAACCCCCCAAGATCCTGGCCAGGGGTCCCACTTGCAAGTCTCAGGCTCCGAAGGAAGCCCCAGATAACTCCGAACAGAAGGGCCTCCCATTGACGCCCCGAGCCCTCACCGGTGGGGACGGAGAGGCAACCAGTGGGAACCGGCTAGCGCCCCTCCCCAGCATTAGCAAGGAGGAGGGGGCAGAGCGGCTTTAGCGGAGGCACCCCCAGACCCCGGGAGCGCCTTTGCCTGGAGGACGCCCGCCTCCTCATCTTGGGCGTGTACTGATACTTTTCTCAGTAACTTTTTACTGGCCTCATGAAAGGGGCGCTGCTCTGAATTCCTTCTTGCATTGTAGCCACGAACCTGGAGGCCCAGTGCGTTCCAACAGCGGGGAGGGGGACCCTGAGCCCGCAAAGTCTGCTCTGCCTTTGTCATGTCGGAACTGCCCATGCCTGGGGGCATCACAGCTGCACACAAAGCCACCAAGAGCTGTGCTCTGGCGCCAGACCGCCTCGGCTCAAGATTTGCTTGTTACCAGTACAGCAACGGGGGCACGTTCCTTGTCTACTAAATAGCTACTGGCTCAACCATGGTGTGTCTGTGAAGTGGAGCCTCTCCTTTCTACTTGTGTTTTTCTTGTTCCTCTGTAATTTTAACTCAAGGGAGCTTGCCCAGGTAGAGACCAGTCAAGGTGAAAATAAAACAATTATTTGATCAGGAAGTGGGTGTTACAAAAGTGGCATCAGCTGCAAGGGACTGATGCCCTGGTGACTAGTTTATACTTACAATTGAGTTGAAGGAAGTTTAATTTAACTTGAAAATAAAGAAACACAACTTCAAGTAAAATGAAAACTAATTTTTAAAAAATGTAAATGTGCAAGCAAACGATGGGAATTTTATGAAATAATTTGGAAAGAAAAATGAGAAAATTAACACTTGCCTTCAAACCTGGCCGTGGTAATAATAGGTCTCTTTTCTCATGGAGACGCTTAAATACCCCCTACTTCAAATGATCAGCATTAGGCGGGACCTAAACCTACTAATGTTCCCTTCGCACTTCCTGGGACAATGTTTCTTTCCTCTTCAAGCTATTCTCTTGTTTCTCCATGGAAACAGGAAAGAGGCTGTCACTGCCCTCAATTACCACAATTAAACCAAGAATCTGCCAAACGGTGCTAAGGGGCACTTAGAGTAGGCAGGTGCTTTGTGTTTTAAAATGTAAATGTAAAGATACTCTAAAATCGACAGTGTGCCTCCTGATTTCCTAGTAGGGTTTTTTTTGTTTGTTTCGTTTTGTTTTTAATGGGGTTTGAAGACATGAGACTGTGGCTCTTAAATGTCTTTAGTTGAAGAACAGGCAGCATGGTGTTAAGTCAGAAGGACTGATGGCTCAAATCCATCACTTAGTGGGCAAGTTCCTTAATTTGAACCACAGTTCCCTCCTACAAACGAGAACTATAAATCTCCAGAGGATAATAAGTTTCACAACACAGTTGTAAGGATTACACTTAGAGCCAGTACCTGGCTCATGCAAGAGCTCAGCAGTTTCCCTCTCTCCTTTCCTTGGTTACTATTTTGTTGTAGAAGTCGAGAGAGGTTCAATTATTTGTGTATAGAAAGGCCAGGACTTAGGAATAATTTTGGGAAGGAAAAAGTAATTTATTTATGGCCAGCTGGACTCAGGAGCTTTCTGTTCAAAACCTGAGCCCTGAACACGATTTTTGAGTTCTTTTTATACAAAGGAAGGGCCAAATGGTTCTTTGTTTCAGTGCTCAATAAGTTTGCATTAACATATATCTTTCACATCCTAGGTAAGCTTTTAGCATGGACTTCATACATTCCATGTAAATTTTTAGCATGGACTTCATACATTTCATGCAAGCTTTTAACATATTTGGTTTTTATTCTCCCTGAATAAAGTTTATAGAGTTTGTGTTGCTAAACTGTTTTTCTGCGCCTGGAGTTGTCATAGTTACCAACGGCAGGGCTGCAGTTCTCACTGTCCCATACACATAGCTTAGGACACGTACAGTTCAGGTCTTCTACGAAGAGATGAACAGCCCTGCACCATAGCCTACATCAATTTCACAGGGGCTTCTGAGGGTTCATACACAGCGTTCAGCAGCTGTAGAGAACCCGTTGGGAGGGAAGTACCTTTCACTCACCTATTCAGATCACACCGATTGAGGACCTATCATGTGCCAGGTGATCTGGTTGGTGCTGGGGATACCCTGGTGAGGCAAACCAGGACCCCTGCCCACATGGAGTTTATAATGCAATGGGGGAGACAGATGGTCATTGACTAATTGTGTACACAACTGTAAAATTGCCATGGCTGACAAATACTGAAAAGGAGAGATTCACAGTGTGGTAAGGGACTATACACAGACTTGACCTGGTCAAAGAGGTCAGAGAAGGTTTGAGCCTTCGGTGAAGCGTGAGTCAAGATCTAAAAAAGCAGTCGTTGTTAATCTGGCAAAGTGAGGAGAGAAAAGTATGCCAGGCAGTGGAGGCAGCAGGTGCAAAGGCCCTGTGGCAGCATGGACTGGCACCGATACGCTAAGGTTTGGATGAGGGCCGGAGTGGATGGAGCCCAGGGAGAGAGGGCTGAGGTCTGAAAATGAGCTGGAGAGCGGGTAGGGGCCAGAGCATGAGGGCCTTGTGGGCCATCAACTGTCATCATGGAAACTTTGAAGGCAAGTGATTGCAGTGACCCCAGCACAAGTTTAACAATCATAAATAGGCTTGCAATGTTATAAAGGTAGTAAACTATTTACATCTAAAACAGAATCGAGGGTAGGGGTTTTATTAGAAACCCACTGGGATGTCAGGTTGTAAAAAATGGTTTTTGCACACTTATCTCTGGAAGCTTTAACATTTGGCAGGCACCCAGCTCATCCTCCCCTGTTCTCGACCTGGGGACCAGGCATAGCTACAACTTGGGGTGGTGTGGGAGCATGGTTTCGGTCCTCTGTAGAAACTGCCCATGATCTGGTGTCTTCTTGTCACCCTGGAGAGCTGAAAGAAATGGCAGTGTATATAAATTGTGTCTGATTTAATACCTTCATTCAAATTCTTCTTGGGTTGACATGTTAGTTGTTATCGTTGTCCTCACTATTATTTCAGCCCTGGATCTGAAAAGTTCACCAGAACAGAATTCCTTCTGACCTTCGGTTTGCTCACCTCCCCTGACTCCCCCAGAGGAGGGCTGCTGACAACCCAGAGACTCATTGTTGAGTTCCAGGGGGGCCGAGGCTCAGAATCAAAGGCAAGACCTTCTGACTCTGTAGCAGGTGTCCCAGCACGAAGTTGCTCTGTGATCACCGTGCTATTCAACGCATCAGAGCCAAGAGCAGGAAAATGCCAGAGGTCACGTGGAAACCTAGAGCACCGGGGACCCCTCAGAAAGAGCAGGGGGTGTTGTGGGGGCAGGGTGGGAGCAGAGTCCGAGGAGCAAGGTTTGGGATTGTTGGCCTGACCTCAGCTGTATCTTCGGGCCGCTGGCGGGGTGTCTTTAGGAGACACGCCGTTGGAGAGATTTGGTGTTGGGTAAGTGGTTTGGGGGGTGGCCATTGCTTCTGTTTGTTGCTAACAGTCAGAAGGCGGGACAAGCCTCATCTGCAGAGAGGCAAGGCAGGCCCGGGAAGGAAATCCCAGCCAGAGTCCTCCCTGTTTCCTCTAAATTCCACAGCGTGGCTTTCCTGTTCGTGGGAACCATCTGCCTAGGGCTGGCAGCCTGTGCGCGGCCCAGACAGCTGTGGATTCTATTTCGTATTTCAACATGTTTGTAGAGAACGTTGTCAAACACCCTTTTAAAATGCTCCCCCAATGAGGTTGTATCTAAAGAGGGGTAAAGAGCTGAGCCACGTGCCAAAGAAGAGGAACAAAATGACGGTGGGATTCTGGTTTGCTAGCTACAGACACCAACTCTTTATTGAAGTAGCACACAGATACAGGGAAGGGCACACATCACAAGTGTACATCTCAAAGGCTTTTCACCAACGGAATACAGCCAGGTGACCAGCAGCCAGATCAAGAGCCGGAGCGCCCCAGAAGCTCCCCTTGAGAACTGCCCTCGCCTAAGAGCAACTGCTCTGCCTTCTTCCAATGGCAGGGAGAGTTTTGCAAGGTTTTCTGCTTTCCGCCAACGGTATCGCATGGTTTTGGGGAAGCCTGCCTTATCTCACTCAACCTTGTGAGGGTCACCTGTGCCGGGATGTAGAGTTGCAGATCATTCATTCTTGTTTTGCTATAGAAGATTCCATTGTGTGGATATACCACAATTTATCCATTCAGCCTGGGCCTCTGGGCACCTCCTGGTTTGGGGCTATTATGAACAATGCTTCTATGAAAATGCTAATGCATGCCTTTTGGTGAATATTTGTACACGTGTCTGCTGGCAATACACCTAGGAGTGGAACTGTTTGGTCACAGGGTATATACACCCAACTCTGGCTATTTTATGGTAGAATAAGGATCTCATTGGACGGTGCTTGGAGGCTCAAAGAACTGGCAGTGAGCTAGACAGGAGACCTAGGAAGATGGAGAGGAGCTCTGTGGGGCCACGGGGCGGGGGGGAGCAGAAGTGCTCGGAAGGACCCTGCCATCCCAGGCATTGTGCCCAGCTGTCACCCCCTGCGTGCTGCCAGGCCTGGACACCGCCCCTGCTGGACCGCTGCCCCCTGGACACTGCTGCGGCTGCTGTGAAACGGAGCTCAGCCTCCCTTCATTTGTGTCATTTGCTCCAGGTTCACAGTCCCAAGCAGGAGAGCCTCAATAGTCCATCGCGGGTCACTGGCCGCTCCTGGGCTGGTGCAGCGCTGGGAAAAGGGGTGCACTTACAAGAGAGGGAGGGTCCCCACCGGGCGAGATGGGCCCTGCATCCCACTAAACCTATGATTTCCCTCCATTAGGAAGGGGGCAGGTGCTGGAGAGCCAACGTGACAGCAAAAGATGACAACTGTCCACCTCCGTAATACCAGCAGCTTTTATTTCATTCACCTTCCAGCGGTTCTTAAAAGGGAGATGGGGCTCGTTCACACGTTTGTGTATCTCATAGCCCATCTCAGTAACTTGTCTTTTAAGAAGAGGGAATTGAGGGCCAGGCACACTTGAGGGGAGGGGAGCCGCACGAGATGCCATAGGTTTGGAAGGAAGAGGTGTAGTGACAGGATGAAAAATGCATCTCATAGAGGAGAGAGGAGGAACAGGAAAAAGAGAGAAGGAAAAGGGGGTGGGGCAGAACCCGCAGGGACAGTAACAGGCAAAACAAAGGGGAAGAACTTTGTGGAAGCCCAAAGCAAACTCCTGGACCTGATTTCACGGGGTGTCTGTGCTGTCCCGCTGCCTTGGCTCCTCCAGTGTGCTTTTATGGATTGTGCTTTGCTTAATCCGGTTAATGACGTTGACATGGACCACAGGATAGAGAGCTCCTGGTCATCAACCAAAGTCTAGAAGGATCTGAAGTCTCTATCACAGACAGCAGACGATTCAGCTTGAGTTTGGGCACAAAGCTTCCTAACAATCCTGGCACTATCAGTGAGTTTTGGTGAAATGAAGAATGGGATTCAACAAGAGGATCAAAGAATGAAAACGCACTTAAACCATTTACAAGGGAGCAAGTCATTAATCGATGGGAAAATGCTCGTTGCTTCTTGGTTGGCAATTTTACGTCATTATTTCAGCCAAACCATGTTGTCTTTGTCATCGCCCATTGTTCCCTAGATTCTACCTGGGCATTTCCTACATGTATATGTTGGAAATAATAATCAGAGCGCTCCAGGTCCTTCTCGACAGGAAGGCAGGAGAGCAGTGACCGGCAGCCCCACCTGCAGGTTAGAAGACCGCAGCCCCAGCGCGGCTTGCTTCCCGTCACACAGCCAGCTGCCTGCAGAGCCAGGGGGAGTCAGGTTCCAAATAGAATACGACAGAAGTAGACAAAAAGAGCTCTCTGCCCCCATGGTCTGTTCCCTCTCAACTGAGGAGGTATGACCTTGGGTTTTTTGGGGGGTGGGGTGGGGGAGAGGCTGCAGGTTTGTCTCAGGAAAAACCAGAGCAATTCCCTGCTGCCCAGCCCTTCCCCTGGGGGTTCCGCCTCTTCTGTAGGCTGTCAGAAGACTAGCGCACCGGGCTCCTCCCGGAGGGGGTGGCAAGAGACGAGGGCAGCCGAGCTGTTGGCTCCCCTGCACCTGGTACAGGTGGTATGCAGTTCTAGCTGCAGGTCAGCGGAAGGCAGGGCAGCCCGGGGGTGCGCTACGAGAGGGCCCGGGGCCACGCCTGCTGCAGCCAAACCCCAGGTTTTCTGCTTACTCTAACCGTACACAAACAACTTGCTTTCTCCGTGCCTCAGTTTCCCTGTCTGAGGCACACCCTCGTGGGGCTGCTGGAGGATGAAATGAACTAACACCCGTAAAGGCTTGGACCCGGGCAGGGCGCACGGTAACCCGCGGCCGCCGTGACTCACCCCGTGGGCCCAGGGCCCTGCGCTGGGCGGGCCCTTAGGGGTGCAAAGCCCGCCGGGCCTCCATAGAAGGGAGCAGCGAGGGGACGTGCCGCCCACTGCAGGTCTTGACGGGGCACAAAGTGTGGACAGCCGTCCCAAAACACGGTCGGTCAAATACGTCTCTGCAAGGGCTACCCACAAAACGGTCAGCAACAAGCAGGGGAGAAACAGGGCCAAGGACCCCCAGCCCAGATCGGGACCACACGGCGTGGCCAGGAAGAGCCAGGCCCAGGCAGCGCGCAAAGCCTTTGGGCGGTTTCCTTTCTAACAGGCAGATGGAAAAGGGGGACCCACCCCCTGGAGTGCCTCCTCCAGGAAGGGGACAGCAACCTCCCCCAGAGACTTCTGACAGCCGGAATGCTCTGCTTTGACACCGAATTATTGTGAATGGGGAAGTCTCGGGTTGAGTGTTCTTTCCAATAGATTCTCCACCGAAACTTATTAACTTGATGTAGTTAAATTTGGCCTTTGAAGCTTGAAAAATGTAAACCCTCAAACCCATACTTATTTTCACTTGGCACGTTTGTTATTTGGCTTTTAAAATGTCTGTTTTCTTTGCCTATAATGGATATAAAGTGAAGATGGATGATAAAAAAAAAAAAGAATTTGGATGCAGTGAAAAACAAGGACACAGCAATGGCCAGCCGGCAGGGATGGGCGCAGGGCGAGCTCTCGGAGGCCAGGGGCATGCGTGATCTCGACCAGGGATGGTTCCCGGCAGGAAGGAGACATCTTCGTAACCAACGGAGTTAGAGGATGGTACAGAAGAACTTCTTCTCACGGAAGGGGTTTTCGGACGCAGGCACGGGGACGATGAGAGGGTCTTCCCGCACGTGGGCTTCACAGTACGCCAGCAGGTCGGCCGCCGCCTGGGAGACCTGGGGGAAAAGGAGACCACAGGCAGGGCCGTCAAAGGCCGGGTAGAGGGTGGGCCACGTGGGAGTGGAAATGTCCAGAGGACACGGGCATGGCCTCGTCGTTGGCCGTGCCCAGCCTGGGGGAGAGCTGCCCTGGGATGGACTCTAGAGAGGAACAAAGATACACACATCCTGGTTCTCTTCATTGAGTAGGAACTCCAGATGGTAGCCACAGGCCGCCTCTGCTTAATCATCTCTAGAAGAATAAGGCAGAGAGGGCTGCTGTGGGTCAAGCTGGAGTGATTGTAGCAATTTGATATTATTTATGAATTCTGAAAAAGAATTGATTTGGTTTGTAAACTGGTCTGTTCCTCTGGATGTGATACCCTTTGATTGATTTAAATTCAAAGGCTTTAAATTCAAACGTTTACCGGATTAAATCAAGATTAGGGCTTTGATTCAATCATTAGGGTATGCAGGGTTGGGTCCCCGCCCCCTTGGTGGGCTATGTAAATGGCCGCTCAATCAAGAAGACAAAGTAGACACACAGAGAAGATACAAAGAGAGAGACAGACCGCTCCACAGACACGGCAGAGGCCCCGGGAAAAGACATGAGCCATTCGCCTGATAGTTCACAGCTGATCTTGTGAAGAAGACCAGAGCAGCTGGGCCTGGGAAGAAACGAGCCCTAGGAAATGAGCCTACAGCTGAGATTGGAAGAAGCTGGACCCATGGAGCTTAAGAGGGAAGAGGAAGGCTGAACCCTCGCAGACGTCACCCGCCATCTTGCTTCAACTTGTGACAACAGAATTGGTAAGGCCTTGCAACTGTAAGCTTTTACTCCAAATAAATACCCTTTATAAAAGCCAACAGATGCCTGGTACTTTGCATCAGCACCCCTTTGGCTGACTAATGCAGTGATTATATTATTGAAACCCATTATCACGACCAACATAGACATTTTATCCTCCTGAACAGAACTTACATTTAGCCATGTATTTTAAACACATACATTTTAACTGGCTTTTCCCTGTGGAGAGAGTTCCTCCTGCCATTTTCCTTCCAGGCTTTTCTCAAGCCTGCAGATAAAAGAGTCCCCTAGCTCAAGTCCAGGCGTTCCAGAGGAAAATCTGGGAGACAGTGGGCTACAAGCATTCGCCAAGAAGCAGATGAAGTTGCCAGCTCGTTTCGCTTGTGGTCTGGCATGTCCTTGGCAAGTGAATGGCCTGTGCATGAACTCATCCTGCTGATTAGATTGTCTGCCTCTAAGTGCTTATTAGAGCCTTACAGGCAGGGCTAAGTACAGGTCAGTCAAATGGACTCCTTTGAGTACATTCAATGTCTAAATCTTCTCTAGAATGATAAAACCACACCACACAAGGAAGACAAAAATGTTTTAAAGCTTCCAGGGCATACAAGCCACACACTTTCCTGTGTGGGTTTTTAAAATGGGCTCATCTTCCAAAATATTACAGAGATTCTACTTATGATTTCCAGCTTAGACTGACCTACTTTAGCAGTGACTGGAATTCTGCAAGGAATATATAAATGTAAATGAATGTTCTCAAAATAAACTCTAGAAGTTGAGCAGGTGAGTCAATATAAATCCTGACAAAGCCCATGTTCATTGAGAGTGTGATATGGAAAGGGTACCAACGAGCATCAGATTTCTAATTCCAGCTTCACTCCTAACCTAGCTGTGTGACCTAGGGCAAGTAACTCAATCTCTCTGAATGTCAGTTTCCTTATTTGTAAAATATAGGAGATTTAGATATTTCTAAAACTCCATTTACTGTAATAGTCTATGAGTCTATCCCTAGTAGTGTTATTTTCAGTATTTTGGATCTTACATAAATGTATATTGAGTTGAAAGAGGATGCTTAAATTTTGCAGACTTACAGGACACTTGTATTAATCAGCCAAAGGGTGCTGATGTAAAATACCAGAAATCAGTTGGTTTTTATAAAGGGTATTAATTTGGGGTAGAAGCTTACAGTTACCAGGCCATAGGAATAAGTTACTTCTTTCACCAAAGTCTGTTGCTCCATGTTGGAGCAAGATATGGCTGCCAACATCTACCAGGGTTCAGGCTTCCAGGGTTCTTCTCTTCCCAGGGCTCATTTCTCTCTGGGCTCAGCTCCTCTGTTTCCTCCACAAGGTCAGCTGTAGACTATGAGGCTCTCTAGGCTTTGCCTCTCTCCACAAGGCCAGCTGCAGACTATCAGGCGACCGGCTCTGTCTCTCTCCCCGGGCTCTGTTCTTTCCAGGCTCAGCGGCTTTGCTTCTGTGTGCTTACTTCCTGGGCTCCAGCTAAAAACTCCAGCATCAAAACTCCAACTAACTCCTCTGCCCTGCTGTGTAGTTTTATCTGTGAGTCCCTGCCCCTTGGGCTCGACATCCTACTGATGTGGCCCAATCACAGCCCTAATCGTAATTTAATCACACCCAGTACAGACCAGTTTACAAACATAATCCAATATCTATTTTTGGAATTCATAACTATATCGCACTGCTACAGCACCTGTACAGGACTCTCCTAGGGGAGGCAGAAGCCACATTTATAGGGCCAGGGGAGGAACCCGTGTAGGCATCACAAGGGACCAGAGCACAGAGCCAGGGAAGCTCATCTCCGGGGCGCACAAAGCTTCATGGAGGCACAAGGAAAGTTGGAACCACACAGCGAGGGTGCCGGTGCCCAGGCTCTGGCGTCTCAGAGGTTGAGCCCTGCATGCAGCGTGGCTGCTGCCACCGTCTAAGCTAAAGCCAAGTGCTCCTGCACGGCTGCCACTGCCCTGACTTCTGTCCCCTCCACTCCCGCTTCCTGCTGTGCCCAGGGAGGCAGACGCTGCAGGTGTCTCCTGCATTGTCCCATGTTAGAACCACCATGGAATTCATCCAGCGGCCCCTCTGGCAACGACCGGGGACGTGGGCTTCGCTGCTGCCCAGGCCAGCACATGCAACCCCCTTCCTCCTCCAACACCCCGTAAGCCATCCTCTCGGATATACAGTGAGCTCTTCCAGGTGCTTCCTTTATGAACATCGTGTCTGACAATCAGGCCCTCTCGAGTTTTCTATTTTTCCTTGTCCTCATCTAGTCATGCCCCAGGTCCTTTTGAATTCTCTGTAAACCTCATTATCCCATCCAGGAAGTATTTACTGAGTATCTACCTTTTGGCTAATTGAAAGGTTATGAGGGAAAGAAGGCAACCTGCACTTTACCCTCTGGAAGAGATAACTGAGGAGGGCCGATAATTATGAAGTTACTATAGTGATCAGTATGTGCTAAAACAAAAGACAGCTGCATACCACTACGGTTCCATGCAGAGACAATGACATAGACACGGGGTGTCCATAGTCAGTCCAGCCCCCCACGGTAGCAGCCACCTTGGTACATCTGCCCACTTTATCCAGACACTAGTCTACTGCCGTACGGGCCAGAAATGATTGTATATAAATCATAATAAAAATAAGAGCTAACACTTACTGGGTGCTTATTATGTGCCAAGCACTGTGCTAAATGCATCATGTGCAATGCCTGATTTCCTTCTTTGGGTAAGTACCTGTATTAGCCAGCCAAAGAGGTGTTGATGCAAAGTACCAAGAATCTGTTGGCGTTTATAAAGGGTATTTATTTGGGGTGAAAGCTTACAGTTACAAGGCCCTAAAGAGTCCATCTCAGGGTTGGTTTCTCACCAAAGTCAGTTGCCACATGCTGAAGCAAGATGGGGGGCAGTCTCTGCTTGGTCTCTTCTTCAGCTGCAACTATCAGGCGAATGACTCCTCTCTCCCTGGGGCCACAGGATCACAGTTCTCTCCTCTGCATCTATGGAGCTCTTTGTCCTTTCTTGTGTATCTTTTTCTTTGTGTTTTCTTGAGTGAATGTTTATATAGCCCACCGTGGGGGCGGGGAGTTAACCTGAGTTATACCCTGTGGGTGTGGTCACATCAAAGCCCTAATTTTAACATAATTTAATCAAAGACATCTCAGCTGAATCTAATACAGCCAAAGGGTGTCATGCCCAGAGGAACAGACCAGTTTACAAATATAATCTCTCTTTTTGGAATTCATAAGTAATATCAAATTGCTACAGTGCTATTCTAAAGTCATTTTACAGATGAGGAAACTGAGGCACAAAGGTTAAAAAAAATGTGCCCAAGGGCACATACCTGGTAAGAAAGGAGGCCAAAAGTTGAACCCAAGCAGTCTGGTCATAGAATTTATCCTCTCAACTACTCTGCTACACTCTGCTAACTGACAATGTAAACTGTGACTGTCAAATGGGCTATAAGGTCCTCACCCCCCGGCCAGCACGCTCCTTGTTTGACAAGCTACCGAGGGAGTCACGTGTGCACCTGAAGTTTCTTAGGTCTTTCCATTTAACAGAGGTGATGGCCGTGCCAAGGAAGCCCTGCTAGAGAAGTCTCTTCAGCTAGGACTCCACCCCTCCTTGCCATGCCTTGGGCAGTGCCTGGCTGGAAACGGCCAGTGTGCATCCCTGGGACTCTCCTTCCTCTAGGCTTCTGTGGCCCAGCAATCCCCTTTTACCTACAGGGCCTGCCCCCAACAGCGTAACGTCCATTTGGTCAGAGGTTGCTTGCTAAATTAGACTCACGGTGCCCTGGTACAGGTGTTGCCTGGCACAGATCCCTCGTGCGTCTGACTGGTGTCAGTCTCTGAAAGCAACCTCAGAGAGGGGCCCCAGTGGGGTGCTGCACACAGCCCTGCTCAGGCTGTGGGAGGAGGGGAGCTAAAAAAGGGTTGGGGCTTGAGAGGACCGCCTAGTGGGGGAGACCCCAGGCTGGACCCCCATTCCCATGGTCTATCAGTGTATCTTCTTTCCTCACAGCCCAGCATCTGCTCCGCCTGCACAGCAGTGTCTGGCCTTGTACTTGCAAGGTCGAGTTTAGGAATTCTTCTCTCACCTCCCAAAGGTGATACCATGTTTGATGTCCAATTATTTTTCAAGAAAACAAGTTGTTCTTAGATTGCCTCCTTTTGTTGTTTTAAGAGCTCAGTTGCCACTGCTCAGTTACAACCACACCCCTTTGGGCTCCTGAGTCCTGAACACCTACTCATACAACTGGAATGAATGCGACACATGTCGGTAGAGGTGACAAGTGCCCAGGTTAAGTCCAAATGTGGGGACGTGGGCTGGCTCCACGCAATATTGATTTCCTCGATGCACCCGGAATTACCGAATCCTAACACGCTAAAGGATGATCTTACAAGCAGCTCTGCTCAATAGAATGTAAGTCATAACGAAGGAACCAAGAGATTTTTCCACCTTAACTGTCAGTCCCCTTGTTTCACAACGTGTCCAGTGTCCCTTTATTCCTGGATAATCAAAGTATCTTGAAAGCCCCTGAGGTTTGTTGCAACGTTGTCTGAAAAGTGTACGAATTGCACGTCTCCATGAGACTTACACCTGACCCACAGGCTTCCTTTACCTGAAAGCTGCTCCTGGGGTTGGGTGTGGGTTTCCATGATCAGCCCGAGAGTGAGTCGCATGGTTGGAGGTTGCCTTCAACACATATAAAATACGGGTTGCAGATATTGCCAAATTCCATAATACGGCCACCATCTTACATGATTACCATAATACAGCCACGTAAGAGATAGTTAGCTTTCAAGGAGCAGATTTCATTCTGGCTGAAGACAGTCCTCTCCCTTCCACTCTAAGGTCAGCTCACCTAAAGGACTCCGTGATGAAACGCCCGGAGCAACGCTCACTCTCCTCCTTGGTATTTAAGATAGCAGATGTTGGGAAGAATCGGCAGCCTGGGAACGACTGTGGAATTTTACCATTACATTGGAGAGCAAAAGAGGTGATTAAAATAGCCCAAGTTAGCACATAATCCTGGTAGTTGCACTCTAATTACAGGCTCCAATGATGGGAGAAAATGTTGCAATTACTATAGTCACACTCCAGGACAGGGCAGATGGCATAATTACTATCCCGGCTGTGACACCCACTGCCTTTATCCTTTACATCGAAAGTAGAGGGACCCACACCTATTTCTCAGCGGTCCCCATCTGTCTAGGAATACCACTTGGAATCCATTAGGAGCGTTCTTTGCTGGCTTTGCCAGTTCCTCTCTGCGCCCCAAGAAAACAAGGCAGGATCGGAGTCAGGGTGCCGTTCCTGTGGTGCAACGGTGTTTTTCACAAGGTTGAACCAGGTGTGTGCTCGGTAGGTGCGAAAGCACAGCCAGTTACCCCTGGTGGGAGCCTCAGGAAATGGCAGGTCTGTTACTCAGCTCCCAATTTTTGACTGTGGGGTGAATCCTTGTGATCTTTTTTTTTTTTTCTCCAATCACTGGAAAATATTTGTGATCAACACACCAGTTGCTAAGGGCAATCTCCAGTGACATCCCTATTGTGGCTTCCAGTACATCCGAGCCAGTACTTCGCACGGATGCGGATGAATGCAGGCGTTTCTCAGTCATTGGTCAGTGGCTGAGTAGGAAGAGGCTTCTGTTGGCTGCAGATAGCATGGAGGTGGGAGAGGGTAAGGTTATACAGGGGGATGGGGAGCAGAGCGTCGGCGGGAGGGGAGGCGGCGGGGGGGGGGTTGGTTCTGGGGAGGGAAGGATAGGTGTGAATAAGTGACTACTGCAACAGCCTTTCTCAGCATTCTAAAGTCAAATGTCCATTAGTGCATTAGCCAGTGTTAACCATCATTAGCTAAAAGGCTTTTTAATCCTCCACCTCAAAAGTGGATTGCACATTGTGAGCTAAATCATCTAAAATGCTTGGAAAAGCATTTACTATCTCCAAGCGACCCTAAGAAAGAGCTGTTATCATGTGGCTTTTGCCCCGAGAACAGCGAAGCCATCACTTCGGTGGTTTAGAATATGTTCATGCAGATACATGCTGGACTCAGTTTACCAAGCCCTTTCAACAGGCTGGTACCTGTCCTGACTGATTTCCTCTCAGTTTTGATATTTTCTGATTTTCTAGCAAGAAAGCCATAATCTGGTCATGTTGCAAAGGTGAAAGAAGAAGAATTTCTTTTGGGATAGAGACTTATGAGCCACTCGAGGGAATCTGGGACTTGGAAGTGAAAGAGGAACCTAGTAAGGTTCCAACAGGAGGGTCTGGTCTGGAGGGACCCTAGAAAGGCAGGGGCATTTCCCAGAGAATAAGGACTGGGCTGTGAGTCAAACAACGTGCCCGTGGTAACAGCCGTGTCACCCTGGGCAAGGTGACTGTGTACACTCAGGGTTCATTCTTGTACTGGTAATAGCAATACCTGCTGGTTGGTGGCTAAATGGTACAATGGATGTCGTTATACATACAGACTTGGCCACCTTCTACTAGGTCAGAAAAGAAGTTGGAGAAATACATGTGAGGAAGTTTCTCAGAAATTATCAAGGCAATTTGATTGCCACCATGCCCATGCCCAAAACATGGGGTGGAGAACCTCTTTTCTTTTTCAGATTCACCTTCTATTTAGAGTGGCTTTCTTCTTTTTCCATCTACTCCTAATATTCTATCTTCGATTTAATCCAAGACTTTTTTTTCTCTTTTTAGCTGATACTAGTTGTAGAATTGCTTGTTCTGATCATCCGCTCCTTGAATTTGATTACGGAAACTTATCATTGGAATAATTTAATTTCTAAAGGTCTAGATGAGGGTTTCAACCTTTTCTGATAGAAATGAGAAAACAAAGACAATGGGATTAAATCTAAATTTTTAAACTAGTGTAAGTTGGAGGGAGAAATTATCACTTACATGTAGTTCAAACTAGACTTAATGGAAAAGGTAAAATCTATAACCTGTGTTATTAGATTCTGGGCTGGTTTATTTTCTGGTTTGGCTTCACAAACTAACCAGTGGTGTTTTACCTTTTAGAAAAAAATAAAACCATAAAAATACATTTTTTTTCCCTTTCATAACAGCAGAATCTGTCAGTGCAGCTAAGGATTCCTAGGACATGCTAGAAAAAATAAGGGTACGATATGTTAAAGATACACCTGTTGGAAGAATCACAAGGACAAAACTCTGGTTCAAATACAAATGTGCCTGGGAAGCAGACATGGCTCAACTGATAGTGTCCGCCTACCATACAGGGGGACCAGGGTTCAAACCCAGGGCCTCCTGGCCCGTGTGATGAGCTGGCCCATGCGCAGTGCTGATGCGCGCAAGGAGTGCCGCGCCACACAGGGGTGTCCCCCGCATAGGGGAGCCCTACGTGCAAGGAGTGCGCCCTGCAAGGAGAACCACCCTGCATGAAAAAAGCGCAGCCTGCCCAGGAGTGGCACTGCACACACAGAGAGCTGATGCAGCAAGATGATACAACAAGAAGAGACACAGATTGCTGGTGACACCGAGAATGCAAGCGGACACAGAAGAACACACAGTGAATGGACACAAGAGAGCAGACAATCGGGGGGTGGGGATGGGGACGAGAAAGAAAATAAATCTTAAAAAAAAAAAATTAAAAGAGCCAAAGCAAACTTCTGGACACTCACCACTTGGCTCAGCTCCACAGACTAGATTATCCACACAGATCGAGGAAAGCAGCAGTAAAGACAATCTTGACCTAATTTAAATGTAATATGCTTACATAAAATTGCGTTCATATTTTTTGCATTAGGCTGTCAGTACCTAAGGGTGTAGGGAAGGAAGACATTAATTCTAAACAAAATGAGTAGTGTACATGTGTAGAGTTAAATTTGTTTAATCTAATTAGCGGCAGTAAAAACAAACTCTTGGGTTCGTAACACAAGTGGCTGGAGTTTGGTGCTGTGGTGGCTGGTGGTCTTCCTTCCTTCTTAAAGAAGAGACTCTCTTTTTCTGTTTACTGCGATACGTCGTCACTGTTCTGCTCACATGCTCTCGTAGCTTCCCAGGCTGCTACAACAAAACTACACAGTAGATTGGTTGAAATTCTGGGAATCTATTAGCTCACGTTTGGAGGCCAGGAGCAGGGCCAAACTGAGGTGTCAGCAGGGTGATGCTTTCTTTCCAAAGTCTGTAACAGCCTGGTGCGGCCTGCTGGCCGTCCTTGGGGTTCCTTGGCTTGGACACCTGCTTCGCATCATGGCCCGATTCCGTAGACTTCCAGCTCTGGCACCTCCTGGTGGCCTTTGCTGACTACGACTGATTTTCTTCTGCTTAGGAAGGACTCCACTAATTTGGATTCAGACCCAACATCTTTTAGTTGGGCCAGATCTTAACTAGAAATAATATCTTCAAGAGATCCTACTTACAATGGAGCCACACCCACAGGAATGCAGATTAAGAACATGCCTAGGGAAGTGGACTTGGCCCAGTGGTTAGGGCGTCCGTCCACCACATGGGAGGTCCGTGGTTCAAACCCCGGGCCTCCTTGACCCGTGTGGAGCTGGCCCATGTGCAGTGCTGATGCACACAAGGAGTGCCGTGCCATGCAGGGGTGTCCCCCGCATAGGGGAGCCCCACGCGCAAAGAGTGCACCCTGTAAGGAGAGCCACCCAGCGCAAAAGGAAGTGCAGCCTGCCCAAGAATGGCACCGCACACATGGAGAGCTGACACAACAAGATGATGCAACAAAAAGAAACAGATTCCGGGTGCCGCTGCTAAGGATAGAAGTGGTCACAGAAGAACATACAGCAAATGGACACAGAGCAGACAACTGGGGGGAGGGAGGGGAGAGAAATTAAAAAAAAAAAAAAGAACATGCCTAGGGGGAAGCGGATTTGGCCCAACACACATGGAGAGCTGATGCAGCAAGATGATGCAATGAAATAAGACAGAGATTCCGGGTGCCACTGACAAAGAATACAAGCAGACACAGAAGAACACACAGCAAATGGACACACAGAGCAGACAACTTGGGGGGGCGGGGGGGAAGGGGGGAGAAATAAATAAAAAATAAATCTTAAAAAAAAAAAAGAACATGCCTAGGAAAGCGGATGTGGCTCAAGCAATTGGGCTACTGCCTACCACATGGGAGGTCCCTGGTTCAGTTCCCGGTGCCTCCTAAAGGAGACAGTGAGCTGGTGACATGGGCAGGTGCGGCAAGCTGACACATCACGAGACACAAGAAGAAAAACACAATGAGAGACACAACAGAGCAGGGAACAGAGGTGGCTCAAGAGATTAGGCACCTCCCTCCTACATCTGAGGTCCCAGGTTCGGTTTCCGGTACCTCCTAAAGAAACAAGGAAGATGAACAGACACAGCAAGTACAAACAGAGGGGGTGGGGAAAAATAAACTAGAAAAAAACACACAAACCAAGCCTAAAGTTGGGAGACATAATTTAATTTACCACAGCCTGCCCTCTGGACCCCAAAAAGACATGTTCTTCCCACATGCAAAATGCATTCACCCATCATAACATCCCCAAAGCATTAAATCATTTCAGTAACAACTCTAAATCCAAAGTCTTATCAAAATCAGCAATGGGTGTGGTCAATCCTGGGGAAAATTCTCCATTTGATGCACCTGTGAAACCTAGAAAATGAGTTATTCAATTCCAAAATACAATGGTGGGGCAGGCATAGGTTAGACATTCCCATTCCAGAAGGGAGAAAATGGAAGGCAAAGAGGGCTCACCGGTCCCAGGCATGTGGGACACACAGCAGGGCAAAGTCCAGGAGATGTCAAGGTTTGCAGTCCATCTGTGGATCAGGGCTTTGTCCTCCAGGCTCTCTGGAATGGCAGCTCCACCCTTTCCAGGCATTTGTGAAGAAGCCATGCTGTCCTTGAATGCTGGAGCTTGGCCTGCATCTCTCCAAGACTTGCTCTGCCCAATCTTGCTCTGCCTGGTCTTGTTTTGTCTGAAAATTGGGGTGCAGGCCCCACTCTCTTCAAGCATTGGGGTGGCATTCAGACTTTTCTCAAACACCTAGAACTGGACCCCATCTTCTTTGAGCACTGGAGTGATGGCCTAACTCTTGGGCAGTAGGCCTTCCCAATCCAAATGCCGGAGCCGATGACCTGGCGCCTTCAAGTGCAGGGCAGATTTGTCCCTACAACCCCTGGGGTGGGCCCACTCTCTTGGCCCAAGAAGATATTTTTGGTCCAGACCTCTGCCTTCACAGTTCTTCCCTTAAAGCCATTCTTCTCGGAATCCCTCGACTTAGGGACAAGCATGTGTCATTGGTTCTGTCAATCAGACTCAAATGTGCCAAATTTTGACTAATGCTGTAAGAGGGAAGGGGCTGGAGGTTCTTTCTCTGCTGGTGGTGCCAGCAGCCCTGGCTACAAGGTTGAGGCTCTGGCTCAGAAGCAGCAATGGTATAAACTAGCATGTAGTGCTTGGTCAGGATTGCAGTGGTTCCCCCACCAGCCGATTCTGCAGCACAGTTCTGAGCACCGTTCCCAACAGGGTAGCCTTAAGCCCCTTTCTCCAGTCCTTCTAACAATTCTGGGAGCTACCCAGACTCTCTTTAATACATTCCTTTTATATTTACTCACCCAGGGTTGGCTTCCTTTATTTGCAACACAGAACCTTTGCTGACAGGTTAGCATACTTATATACTACCCGCCCTTCTCCCACCTCTATTTTATGAAAATATTTTCTGGGATTGTCACAAACAAATATTTATTTTTACAGCATATAGATTTTTGGAGAAGAATGATAAAAATTACACTTTATTTTATAAATGCGATTGCCACAGGAATTCTTAATTCTAAGGTGACATTGATTCAGAAATTATTGCTACTTCTTTCATAATATGTCATTGCCATCTAGATGTTATTTTGATTCAGCCTTCAGTTGGCTGGATGACATGCTACAAACACATGTGCAGAGGAGGCAGGGCACTACCAAGCCCATGGCACTGGCAGGAATCCTGAGTGGGGAGGACATCTCTGAGCAATAAGGGAGAGAATTTAGCAGGAGAGACAGAGCTCAGGCAGCAAGGAGCTGGTTTTATATCAGGCCTGGCAATTTGAAAGAGGGATAAGAGAGAGGATTCAAATCTCTATATAGCTATGAAGTTGAAAGTCCCTAAGAGGATACGAATCAAAGCCACTTGTATTAAGTTAGCAAGAACAATAACAGAAGTGGAAGTGTTGAAAGACATTACATTTTGGAACAAAGGCTCTAGTGTACATGGATTCACAGGAAAGTTGCCTTTGGATTCAGAGAATCCATTAATATCAAAACGGTTGGCAACACTATTATACGCCAAAATAATGTGGCTGTATCAACTAGAACTAGTGCTGGAAAACTTGCTAGAGGTCACCTAAATGATTGGTTTATTCCTTATATACCTAAAATATGCTTGTGACTTTTCAAAGAGAAAGTGGCACAGATTACTGGTAGTCATACAGTGGTGATTTGGTGCAGTAAGACACTGGGCGCCCCAACCAGGACCCTTTCCTGTGACACAGTGCCAGCATGACCACAACAAAGTAATAAAGCTAGTATTCTAGTAGTTGCAAATGATTGACCCAAAACTGTGAAAGGTCAAGCCTGGAGCAATCATTGCAGACCTTGAAATCACTTAAAGTCTAATGGGAGAAACGCCATGGACAATGTGGCTTATGACCAAGGACAGAGAAGGTGGGTCCTGCTTTTAGTCAAGTGAGACCCATGACAGTTGCAAATATTAATGCAGGGCATAGTAGCTGTAGAGAAGTTTGGGTCAGGAAAGTGGAATATTAAGTATAACCAGCTTAGTCTCAAGCGACACTTATCCCAAGTGACACTGATGTACCACAATTTTGCAAACCCAATAAAATTGGTTTGCTTTTTGTAAAGGTAGAATTATATGGTCAAACTAAGATTAAGGATTGGTTAAACACTAAAATACCAGAAGCATCAACTCAGTGCAAAATATCTGTGGGCCACTAGAATAAGTCCCAAAGTACTGAGAGGGGAGAAAAGCATAACTACATCAGACTGGGGCAAGCGCCTCAGCACACTGTATTTGGTTGTATTTGACAGCATCTCAGAGCCTCGTTTTTATAATAAAAGATGCTGCTGCAGGAAACAGATGCTGAGATCTTCGCCTGGAAATGGTCAATCTCCAGCTTACTGGTGACAACTACTCTCTCACGACACTTGATAAACTTTTTTGCTGGTGCTCAGATTGAATTTTGTATATTCCATGAACAGACACAGATGGACAGGGCTCCCTTAAAGTGTTTGAAGGTACCAGGTTGTACCTTCAGTCAATGGAGTGAAAAAGTTGTCTGATGCCCATGTTGGAAGACTATAAAGAGTAAGAACTGAGAAGACTGACCCTACTGCTTTGACACATAATTAAGCAGACTTCCAAGACTGGATATTGATCTAGAAAACACTACCTGGTGAAGACAATTGGCCACCAGTGATAGATCCCTGAGGAAAATCACCATTGGAGAGTGGTGATTCAGGTTGACCTCTCTGTGGTGAGTGAAATCATGGTTGTCCTGGCTTTCAGCAGTTACTCTAAAAGGTAAAAAGAGAGACTGGGTAAAATGGGGGTGCCACCTAGTGAGAAAGGGGAACCTATGAGAGCTGAAGATCTGGGGGCCCGTGGTGCTTCAACAGTGCTTATGAAGAATGGAATCAAGTGCAATCTCATGCTGACATTAGAGGAAATTCCAATATTTATTCTTGCTGGGGAATGAACTGCTTTAGTAAAACAGAACCAACTGTACTAAACCTTATTGGCCCTGATGGATCTTCAGTGATTGAAGATCTGGAGCAAACTTTGCACTGAAAAAGTTTTTAATAGCAACTGCTGATATTCTGGTCTCCTTTCCCCTATGGTACTATTTGTTACCACAGTCAGAACCTTTAAAATTCTTTGGGGGGAGATCAATGAACACATCTGGATTGATGCCACTAAAGTCACATAGAGAAGAATCTGCAGCTCATGGAAAAATGCCCTGGTAACTTAGTTTAATTTTGTTAGGAGGTATGGGGAATTGAACCCAGGACCCCATAAATGGGAAGCAGGTGCCTAATCACTGAGCTGTACTCACTCCCGGCTTTGGTAAATTTTAGAAACAAATCAAGAATACCAAGATGTTTGGGGTTCCAGTAGCAGTGATGTAAATGCATTCAAAATGGATACAGAGGCTGTACTGGATGGGGCGTTTGATGTCTTGAAGAATAGTCCTTAGGCCTTGAAATGTCATCTCCTTTATGACGTTGAGCTTTCAGCTGGAGCATCATTGCACAGATCTGTGGGACAGGTAATGCTGAAGTGGTCCTAGCAGTTGAGCTCGAAGGCAAAGACTATACGAAGCAAGGGTTTAGACATCTGCCAAAAGGCCCGGACTTTGTTTAATAACTCTGACCTAAGAAGATGTGCCTTCAGATTTGGTTTGGTTTATTTGCAGTGTTTGAACTGACATTGTTGCTGATTCCCTATACCCCTGTAGCAGGAGAAAAAGTGTGTGATGCCTGGACTGCTGCACCTGCCTGACTCTATGACATTGACCGCAGTTCTAAGTAGACTGAGTCCATCCTCCAGTTTGACCAATGCCTGCTATGCCCCAGGCACAATGATGATGAACAAGGTACTTAGGCCCTGCTTCGGAGGAACTTCTGACCTAGTGGGAGTTTTCCAGAACCTTCTGATTGTCTTAATTTATATAACACAAGTCATATAATTATGCACACAAGTATCTCCTTTAGTGAAATTCAACTGTATAAAACAAAACCATTTTGCTAAAGAAGTACATATTTGCATTATATTTACACTTCTTTGCATAACTGAGAATATACTTAGGTTGCCTTGGACATAAATGACAACTTGGGTGGGTAGAGAATTCTTTACAGATTCTGTTCCTTTTCAAGCTCCCATCTTCTGAACTGAGGTGACTTGATGGCCAGAAAGATATTTCCTCCTTCACAGGTGAGGCAGTATAGTTTAGTGGTAAGACCTGAGGTCCTGGGTTTGCTCCACTTTTTATCACATAACTGTGGGCCTCAGTTTTCCTGTCTATGAATTGGGGTACTAGTAGCACCAATGTTTTAGGGCTGGTGTAAGTATAAAAGCACCTGACATATATTAAGAACTTAATAAAAGTTAGCCACACTTGTCCAAAGTGACGTGCTTCGATCTGACTCCTCATCTTTCTCTTTGGCTTATTTTCTTGAGCCTGTCCTCCATGTCATTAATTTGGCTTCTACAGCATGTTCTTACTTTTTGCTCCTTCTAAGGGTGTTTGTTCCCCCTCAAATTCTTTCCTTAGCTTTTCTATCTCCATTTTCAACTCATTATTTCATCTCTTCTTTGCACTCTTGTTTCATAGATTCTGTGTTTGTTTTAAGGAATTTCCAGCTTGATGCATTAATCCTGAGTGAAATCAGCTGCCCAAGAAAGTGCCAGCTCACCAGAAGCACCTAACAGGATGTATGAATACCAGTCACTGGATGGCCTGAAACACCCCTTCAAGAGAAAAAGCTAAGTAGTGTCTATGTCAAAGTCAGCTGTTCCCTCTAACTCTAGACCAAATGCCTATTGCTAGCAAGAGGGCAAGCCAGACATTCCTTTAAGAAACAGTGTCTGTTTTCATCTCCTTTAACTTAACTAAAGAGGAATGCTTCTTCCCATTCTACTGAAGGAAGATTATTCTTTCCCATCAATTTTGGGAAAATGCAGCCTTTGTAGGCACCTGACCTTTTCTACTTCTGTCATCCAGTATCCTTTTAGTGGGGCCATATATTTTCAGAATTCTAATCAAGTTCATTTCTTCCAGAATCATCATCTTGTTAGCCATTATGGGAACTTCATCCAGCTTCGCCCAGGATTCCAGATCCATCTTCCTCCAACTGAGATAGACTAGCAGGAGGGTTTTACACCTTGTCAGGCAGGGCCTACTGCCCCTAATCAGCAGGAAGTAGCTACAGAAGAATGATCATCTCCCTTCAGCACCCCTTTAAGATTAAAGGTATAAAATCTGAGGGAGGAATGAAGTAGGCTAGTAAATTAGGGAATCAACAGATGGATCTGGAACCTGGCAAGAAGTCCACGTGGACATCAATAACCCCAAGATGGCTGCTGGAAGACCCTCCCCAAGATTCTGTCACTCAGAAGAAGACTTCCTCCAGAAGCCAGGAGAAGCCCCGGATATTCCCCAAGGACTTTATCATTGGGCCCTCCTGGGAGACTGATGGGGGAAATAAGCAATCAAAACAGTAAACAGCTGGAACTCCTCCCCTGCCATTGGCAAAGGGGTGGGATAATCAACAGTTCAAAAAGGCAGGCCTCAGGCCTGAGCTCGCTCTCTCATGCGCTCTCTGGCCTGTGGAGCCCTGTCCTGCCCTCTGCGCACTGCTCTTGCCATTTTTCCTCTGCCACGTGGCCACGCAAGTGAAACATGGGCATTTATAATCTATAATGGGAAATTGTAGTCTATAGATCAGCCCTCTTTTTATCACTTTTCAATCCCTTCCTCTCTTCCTGGGACCCATGATCTGTTATTTTCTTCCATTTCTCTCTTCCCTTCCTACCAAATAAATTACTGGCCTAACTAAAAAAAAAAAAAAAAAAAAATTTTTTAAATTATAAAGCAGTTACTTAAAATTTTCTTTGGGTTTCTGGAAGAAGACTTCTTCCTAAATGAATGCTTTTGTATGCTGTCCTCTAGTCTTTGATATATATATTTTAGGAGGTATGGGGGATTGAACCCAGGACCTTGTACATAGGAAGCAGGTGCTCAATCACTTGAGTTATATCCACTCCCCTTTGATATTTTGATAGAATATTTACATAGGTTCAATACTTCCTTCCTCCCTCCTGCCCTCCCTCCTTTTTATTCTTTGAAAGGGGGCAGTTCTAACTAAGACTGCTATTTGACCAAGAATAGTATGGGTAGATTCTCCTTGACCTCCTTCCCTGTTTGCAGAAGCAATATTTGAACATTGTCTTCATAGCATGGGCTGGAAGGCTATTCCCTATTCAGCAATTTAAATTGGTAATGAGATTGGAGGCAGTAGAAAGTTACAATTCAGATAAGTTGTTCTTTAACACTTTCCCCAAACAGTGTGTCTGACCCCATGGGGGGAGGTCTTCGTGGACCTTTGGCCAGTTCCCACTGGGATAAGAAGGCTGCCCTTGTGAACAGATGGAATGCTGAGGCTTATAGGTCAGTGTCTATTTTTCCCCCTGAACTGGTGTCTGATGAGTGTATAGGAGGAAAAACCTTCCAGATGGAGAAAATATCGTGTGAAAAGACAAAAGGGCATGCCAGAGCATGGTGTAGTCAAGCGGTTGGTGGAGAAGGGGGGCATGTAGCTGTGGAAGGGGGCACCAAGAGAGGAGGCTGCTTCCTAAATAGAATGAATGGGCTGATTCAAGAGTCCTGCATGACATACCAAGGAGCTGATATTTTATTCATTGAAGAGTAGGGGAAAGCACAGTCAGACTTTTATAATAGATCAATTTTGAGAAAGGGGAGAGAATGGATCTGAGGGGGGCAAGACTAGAGTGGGGCAACTACCTACCGCTTCTGCAGTTGGCCAGAAGATAAATGTGCCTCAGGATAGAGGAAGGGCCAGATCTGAGCAATTTTCAGGAAGCAGAATTGGTAAGATTTGGGACTATATTAGACATGTAGGATGAAAGAGAGCTAATGCTCAGGTTTTCAGTTTGAGAAACTACCTGGGTGGATGATGGTATAACCAAATGAACAGGGAATACGGAAAAAAAAAAAGAGAACAGGATGAAATGAAAAAGTTGTTTGGGATGAACTAATTTTAAGGCTTTGGGAGATTGACCAGTAGGCACTGAGATATATAGAACCAGAGCTCAAGGGCTCAGACTGGAGATGGACAGTAAAAAATCCCAGGTGAAGATGAGTTTACCCAAGAAGACCCTGAAGGACTAAAGAGACATAGGCCAGGGGTAGAAGGCTGGAGACTAGCACTTAACACGGCAGGAGGCCGATGACCTAGAGGTGGAGGCAGGAGTAGAAATACCCAAGGGTACTCAATGCCTGCTCAAATGTGGGAGAGCAGCCTCCTCTTACCACATTTCAGATCGGGGGTTGGGGGTGATAAAGTTTGTTAATTTTGGATCGGTTTAAATCCTGAAAGAAAAAATCCTAAGTACTTTGGGAACAATCCTAATCTTGAACAAAATGATAAAACACATTTTGATGGATTAGATATAAAGATTAAAATAATAAAAGAACCAGAAGAAATACAGGTGAATGCTCATCTGATTTCAGTATGACGAAGGCCTATATATAAAGTATAGGCCAAGGAAAATATCGATAGTTTTGACTGCATAAAAAATTAAAACTTTGGTACCACAAAAATAACCAAAGTTTCTTACCTTATTTTAAAAAAATAACCAAAGACAATGAACTGGGAAAACTATTTGTAACATATGATATGCAAGGGACTCTCCTAATCAATAAGAAGAAGGCAAGCACCACAATTGAAAACTAGGCAAGGGTTTGGAATAGACAATTCAGGAAAGAAGAATTTAACATATGAATTTGTTTAATTACAATAACAGTCAATGAAATGTATATTAAAGTAGTGAGGTATCGACGATTGAGATGGTATAGTACAAAGGGTGAGGGTGAAGGCTCCGGGCACAGGTTCTCTAATTTCCTTTCCTTTCCTCTCACTGACTAGCGGCATGATCTTGAGCAATTTACTTAATCTCTATTGACCTCAGTTTCCTCTTCTGCAAAATGGGAATCTTGGTAGTAGCTATCTCACAGGACTGTTTTGAGAACTGAGTGAATTTAACATAAATTGTTCAGAACAGCACATAATAAGACTCAATAAACGTTAGCTGCTATTATTATTATTATCTGTTCTCTATCAAATTGGTATGGTTTTAAAGAATGGTGCAATTGGTAAGAATTTGGGGAAACAGACATACATTGCACATAGTTATAAATTGGCATAACTTTTCACTGGGAAATTTGGTCTTCATTCAAATACATTAAAAAAATACATATCCTTTCGCCCAGCATAAGTCAGTGCCTAGGAATTTATCCTAAAGAAACAAATAGACATGTGTGAGTTTTATCTACCAGTGTATCTGCTACAGTGCTTCCTTAAAAATAATAATGAAAAGTAGGAAATAACAGAAGTTTCCAAGGATAGGAGAACTTGGTTAAATACATCTCTGTGATGGAAAAAACAGCCATTAAACTTTATATTTTAGGAAAGTATGTACTGACCTGGAAAATATAATCAGAATATATTGTTCAGTGATAAATTAGGTTACAAAGAGTAATAAACAGACGACAACAAAAGAGGACAAAAGAAACAAGATGCAGCAAATAGACACAGAGAACAGACAACTGGGGGAGGGGGGGGGAGTTAAATAAATAAATAAATCTTTAAAAAAAAACCAAACAAACAAACAAAAAAACCAAAGAGTAATAAACATACATTAAAACCACAATTTTATAAAAAGAAAAAATACATATAAACATCTAGATAAAAACACCAAAACATAGTAGTTCTCTCTAGATAATGGTATTATAGAACTTTTATATTTTCTTTATACTTTTCTGTATTTGCCAAAATTTTGTAAAATAAATATCACTTTTATGAGCAGGAAAACAGTGCTACAAGAATTGAATACCCCAGATGAGGATCTCTCCTTTCTCACATTCACACTTCAAGTGCTGGCTGTTCGGCCTCCTTCTTTGAGGAGCCTGAAGTATGCTACCTATTTAAGTGTGTATCTGACTCACTCTCAAATATGTGTGGTTTAAAAAGATTCTAAACAGAATAAGCATAGGATATCTAAAATGTTTTTATTTATTATTATTATTAGAGAAGTTGTGGGTTTACAGAAGAATTATGCATAAAATACATGATTCCTATATACCACCATATTATTAATACCTTGCATTAGTGTGGTATATTTGTTGCATTTGATGAAAGAATATTTTTATAATTGTACTATGAATAATAGTCCATGGTTTAACTTAGGATTCACTGTTTGTATTGTACAGTTCCATGGATTTTTAAAAAAAAATGTTTATTCTAATAACATATACACAACCTAAAATTTCCCCTTAAACCACATTCAAATATATTGTTTGGTGCCATTAATTATGTTCACAATATTATGCTACCATTATTACTATCCATTACTAAAACTCTTCTGTCACCCCAAAGAGAAATTTTGCACCATTTAAGCATTAACTCTCCATTCCGTATCCCTTTTCATCCCTTGATAACCTATCTTCTAGATTCTAACTCTAGGAGTTTGCTTATTCTAGTTATTTCATATCAGTGAGATCATACAATATTTGTCCTTTTGTGCCTGGCTTATTTCACTCAATATAATGTCTTCAGGGTTCATCTATGTTGCTGCATATATCAGAATTTAATTCCTTTTTAGGGCTGAACACTATTCCAGTATATATATACCACATTTTATTTATGCACTCATCAATGGATGGACCCTTGGGTTGCTTCTGTCTTTTGGTTATTGTGAACAATGACTCTATGAACACTGGTGTGCAAATACCTGTTCGAGTCCCTGCTTTCAGTTCTTTTGGGGTATATACCTAGAAGTGGAATCGCTGGGTTATATGGTAATTCTATACTTAACTTTGAGAAGAACTGCCCAATTGTCTTCAACAGCAGCTACACAGTTTTACAGTCTTACCAACAACAGATGAGTGTTCCTATCTCTCCACATCCTCTCCAACACTTGTAATTTTCTTTTTTTCTTTAATAGTAGTCATTCTAGTGGGTCTGGAATAGTGTCTCATTGTAGTTTTGATTTGCATTTCCCTAATGGTTAATGACTTTGAGCATCTTTTCACTTGCTTTTTGGCATTTGCATTTCCTCTTCGGAAAAATGTCTATTCAAGTCTTTTGCCCATTTTTAAATTGGGTTATTTGTCTTTTTATTGTTGAGTTGTAGGATTTCTTAATATATTCTGGATATTCAACCCTTACTAGATATGTGGTTTCCAAATATTTTCTCCCATTGAGTAGTTTGTCTTTTTAAATTTTTCTTAAAGCTGTTACTTTGAGACATAATGGAAAACTTTACAGGTACACATGGAAAAGTAAGACATGCTCACAGCTGAGAGTGAAGGCAATTTAACCAGAAAGTATTAATGCCTTGGCAGTTAACATAGATACTGAAGTACTGGAGTGTTATACACTGTAGAACTGAGAGAAATGGACAACCGATATTTCTTTCCTTCTTCCTCACCGTCTCCTTCAACAGAATCCACAGCAACCTCCTCCTAACTCTTCTCAAGGGCAGCCATGTCCTCACGGGCCTCAGAAAACTCTCCTTCCTCTGCCCCCTCACCCATGTACCAGGGAACCAAGGCATGATGGGCGTACACCAGGTCAGACTTGTGACCGGTTGAGCCCAGGCCTCAGCAAAGGGTGTGGTGTTACTCGGTATGCACACAGCTCTCTGTACTGTGGCCACGTTTCCACCAGGAACTACAGTGGGAACCTGGTAATTAATGCCAACCTTGAAGCCAGTGGGACACCAGTCTACGGACTGAATGCCATGCTTGGCCTTGATGGAGGCAATGGCCGCACTGACCTCTGTGGGACCACGTTCCCATGGTACGGCAAGCGGCAAGCCTGCATTTACCAAGGGGAGGGTCGCATTTCACCATCTGGTTGGCTGGCTCTGGACAAGCACTAGTAATCTCTTCTACAGGAAGCTCTCCACGGTAGGCTTTCTCAGCAGAGATTGCAGAGGCATACGTGGCCAGAGGAAAGTGGATGTGGGGACAGGGCGCCAGGTTGGTCTGGAATTCTGTCAGATCGGCATTCAGGGCACCATCAAATCTGAGGGAAGCGATGACGGAGGACACAATCTGGCCAATAAAGTTAGTAGAGGGTTGAGCGCCCAATATCGAGATTTCTACAACAGATGCCAGGGACGGCCCCATTGTCTACCACAAAGCACAATCTGAGGGTTCAGGGTGGTGTGGGTGGTGAGGGTGGAATTGTCTGTCTCAACTACAACGTTGGAATCCTGGGCGGATGGGTAAAAGGAGAATGTCAGTTTATCCTTCCTGCCATAATCAACAGAGAGACAGTCCATCAGCAGGGAGGTGAACCCAGAACCAACTGTCCTGCCAAAGCCATGTGAAACCAAGAAGCTTTGGTTCGGCCAGTTTGCAGATTCCACCCAAGATGAGGTCAGTGATCTCCTTGCCAATTGTGTAGCGCCAGAGGGAAGAGTTACAGGCAGCGTCTTCCTTGCCTGGGATGAAGTGCTCAGGATGGAAGAGTTGGCGGCAGGTTCCAGTGCAGACTCATCAATGACTGTGGGTTCCAGGTCTCCAAACACTGCTCTGGGCATGTGCTTGCCGGCACCGCTCACTGAAGAAGGTGTTGAAGCAGTCAACTCCTCTGCAAATGGTCTTGTCACTTGGCATCTGGTCAGTGGACTGGATGCCGTGTTGTAGGCAGCAGAGCTCCCAGCAGGCACTGCCAGTCTGGACATCGGCCTGGCCTTCGTAACTGGAGATGCACTCATGCAGGTGGCTGTGGTTAGGAGGCGATGACCACAGGAGCAGATAGTCCTGGCTACCATCCCCAATAAGCTAAGAATCAAGGTAAGTGATGCACCGAGCTTGTGTTTCCACTTTCATGATCATGGCATATATAATTCTTTTAATACGCTGTTGAATTCAATTTGCTAATACCTTCTTGAGGACTTTTTTTCTAAAATAGTGTAGGAGTAAAAGAGGTATGAAAATGAGCTTATGAAAGAAAATTCTCAACTAAAATTTGAGAATTCCATTAGCCTACTTTATTTTTTTTTTTTTTGTTTTCTTATTCTTTAGACATTTTTTTTTTTATTTTTTTAATTTTTTTATTTTTTATTGAATTTGTAATAATATTACATTAAAAATATATATGTGAGGTCCCATTCAACCCCACCCCCCCACCCCCCCCTCTCCCCCCCCCCCCCAACAACACTCGTTCCCATCATCATGACACATCCATTGGATTTGGTAAGTACATCTTTGGGCACCTCTGCACCTCATATACATTGGTTCACATCATGACCATTAGCCTACTTTAAAGATAAAAGGAGGCTCCCCAACAAGTCATTGGTTTTGAAAGATCATGCCCCAAAGTAGATTACTTAAAAGTATCACTTTTGTTATGTTCATTACCCAAAAGTGACGTCTTCTACCGTTAAAAAATCTTTACGCTTAGTTTTTAAAATAGGTAATACAAAGACATGGCATAAAATTTTTAAAGTACCCAAAAGTTATAAGTGTCATCTATTTTACTATGGAAGAGTATTAAACTATGAAAACTTTAGCTAGGTTTTAGGAAGACACCTAAATTCAAATCTATTTTGAAGAGCAAAATTCAATTCAAATGAAGACTACCGCTATGCTTCCACGCCCTTCAAGGTACAGGAATATAGAAGAATGAAACCAAAATAGCTACCTCTGCAATCTTTGGCATTATCCAGGTCATTATATATCTCTGGAGACAATTAATACAACTTTCTTAAATATGAAATAATATTGCGTACACGCTTCTTTTCCTACTTCTAGAAAACCCAATCCATTTCACTGACAGAATTTGTCTTATGGTATTTTTCTTAATTCTTTACTTCTTACTTTCCTAAAGGGGACATAAATATCAAAGGAGATGGCGGACTTGGCCCAGTGGTGAGGGCATCTGTCTACCACATGGGAGGTCCGCGGTTCAAACCCCAGGCCTCCTTGACCCGTGTGGAGCTGGCCCACGCGTAGTGCTGATGCGTGCAAGGAGTGCCGCGCCACGCAGGGGTGTCCCCCGCGTAGGGGAGCCCCACGTGCAAGGAGTGAGCCCTGTAAGGACAGCCACCCAGCACGAAAGAAAGTGCAGCCTACCCAGGAATGGTGCTGCACACATGGAGAGCTGACACAAGATGACGCAACAAAAAGAAACACAGATTCCTGTGCCGCTGACAACAGAAGGGGACAAAGAAGACGCAGCAAATAGATACAGAGAACAAACAACTAGGGTTAGGGGGGTGGGGAAGGGGAGAGAAATAAATAAATAAATCTTTAAAAAAATATATCAAAGGAGAGTTCTTTGGTGCATGTACATACATACACACACACACCTGCTAGGTAATACCTCTTATTTATGGCTCTACTTAACTTTTTTGTTTAAAAAGGGATCTTGAAATTTTGCTCCAGAATACCTGGAAATTTTCATGTATCCAAATTCATCTTTAGTATCAAATCAGATAATAAAAGCTGAATATAGTCATGTTTATTAATTCCACAGAGGAACAGCAAATTTGCACATAGTCAACTGTGCAAGGGAAGGAGCCAAGGAATTATTTTGTACTGCAGCATAATCAAGAATGAGGAAAATTCCTATCCACAGGGTTTAAATATAGTGGTGATTCTTGAGTATTTTTGTATCTATATTCATAAGAGATATTGGTCTCTGATTTTCTTTTCTTGTAGTATCTTTATCTGGCTTTGGTATGAGGGTGCAATTGGCCTCTATGAATTCTTTCTATGAATGAGTTAGGGAGTATTCCCTCCTCTTCAATTTTTTGGAGCAGTTTGAGTAGGACTGGTGTTTCTTGGAATGTTTGGTAAAGTTCCCTTTTCAAGTCATCTGGTCCTTGGCTTTTCTTAGTTGGAAAGTTTTTGATAAGTGATTCAATCTTTTTACAAGTTATTGATTTGTTGAGCTCTTCAATTTCTTCTTAGTCAGTGTAGGTAGTTTGTATGGTTCTAGAAATTTGTCATATATACCTTATTTGTTGACATATGGTTGTTCATAATACCCTCTTATAGTCGTTTTTCTTTCAGTGGGGTCAGTAGTAATGTCCCTCTTTTCATTTCTGATTTTAATCATTTGTGTCCTCACTCTTTTTTTCTTTGTCAGTCTAGCTAAAGATTTGCCAATTTTATTGATCTTTTCAAAGAAACTTCTTTTGGTTTTGATGATTCTATTGCTTTTTATTCTGTTTCATTGATCTCATCTCTAATCTTTGTTATTTCCTTCCTTCTGCTTGCTTTGGGTTTAGGATGCTTTTTTTTTTTTTTAGATACTCCAGGTGTGAGGTTAGGTATCTGATTTAAGCCCTTTCTTCTTTTTTAATGTAAACTTTTAGAGATATATTTCCTTCTTAGCACTGCCTTTGCTGCATCTTGTAAGTTTTGGTATGTTGCATTTTCATTTTCATTCACCTCAAGATATTTCCTAATTTCCCTTGTGATTTCTCTTTAACTCATTGGTTGTTTAAGAGCACATTGTTCAATTTCTACATATTTGTGAATTTTCCCTTTCTTTCTCTGTTACTGATTTCTAGTTTCATTCCATTATGGTCAGTGAAGACACGTTGTATGATTTCAACAGTTTTGAATTCTGAGACTTGTTCTGTGACCTAAGGTATGGTCTACCCTGGAGAATGATCCATGTGTACTCAAGAATAGGTGTATTCTATTATTGGGTGAAGTGTTCTATATATGGCTATTAGGTCTAGTTGGTTTAGAGTATCACTCAAGTTTGCATTTCTTTACTGATCTTCTGTCTAGATATCCTATCCCTTATTCAAAGTGGCATATTTAAATCTACTAATGTAGAACTGTCAGTTTCTCTTTTCACCTCTGCCAGTATTTGCTTCATATATTGTGGGGGCTCTGCTAGTAGGTGTATATATATTTATAATTGTTACATCGTCTTGTTGAATTGACCCCTTTATCAGTATATAATGACTATCTTTATCCCTCATAAATGTTTTTGACTTGAAGTCTATTTTATCTGATATTAGTATAGCTAAGCCAGCTCTCTTTTGGTTACTACTTGCATAATATATTTTTTCCCTTCTTTCTCCTTTCAACCTGCTTAGGTCTTTGAATTTAAGATGAGTCTCTTGAAGAGGGCATTTAGTTGAGTCATGTGCTTTGATCCATTCTGCTGGTCTCTGTCTTTTGACTAGAGAGTTTAATCCACTTATATTGAAAGTCATTACAGATAATGCAAGACTTTCTTCTGCCATTTTGTTATTTAGTCTTTGAAAGTCTTATACCTGTTAGACCCCCAATTCTTCCATTAGTGCCTACTCTCATATTTATTTTTTTGTATTGCACAATATTGAGTCCCTTCTCATTTCTGTCTGGATATATTTTTCATGTATTTTCTAGTGGGGTTAAAATTTAACATCCTAAATATGTAACAATCATATTTAACTGGATACCAGCTTGACTACAATAGCATACACATACACTGTTCCTTTATCTCTCTGTCCCTCCACCTTTTTTTGGTACATGTTACCAGTTATATCTTTGTACACTGGATGTCCCAAACCATAGAGTTATCACTACTTCTTACGCATTTGTATTTTAGTATCTGTAGGAAGTAAGAAGTGGAGTTAATACCAAAAATACAATATAATAGTACTGGCTTTTATAATTACCCAAATGGTTACCTTTGCCAGAGATCTTTATTTTTTTATGTCACTTTGAACTGCTGTCTAGTGTCCTTTCCTTTCAGTCTTTAGAACTCCCTTTAGCATTACTGGTAAGACAGGTCTACTGGTGATGAACTTCATCAGTTTTTGTTTTTCTGGGAATGTCTCAATATCGCCCTCATTTTTGAAGGAATGTCTCACTGGATATAAAATTTTTGATTGGCAGTTGTTTTACTTCAGCATTAAGTATTTCAACCCCTGCCTTCTTACCTCCATGATTTCTGATGAGAAATTGGCATTTAATCTAATTGGGACTCCCTTGTACATAACATGTTGCTTTTCTCTTACAGCTTTTAGAACTCTCCTTGTCCTTTGCATTTGACGGTTTGATTAGTATATGATGGGGTATATTTTTTTCAAGTTTATCCTGATTGTTTTTCTCTGGACTTCTTGCATGTGCATATTCATGTCTTATGCTGAGTTTGGGAAGTTTTCTGTCATTATTTCTTTGACTATTCCTCTGATCTTTCTCTCTTTCTTCTCTTTTAGGGACCCCCCCATATTGGTATGCCTGAGAATGTCCCAGAGGTCTCTTGGACTATTCTCATTTTTCCCATTCTTTTTTCCTTCTGCTCTTCAGCCCAACTCATTTCAACTGTCTTTTCTTCAAGTTCACTGACTCTTTCTTCTGCCAGTTCCAATCTGCTGTTGAAATTTACCCAGGAATTTTTCATTTCAGTTTTTGTGGTCTTCAACTCCAGCAGTTCTGTTTAGTGCCTTTTAAAATTTCCACTTCTTTATTAAGATTCTCATATTGTTCATTCATGTTTTCTTGATATCCTTTAGTTCTTTCCCTGTGTTTTCTTTCATCTCGAGTATATTAAAGCTCATTTTTAAAATCTTTGTTCAGTATGTCCACAGTCTCATCTTCCTCATTGATGTTTTCTGGATTTTTATCCTCCTCCTTTCAATGGGCCCTCAGTTCCTGTTTCTTTGTTTGTCTTGTAATCATTTTTTGCATACTGTACATTTTAATATTTTAGAATGTTATCTCTGGGATTTATTCCCTGACATGCCTGTTTCTTGAGTTTGTAACCAGCTAGTGATATGACAGAGATTTTCTTGAATGTCAGCCCTTTAGCCAGGAAGATCCACCCAAGGGAAATGCAAAGTGCAGATTCCTCCTAAGCTTTCTAGGCCTGTGTCTTGTCCTGGGCTTGTCCTTGTTGGTGGCCTTACAGTCGCCCTGTTTATAGGAGTTTGGATGCCCCTCTGCCTTATAGGAGACAGACCTTTTCCTTCTCCTGCATGTTCCACTGCCAGAACCTAAAGCATGTAAGACTTTGCCCCTCACTGTCTTCTATAATAGTTTCTGACACAGTTTTCATTGACTCCAGCTGCTTTTGCCTCGAGGGCAAATTCTGGGAGGGGTGCATGCCGCAGAGCAGTTTCCCAAGTTGGTCTTTTCAAGCTGGAACAGGCCCAGTGACCCACAAAGGGGGTGCAGGCTGGCTCCAAAGTGCCCTGGAGAGGAGATGAGGGAGCCATTTCCTTCCATGGCTCCCCAAAGCTGAGCTTTCTTGACCTGCTCAGCCAGCACAGCCTTTCAATTGTTCTCTGTGGAGCTGAGGGAACCTACTGCCCTTTTTCTGGGATGGGTGGGGGTGGGAAGGATTAACCTTTTTTTTTTTTAAGATTCATTTATTTATTTATTTCTCTCCCCTTCCCTGGCCCCCTCCCAGTTGTCTGCTCTCTGTGTCCATTTGCTGTGTGTTTTTGGTTTTTTAAAATTAATTAATTAATTTATTTATTTATTTCTCTCCCCTTTCCTCCACCCCCTGCCCGGTTGTCTGTTCTCTGTGTCTATTCACTGCGTCTTCTTTGTCCACTTCTGTTGTTGTCAGTGGCACGGGAATCTGTGTTTCTTTTTGTTGCATCATCTTGTGTCAGCTCTCCATGTGTGCAGCACCATTCCTGGGCAGGGTGAACTTACTTTCGCGCTGGCCGGCTCTCCTTATGGGGCACACTCCTTGTGCACGGGGTTCCCCTATGCGGGGGACACCCCTGCGTGGGGCGGCATTCCTTGCGCACATTAGCACTGCGCATGGGCCAGCTCCATATGGGTCAAGGAGGCCCGGGTTTTGAACTGCAGACCTCCCATGTTGTAGATGGACGCCCTAACCACTGGGCCAAGTCCACCGCCTGCTGTGTTTTTCTGTGTCCACTTGGAGTCTTGTCAGCGGCATGGGGAATCTGTGCCTCTTTTTGTTGTGTCGTCTTGCTGCGTCAGCTCTCCGTACGTGCGGCACCAGTCCTGGGTAGGCTGAGTTTTTTTTTGCGCTGGGCGGCTCTTTTGACGGGGCGCACTCCTTGTGTGTGGGCTCCCCTACACGGGGGACACCCCTGTGTGGCACGGCACTCCTTGTGCACATCAGCACTCTGCATGGGCCAGCTCATCACACAGGTCAGGAGCCCTGGGTTTGAACCCTGAACCTCCCATGTGGTAGGTGGACGCTCTATCTGTTGAGCCACATCCACTTCCCAGAACCTACTGCCTTTAAGTCTCCTCCTCCACCTTCGTCCAGTGAGGGTGGAACAATGGCCACCCACAGAGCAGGGCTCCCAGAGATCCAAAGTCACTGAACAAAATCTGTCATCAGTGTTCGGTCCATGCCCATCCTGGATTTTTATGTCCCTCTCTGGCACTGGCAAGCTATGCCAGGGGCCAGACCCTGCTGCTGCCTGTTCCAGAGTGGGGCTGGGTGACGGCGACTGCCATGCAGACAGAGGAGTTTCCTGGTTTTTACCGTAATTTACCAGCCTCTTCCTCCTGCTCTTCCCTGGGTGCTGCCCAGTGTTCTGCTGGACCCTGGAGCTTTGAAATAGTTAATTTAGTTCCTGCCTGTTTAATACTTGTTCTGGTGGAGGACTGATTCCTTGGGCTTCCTACTTTGCCATCTTTCCACCATCCTCGTAAAAAAGTTTTGAACACTTGTCAATTTAATTTTTGGGCCTTTGCATTTCCTGACCATGAATTTTTAAAAAAATAATTTATCATCTTTTTTTAAAGCTATTTCCCTTTTTCTAACTATTTTCTCCAAATTTTTATTAACATTTATTGAGGGGAATTGTGAACAATTGTCATTATTAGCCATGCTACAATGTCTTTTCTTTGATGTCTGTATTGTTTAGCACTAAACTCACTTCCAAATACCTACTTCTCCAGTTGTCCCTCAGGCTTCAGCTTTTAGTGCTTCCATCACCTGAAATTCCTCATCTTGATCTCATTTGAAAAATATAGTCTATAGAATACAGCCCAGCAAGGGGTTGGACTATCTGTTAACAGTCAGCAAATAATGCTTGTGCTGACAAACTTAATCTCAGCGGAACGGTTTTTTCATTCAGCAGCCCTTTTAGACTATTAGTAGACTGCACGGAAGTTTGCCTTATCCACCTACCATAGGCTAAGGGCAAACAGAAGAGAGACTGGCCGTGTTACTTGGCCAGTGTTCCCTGGCCAGCCCCGCAGCTTCCAGCGCTGCCTGTTTCCTCATTCCTGGCTGAGGGTTATGGCTTGCTCAAGGGGCAGCCACCTCTAGAGCCCACAGCCCCCGGACTGGCCCAGCGTTGGCCATTCCCCTTTCCTCGGGGTTCAGGAAATTGGGGCACCCTGAGAGGGAGCAAACGGAGAGGGGCCACCATTTGGCTTTCCTTCTAGAGGCTCCTTTCCCTCCAGGTTTTCAAAGCCCACCTGGGAGCTGCCTGCCAGAGACTGAGCAGTTTTAACCCTCACCTCCACGGGAGAACAACTCCTCTGAAGCTGAACTCTAATTTCGGGCGTTCAGGGCTCTTTTCTCCATTTAAGACTCTTATATTCAGCTCAGCTCACAGCCGCATAATTGCTCATTAAAAGCTCCCTGTTTGGTGGTAGATGTCATATCTGTACTTTTCTGATGGAATTTTGTATTGTTTCAGCCTGTAACGGGTGAGAAAAATAATAAGACTACGGCAGTGTTCTTTCCATGGGGATCAAAATACTTCCTAAATTCATCTTTAATGCGCTCTTCGTTTATTTTTTAGGAACGTGAATCTTATTTTCCAAGTCTTTCTGCTTTTTTCTTTGTGTTTATGACAACATGGAGAATACGTATTTTTTTTAGCTGCTGATAGGGGTTCTTGAAGAGGAACAGCCACCTTTGTTGGGAAAGTGCCCTGATGGCCTTCTAGGGATTGCGACCCTAAAAAGCATGCAACAAAACCCTCAGGATCCTGCCTTTTAAGTGGGGCTTTGTAAACAGGATGGCCTTTGGTTTCTGCTGTACTGGCATGCAGTACTCAGGGAAAACACTGGGGACTAACCGAAGTCCTTTGCATGACCGAGAACAGTCGTAGGGTGGGGAAGGGAAATCAGGACAGAGCAGAAGGAGGCACTGGATAAACATAAAACAAACGAAGGTGCAGCGGTTTGGGGTCTTACTGTGGGCTATGACGTGTAAAGGCTTCTGTCCGTGTCACCTACAAAATCCGGAATAAAGTCTACATTGGGACTCATGCCTTTATGCAAATGATTTTTTCTTTTCTCTGGGGGACAAACAGGACTTCAAGATGACAGAGGAGGGAAGCGGACTTGGCCCAGTGGTTAGGGTGTCCGCCTACCACATGGGAGGTCCGCAGTTCAAACCCCGGGCCTCCTTGACTCATGTGCAGCTGGCCCATGCGCAGTGCTGATGTGCACAAGGAGGTGTCCCCACGCAGGGGAGCCCCACACACAAGGAGTGCGCCCCGTAAGGAGAGCCGCCCAGCACGAAAGAAAGTGCAGCCTGCCCAGGAATGGCGCTGCACACATGGAGAGCTGACAGGGCAAGATGACGCAACAAAAAGAAACACAGATTCCCGTGCTGCTGACAACAACAGAAGCGGACAAAGAAGATGCAGCAAATAGACACAGAGAACAGACAACCAGGGAGGTGGAGGAAGGGGAGAGAAATAAATAAATAAATCTTAAAAAAAAAAAAAAAAGATGACAGGGGAAGAAAGCAGATGTGGCTAAAGCAATGGGCTCCTGTCTACCATACAGGAGGCCCAGGGTTTGATACACAGGGCCTCCTGGTGAAGGCAAGCTGGCCAGTATAGCGAGGTGACCCACACAGATTGCTGGCGCACATGGAGAGCTGACCCACGCGGAGAGCTGATGCAGCAAGACAATGCCACAAAAAAGAGACACAGAAGAGAGACAGTAAAGAGACATAGCAGATCAGGGAGCTGAGGTGGTGCAAGAGAACGATCGCCTCTCTCCCACTCCGGAAGGTCCCGGGATTGGTTCCCGGAGCTGCCTAAGGAGAATACAGGCAGACACAAAAGAATACACAGCGAATGGACACAGAGCAGACAATGGAGGGGCAGGGGAGAAAACAGATGACAGGGGATACTTTGGCCACATCTTTCTTCCACTCGCTGTCCGAGCCTCTGGCGTCTCACTGTTGATTTTTTCTTACTTTGCCATCTTCTCTGCCCTGTGACAGGCCACCCCTTTCTCTCCCTCCTGAGTGGAGAGCACAGTCCTCTCCTTCCTTCCCCCTTGGACACTCTCTCGGGCGTGATAGATTCTAAGCCTGGAGCTGGGTCTGAGGCTGGCTACTGAGCAGGCCGGCTGTGGGGCTCCTTCTGGCTTCACGCCTGCCGCTGTCCCGCCCGGGTCCCCGCCTGCCATCCTCCACCTGGGAGCCAGCCCTGTGGGAGTTCTAACTGTGGTGATGGCTGCCGGGGAGGGCCCCACTATCCCGCCTCCAGCTCGTCCTTTCCCCTCCCCGGGGCTGGTGGCAGGCGAGGCACACTCACCTCCTCTGCCTTCTCGGCACGCGGGCAGCACGGGCCTGTCCTTTCTCCCTCCCTTTGAAAAATCAGTATCGGTGTTTCCCCCTGGCCTTGGCGTGCCCGTCACGGCTGGCAGGAGCTCACTGAACTTTATGAACTCTGGCCCTCGGCTTCCCTTTTGGCTGCCCTCTGCCCTCCACTGCCCAGGGCCCCTTCTGTTCCTCCCTCTCCTCTTATCCATCCTAGAAAGGCCAAGTCCTCTCCCTGGTGACTCTGCCTCTTTCTTCCCGCCTCAAGGTGTTCAACAAGGTCTGTTTGGGGTGTCCTTGACGACTCCTCTTCCTTTCCACGTTTTGTTTTTACAGTCCAGGTCTTTGAAATCAATACATGCCTTTATTTTCCAGGAATTACTTCAAACAGACTTTTTTTCCAGAGCCACAGTGTGCCCTACTTATCCTGCTCTGAAGCGGTAGCTTAAAGCCACTTGGGGGAAGCAGATGTGGCTCAACTGACAGAGCATCCGTCTACCATACAGAGGGTCCAGGGTTCAAACCCAGGGCCTCCTGACCCGGGTGATGAGCTGGCCCCTGTGCAGTGCTGCCGTGCACAAGGAGTGCTGTGCCGCACAGGGGTGCCCCACTTAGGGGTGCCCCATGGGCAAGGAGTGCGCCCCACAAGGAGAGCTGCCCCACGTGAAAAAAGCACAGCTGAGTGGCATCGAACACACAGAGCGCTGAAGCAGCAAGATGACGCAATAAAAAAGAGACGCAGTTTCCCAGTGCTGCCGGATAATGCAAGTGAATGCAGAAGAACACACAGCGAACAACACAGAGAGCAGACAGTGGGAGGGAAGGGGAGAGAAATAAATAAAATAAAATCTTAAAAAAAAAGCCACTTGGGGTTGCACGGGGGTGGCTGGCATGTGGCTCTTTGAGACACCTCCCTCCTCGGGCGGCTGAGGGATCGTCTCTGCAATGACAAAACTCCACACCTCTGTTTCTGAATGGACACTGGATGTGGCCATGACCGGCTTCCTCCCTGGGCTCCCCACGGCGGCGGTAGGTGCCCTGGAGGCCCTTGCCGAGCTTCTGGCATCTCGTTTCCATAACGTGATCACCCTGTGAACGTGCCCTGCTTGTTAGGGGTGGAACCGTGTCCCCACAGAAGAGACGGGGTGAACCTTATTTGGACCTAGGTCGTTTCAGATGGGATTAGTTCAGGGCAGATGAGGCTGAACTGGGTCACGGTGGGCCCTCACCAGTCCGACTGGGTCTTTATAGAAAAGGAACCTTGCACCCAGACCCAGAGGCAGAGAACATCGTGTGACAACTGAGGCAGGGGTTGACGCCCAAGGGTTGCCAGCCACCACCAGAGCCAGAGAGGCTTGCAGCAGATTCTTCCTTACAAACTTCAGAGGGGGCGCGGCCCTGGCCATCACCTTGACTTTGGACTTCTCGCCTCCAGAAGTGTGAGACAATGATTCCTGTTGTTTTAAGCCACGCAGTTAGAGGCACTTTGTCACGCAGCCCTAGGAAACGAAAACACCGGCTATTCCTTCGCATGCCGCATCAGTAACAAACTGTTCCTTGCGTGGCTTATGAGTTCTTCTTCATTTTTTTACTTTTAATTTTTAAAAAAATGTATTTATTTCTCTCCCTTCCCCCCTGCCCATTGTCTGCTCTCTGTGTCCATTCACTGTGTGTTCTTCTGTGTCCGCTTGTATGCTTGTCAGCGGCTTGGGAATCTGTGTTTCTTTTTGTTGCATCGTCTTGCTGCGTCAGCTCTCCATGTGTGCGTCAGCACTCCTGAGCAGTCTGCGCACTTTTCGCGCCGGGCGGCTCTCCTTATGGGGCGCACTCCTTGCGCATGGGGCTCCCCTACGCGGGGGACACCCCTGTGTGGCAGGGCAATCCTTGCGTGCATCAGCACTGCATGTGGGCCAGCAGCTCATCACATGGATCAGGAGGCCCTGGGTTTGACCCCTGGACCTCCCATGTGGTAGGCGGACGCTCTATCAGTTGAGCCAAATCCACTTCCCTCTCCTTCCTTTAGAGACAATGTATGAGTCTTTAGCGACTCTTCAAGAGCCTTCCACCCACGGGGACACAATGTTCCCCACTGACCCCGGAGAGGTGTTTATAGCAGGTGAGGATCTGCTATTGCAGAATTTATCTGCCTTGCCAAAGTAGAATCCCCAGCATGGTGCTGTCTAATTGCCCACACTGTCCGCCTTCTTTCCGGTCCTCTGCTGCAGAACCTGGCAGCTGGGCTCCAACTTCTCTCTCCCTAGTGGCTCCCACAGTTAGTCTCCAAGCTCAGCTCCTTCTCTCAGGGCATTCAGCCCTGAGGCCCTGCCTTTGCTCTCTGGCCACACCGTGTCCTATTTCTGCTCCTCCCCCCTCTCCTGATTACTTCAGCAGCTTCGACTGCTCGCTGTCCTCGGAAAGATTAGTTCACCTTAAACTCCTGGCCTCTCCTTCACCCCCAATCTGCACCCCATGTCCTCAAGATGTGGCTTATGAACAGCAACCCCCAAGCTGCCCAAAGCTGTATTCCCAGCACAGCCTGAGGCTCTGCCAGTCAAGCCCAACAGTCAACACTGGCCTTGATAAGCTCACTCCGGCCTTTGCTTCTCCTCGATTATCACATGGAATCAGCTCGCAACTCATGACTTCAACAAGTCTTCTGGGAGCGGTAGAGTAAGGGCCACTCCATTCATGTTTATATCCAAGGATGGCACCGAGTGTAGAGTGGGGCTCAAGGAATGTTTATCAAAAGCACCCATCTCCCAGGAGTCTTCATTCTTTCAACACACGCTTTTCCAGTCTTTAAACCGCTGCAGTACTGAGGGTCTGCAGCAGTCATTTTTTAATTCCTTCCTATACTCTGGGCACCCACCCTGTTTTGTCATTGTTTCTGGGTGTTAACCTTGCTCCTTCTCCCAGCCTGGAGGTCAAGGACTGTGTCTAATTAGTAGCTGGTGTCAGGATGTGCAAAATGTAGATGCTCACTTGAATAACGCTGGTCTAGAGACACCAGTAGATATAAAGCCGTAGCACGTTTCCTGCCTCCTAAACCACGGTGTCATATTCTGTGCATGTTTTCTACCTCCTTGGGGAGCCTGTACCCAAACGTCCCAGGGGAAGAGAATAATTTCCTTCTAGAGGTGAGAGCTCTAGCCCGAGCGGAGGTCTTGGTGACGGGAGCCTCCGGGAGGGACAGCTAGCGACGCCAATGAAAGGCTTTAGGAGTTGCCCATTGCACCCACGGATTCTGCCTTTCGACAGTTCCAGATGCCTGGGCGAGACCCCTGGTTTTGGCCATAAGGCACAGTGGCCTGGAGTCTCCCGGTGCCAGCTTCATGACAGGGCTTCCCTCTACTGTGGTCAGCGAACCCAGGCTGCGTTGAGAGCCACCTGCTCTTCCTGGCTCCTGCTTGCCCCTAAGCGGCCTCTGGGCAATAGGTGGCCTCATCTTGCTTCCGCTCTCCCAGCACTAAAGGAACGCGGCAGGAGGTGGCTGGCACCTCTCCTCCCTCTTCCCGAGGGAACATTTGACAAACGCAGGGTATGCTTCAGCACCTCACTTCTGACAGTGCCCCCGTCAAAATATCAGAGTTTGTCTACCCTCCAAGTCACTGCATCCGACAGCAAAGCTGGCTGTTAGACTCCCGTTCTCGCTTCTCGGCATGACAACAGAGCTAAATCGAGCTGATATGAATGTGGGGCTATTTTTTGCAACTCCTTAAGGAATTCACCCACCCGGGGCGTTCTGCACCCTTTGAATCCTCAGGCACACTCAGAACTCAGAGGCCAACGCGCATTTGTAAACGCGACGGCCGCCAGGGTAGGTCGGCTGTCCCGCAGGGTGACATGCCAGCGTTCACGAGGCTGCTTGGGGGTGTCGTAGGCTGTGTTTCAGGCAGAGGGTGGCAAGGGGCCTGCGTGTGCTTACCTTCACCCTGTCCATGCAGGCTTCCATCTTCAGTTGCTCTACCGCTTTCCTGGCCTGGGAGATGCTTGTGGTGCTGTTGTTGGACATGCCTTCTTTCATCCTGCGGCCCCTAGGAGCAACCAGAGTTCAAGGGTTGGGAGGGCTGCTTTACCCGGGGCCAGGCAAGGTCAAGGGGCGAGGGGGGGGGCACGGGGTCTCCTGGTAGCAAATGCTCTTGTGTCACAGAAAACTGTGCTTCCCTAATGCGTGGGGGGTGAGCCTTTATTCTTTTCTTTCTAAAGAGTTTCTCCAGACGGAGGAGTCTGTCAGAGGTAATAGATGGTAGTGGAGTTAGCTCTCCACCTTCACCGTGACCTTGACGCTTCGTTAGTAACCAGGCATTTTCATAGACATCTACTCATTCCTCCCTTACAGAAGTCCATCCCCATGGGCAGAACTTTAATTTTTGTTTTATAAATGGAAGAAAAAAATGCAAACCTCAGAGAAATTAATTAAGCCAATAGGCAAAGTTCTCACTATCAAAATGTATGGCTCCGGGGCTCAGACTCAAACCTTTGAAATCTAGCAAAGTGTTCTTTCTACCATTTGAAAAGGACATTCCCAGGAAGCTAAGGCTCTAAAAGCGAGTTCCCAATGCATAAAATGGACTTGTTGTTGACTTGCTGTCATTCCAAAAAGTTTACTGACTTCCTTTAGGAGTTTGTGTTTAAACAGGATAGCACGCACATACTCACACACCCTGCCACACATATATTTGCTTTTCCAGAAGGGGGAAGAAATTCTCCCTGACCTGACACACGCTGACGTCACATCAGAGCAGACCACTGCCCTGCTAACGTTTCCACGGTACGGTAGGTGCCGTCGACTCTGCCCACTTCAGCGAACAAGAAGCTGCCTGGGGGAGACCTGAGACCTAACGACTGAAGTCCGCGAGCTTTCAAGTCTGAGTTGCTGGAAGCAGACACAGAAGTGACAACAGCTTCCAGGGGTGCCAGTATCCTGGAGCCCAGTCCCCGCTCTCCCTGTGGGTTTTGTCACATGTGCGCTCCTTGCCTGGCCGGGAAAGGGCATGATGACCACAGGCAATTTTATATTGTTCACAGGCAATTCTGTGAAAAAGAGAAAGATTCTCCTTCTAGGGCACAGATCGGCCGCCTAAATCAGCTTAACAGGGTGTGCTCCCATCTTGGTCAGAAAATTTCCCCAACAGGAAGATGCGGAGAATCCTGACTATTGGGAGCTTTGAAACCCGGGGGGTGCCCCCCCCGACCCGCATTTTGCAGAGCTGGGCTTGCACTCCCGCAGGCGTGCCCAGGTCCGCGGGTCCATGCCTCGGGCTGCCCGCGTGCATGTCTGCCTCCGTGGGGATGTGGGTGTTTATGGGTGCCTGTGTCAAATGAGGGGCTGTGCAGCTGTGCGGGCGCCTGTGATTGTGGGGTGAGAGTGTGCGTGGCAGTGAACGAGGGTGAGTGTGAGGGTTTGTGCGTGAGAGCGTGGCCAGTGTTCCCGCCAGAACCACGGCCTCGGCAGACCCCCTTGACATGCCCCCTCCCTTGCTCCTGGCCCTGGGACTCAGCTGTCTTTAAAATGCCCTGATCTGGGAGTGGGTGTAGCCCAGTGGTTAGCACCTGCTTCCCATGTACGAGGGCCTGGGTTCAATCCCCGGAACCTCCTAAAAACAAGCAAAAGCCAACAACTAAAAACCCCACTCCCCTGCCCAAAAGGGGACGTCGGGCTGAATGCTCAGGGTTTGAGAAAGGCCACTCCACGCTGTAGACGCTGGAGCTCCAACAAGCCGCTGGGGGAGTGGGGCCAGCGTCCGCTGGGGGCGCCCGTCCTCTCACGACGGCCACCCCCTCCCGTGTCCTCTCTGCTAGCTCCTCCGTCTCCTCAGTCCCCCGCCGGTGCTACACTGCAGGCTACTTGCCCCACAGCAGCCTGTCGCTGGCCGCGTCCTGCTTCACCCCCTTCCACTGCTGTCTCCTAAGAAGGGGCCTCTGCTGACTTCACCCAGTTCCCAGTTCTATCTAAAGGATGGGACCCTCCCTCCCCCCAAACCTGACTCTTCATCAGTCCAGCCCCCTCCCCTCTCCTCACACTGAAGGGCTGTTAGGCGGCTGGGACCCCCCTCCCCAAACCCTGGGAATGGTGCCACCTGACACCCACAGTCCGGCTTTAACTGGAGCCTTCGAGGCTGTGGGCAGCGCCCCCCTCCCTCCCTCCCTTTTCCTGCCCCCTCACCACTTCTGTCCCCTCCTTCTCAGCGAACGACCATCAAGGCAGAGCCCTCCCCGGCCCCCTTCCCACCCCCCCAGCCTGGCCTTGGCGCAGGTCCCTCCCTACAGGGGCTCACCCGCCGGCTGGCCCCGCCACCTGCGTCCCACCTCCCTCGAAGAAGGACTGGAGCACGTGCCGTGTTCTAATCAAGGGGGCCCAGCGGAAGCCTGCGGGGGGCTCTGCGGAAAGGGTTTTCTCCCTAGTGGAGGCACAAGGGGGAAACACCCGTCTTCAGTGCCTCGATGCGCCCCACTGAGCTGCTAGAACCGCATTGACCAAGAGGAGAAAGTCAAGGGATTCCTGGACAGCCACCCCGAGCGCTGAGCTGGGGGTCATGGGAGGTTGAGCCACCCCAAGCACTGAGCTGGGGGTCATGGGAGGTTGAGCCACCCCGAACACTGAGCTGGGGGTCCTGGGAGGTTGAGCCACCCCGAGCACTGAGCTGGGGGTCCCAGGAGATGGAGCCACCCTGAGCACTGAGCTGAGGGGTCCCGGGAGGTGGAGCCACCCTGAGCGCTGTGCTGGGGGGTCCCAGGAGGTCGATCCACCCCCAGCGCTGAGCTGGGGGGTCCCAGGATGTCGAGCTACCCCGAGCGCCGAGCTGGGGGGTCCTGGCAGGTCTCCCCTGACTCTCTATGTGAGCAAACAGGCTCCACCATCCTCAGCTGAGAGGCGTTCTTGTCCAAGGCTAACCTCCCACCCGTGTGCGGGCCTGTCCCTTCCCTCCTCCTCCTGAAATGGGAGGCGCTGGGTTCCTTCTCAGCACATGGAGTTATATTCAGGGCTTTCCAGCTGACCACCTTAAAACAAAGAAATGACAGCAACGAAACAGAAAACCCTTTCTCCCTCGTCTCTGTTTCTCCTCAGGGAGGTGGAGAGGTAATGACAACTTCCCACATAAAGGGGCCCCCTGAGGAAGAAGCCGAGAAGAGGTTCTAAAAATACGGCTGGAAAGTTCTCTCCCTGGCGCACAGGATGAAAAAGGCTGCCCGCCTCCCCTGCTCTGCTCTGCTCGCTCAGCCCTCTCTGCCTCCACTTGGGGCTACTTGCTCCTTGCCCTCAGGGGTTCTTGGGTGTACTCCTTCCTCTCCCACTGCACCCCCAGGCTTCTCAGCCCCCGCCCCCGACTGCAGAGCTGGGCGTCTGCACTGCACACCTTTCCTAGCTGGTTCTGGCACACAGCAAAGGCTGAGAAGCACAGAGAGCTGTGGACAGTTTCTCCTTCATCGCTCCTTTGCGTGCCTCTAAATTCCCTCGCAAAGTGTTCCCCTACCTTGGAGACTCTCTACCTCAGTCCCTGACTATTAACATGTGTAGGAATCACCTGGGGATCAACTGCAGATGGCGACTTGGTGGGCCACGGCCGCTCCTCGGACCCCGCTTCCAGCAGCAAGGCGCTCGATCAGAGAACGCGAGTGCTGGGAGGGAAGGAAGAGGCCAGGTGCAGTTCTCTCATTTTTCAGGTGAGGAAACGTATTCAGGGTGGTTAAACAGCTTCATTCCAGAGAGCTCTTCAGTGGAAGTGGGAGGAGGCCTTTCCCCAGTGTGCTCCCAGCTCGTCCCCCCTCGGGGCCAACTGGGGCCTTTGGGGCAGGCGTAGGATTTTACCCCAGACTCGTCCGTCCTGCTCTCCTAGGTCACTCACCCTCAAGGATCCTACCCCTTCCCTACTAGAGATCCCCCCTACCCCCCCCCATTACCCCACCCCGTGGTGAAGGTAAGAAGCTGACGGGGGGAAGGAAATGGCTTTTGTCCCCTGAAGACAGAGGGAAGGTTTCTGAGGTCCCCTGCCATCTGGCTAGTGACCTTCCAGGTTCCAGCTCTGCCCTTCCGGGACTGGTGGGTGCTGGGTTTCTGCGTGAACTGGTTTATGCACCTCTGCATGGCCACCTGTGTGTGGACGCAGCCCTCCTTGACACGGAGGAAAACGAAAGCAGGGACAAAGGAGAGTTGGAATGACACTAAAAGTGCCTGCTGTCTACCAACAGGCCACACAGTTGGCTCTTGAGCTTTTAAAAAGACAAGGCATGGGAAGCGGACCTGGCCCAGTGGTTAGGGCGTCCGTCTACCACATGGGAGGTCCATGGTTCAAACCCCGGGCCTCCTGACCTGTGTGGAGCTGGCCCATGCGCAGTGCTGATGCGCGCAAGGAGTGCCCTGCCACACAGGGGTGTCCCTGTGTAGGGGAGCCCGATGTGCAAGGAGTGTGCCCTGCAAGGAGAACTGCCCCACTCGAAAAAAGTGCAGCCTGCCCAGGAGTGGCACCACATACAGGAGAGCTGATGCAGCAAGATGACACAAGAAAAAGAGACACAGCTGTGTGTGGTGCACAGCTCATTGCAAACTCAAAGTTGGAAGGGAAGAGCACACAAGGTGATTCAAGCCCCAGCGCTGCCCATCTGACTCGATTCGGGAAGGCAGGTGGGGTTTAGACTCTCTGGACGACTGGGCACCAGCCTGTCTTGAGCCACCGCCTTCAGGCTGACTGATGGCTCAGGGGGTCGTCGAGCACACACTAGCGGGGCGGCAGGGTGTCTCCCCAGCAAGCCCCTGGAAGACAGCTACTGGCCGTGAGCACGGACCCTGGCCTTCATGGGTGGGGGTGGGGGGTGGGGGACTCCCCCTCAGTCGGGGGGCAAAAACAGATCCGACTCCTCCGTGCGGCACGGCTGCCCATGGGGAGGGCTCCGTCCCGCGGCCCTCAGTCCCCCAACAGGGGCACCTCCCTTCCCCTGGGGCTCAGGTGAGGTGGCACACTGCCCCCATGGGTGGCGTGGAGATCCCTGGTGAGGCAGGCTCGATGAGGACGCCCGTCTGCCGTGGAGTGTGGGGAGGGGGCTCGGACGACCACAGCTGCTAGAGGACGGCAACGAGTGGGGTGAGGACCCAGCCCCGCAGCAGGCCTCCCGGGGCCAAGGCTGGGCCCGGGCCCACCTGTGCGCACCTGGCCCGGCCCACCAGTGCACACCTGGCAGAGACACCGAGTCTCCAGAGAGTACCTGCCCTCAGCAACAAGGCACGCTTACCTGCTGAGAGGGCGGCACAGCGAGAGGGGCAGGGGACAGCGGCGGCAGGCGGTGGTAGCTGGCGGTCTCGGGCCAGAGGCTGACTCAGGCCTTCAGCTCCGAGGGTCACCTGAAAGCACAACCAAGAGCGCGTCCAGAGGTGCGCACGGAAGCCTGCCCCCGCCCTCAGGGGCCCCGTTGCCCACCTCAGCCCCTCTTCTCTCTCAGACGCTTTCCTTTAAGCCTGAGGACTCTCGTATCAGACCGTGGGGCAGATGGCATGCTAGAGGCAGAGAGGACTCCCCTGACCTGACAAAGCACAGATTGGGGACACGACCTCTTGAACCACAGGTCAGAGCTGGGGAGGTGCTGGCAGGCCCCCCTTCCGCCTGCCCACTGGGTGACCCCTGCTTGCTCTCCTGCCCCCCACACACCTGCCATCCCCGCTCCAACCAAGTTCTGCCAAGCGGAACCATTTGAGATGTTTTTTTTTCCATATTATCAATATCATCTTAAAGCCCATTGGACTGTGCACTTTTAAATAGGTGAACTGTTTGGTATATGAATTATTTCTCAATAAAGCTGTTAATTAGACGATACATGCTCACCCCGCAAACAGATGAAGATAGAAAAAATTACAGCGGAGAAAATAAAGACCAATTACAGTTCCTTTTCCAGAAATAATGATGGTTAACATACTGATGCAAATTGTTCATATACATATTAGAAATAACTCGATTTGAACCAAAGGACATTTAGCTCAGAAGAGAAGTCTCAACCAGAGGACCTTAAAGATCTCTTTAAACCCTGGATTCTGCACAAGAGACTGATGGCCCTGTCCACCTCCCTGCTTGGACAGAGTCCCTCTGGAGTGGCCGGGCTCCGGATGGCGGCTTCCTTTCTCGTGGGTTTTCCCAGGGCCCTGTCCTACAGTACGATCCCAGTGAACGTGGAGCAAAAACAAATGCCTGGCTGGGATGGATCCAAATTAGTTTTGGCTTTGAACTTCAGGGGAGATTGTTTGAAGTGGTGCTTCGTGCCAGTTAGTCTGTTCTGCATTTTCACAAACACCACACGCCTGCTGTTCTGAATTGTTCCTTCCAGTTAGACTAATTTGTTGGGTTTGGGTCCTTCCCACTCTGCAAAAATGGTTTGACTTTTAACTAATTTTATTCTAATTTCCTTCTTGACTTTGTTTTCTCACCCCTCTATTAGAAAAACCTTTTCAATTGCATTTCTTTTCACTCTGCTAACACTGCTTTTGAAAGTCATTTTGTTCTCTGTTTTTTCAGTTGCTGATGTTCCAGATGACGGAGAAACTCAATTGCTGGTTGATCCCAGCCAACTGGGGTGGCCCAAAGGAGCCCCAGAGAGGGTAAGGAGGGGTGCAGCAGGTCCTCTCACCCCACCCCCCACGAGCCCCTGGCCCCATCGCCACCTTCCGAGGGGAGGGAGACAGAGAGAGGGACGTGTCCTCGAGAGGAGGCTGCCAGGAGGGGGCCAGGATTGTTTCCTGCAGGTGTGAGGCCTAAATCCTGCCAACTAGGAAGGCGACTTTCAAGTCCAGCTCCAGGGATCTTCCTGCCCACCCTTCCAGAAGGACGTGAGACCCTGGGGAGGGCGGAGAGGCAGCCAGTGATAGCACGGGTTCTCCTTTCTTCCTGTGTCTGGGAGGCCCCTGGGGCTGCCTCTGCAGGCAGGGGACAGCCCCAGGCCCTCTTCACACCTGACCTCATCTCATCTTTTTTCTCAAATCAGATTTCCCTGGAGGAATATTCTCTACTCTCAGACAGACAGACATTCCTTTGGGTGTCCATTAGGTCCACATCACCTCCCCCACCAAACGTCCTGTAATAAATGCTGCAAATAGATCAGCAGTTCTTTAAGGCAGGAGAAGGACAGGGAGATTGAGGGGTGACTACTATGGGGTAGGGCTTATTTGTCATTTTCTTTTCTCATTTAAAGAGTAATGAAAAGGTTTTAATATCGATTGAAGGAGTGAAGGCACAACTTTGTGAGGATACCAGATGCCAGTGACTGTACACTTTAGATGGAGTGTATGGTTTATGAATACAACTCAATAAAATTGATATAAAAATAAATACTGCAAAGAAAATGAGGAAAGAACAAGGAAAATACAGATTTAGTGTTGATAATTGCTTTATTAAATAAATTAGATATGCGGGACATATACACATCCTTTTGGAGAAAAGGCCTAAGGCTTTGTGCAACATGTTCTTTTGACAAGCGCCATGGAAGAGTTCCCTGGTCAGAGGAGTATGAGAAATGGCCATTATTTCACTCCTTTCTTTGGAGGTGCAAAATGCACACTGACATGATAAAGATATTGGGTGAGTCCTGCAGTACTGAAACCTGTTGGCTTAACCCTGCATTTCTTTTTTTTAATTAATAGATCGTAAGGAATGTTACATTAAAAAACATAAAAAAACAAAAAAAACATAAGAGGTTCCCATATAACCCACTCCCCCCTACATCATTTTTGTAAATTGTATTTTTTTTAAAATACATACATCACAAAAAAAATGTTACACTAAAAAATATGAGGTTCCCATATACCCCCCACCCTCCCACACCAACAACCTCCCCCATTATTGCGGCACCCTCATCACACTCAGTGAACACATTTTGGAGCACTGCTGTACTACACAGATAATAGTTTACCCTGTAGTTCTCACTCTCACCCAGTACATTCAGTGTGGTATGGCAGGATATATAAGGTCCAGCATCTGACCCTGCAATATCATTAAGGCAACTCAAAATCCCAAAAATGCCCCCACATCGCATCTCTTTTACCCTCTCCCTGCTCTCAGCAACTACTGTAGCCATTTTCTCCACCTTGATGCTAAAATTTCTTCTATTACTCGTCGCATTTATTGAGCCAGAATCTCGCCAGGTTGTTTTGTTTAGTGTTTTTTTGTTTGTTTGTTTGTTTTTTTAATGTAAGAGTGCTTCCCATACTTTCATATGCTGGGGTAAACAGACCAGCTGAGGCAACTTGCTGTGCTGACCTTGGCTTCCCAGGGCCCCATCAGAGGAATGAAGGGATGGAAAACTCCTGTCCACCTTAGACCTTCAGACGCCCCTACAAGCACTCCAGCTCCCTGTGGGATGCCGTCTTTGGCTGGTATATTAGGGTTCTTCAGAGAAACAGAACCAACAGAATATATATATATGTAAACATTAAGAGATTTATTATAGGAATTGGCTCATATGACCATGGGGATTGGCAAGTCTGGATTTTGTAGGGCATGCTGCATTTTGGGAACTTAAATGAAGGTGATGTTGAATTCCCCAGGAGAAGCTGGCTGGCTGTAGCAGAGATACAAATTCTTTCTGACTGCTGAAATCCACAGATCTTGCTGTAAGGCCTCAAAGTGATTGTTTGAGGGCACTCCTCTCACTGCTGAGGGCAGTCTCCTTTGTTGATTGTAGATGCAATCAACTGACATGATTTAAATCCATCCATGAAACACCCTCACAGTAACAAGCAGGCCAGTGTTCGCGCGACCAAACAACTGGGCACTGTAATCCAGTCAAGCTGACACATGAACTTAGCCTTCACAGCTGGTATCAGAACCATGTGAGGACCTGGCAACAAGCCCAAGGCCCCAGCTCTAACCCCCTCCAACCCCCCTGGGCCTCTGTGGTCCTCATTAGCTCTCCAGCGGATTCTGATTCCCAACAGTTTTGGACCCGCTGCTCTAGAAGTCCTGTGGTTCTAAAGCTTTGCTGTTCATTTGAATCACGTGGGGAGTGTTTAAAACCTGGATGCTGAAATCGCTCAAGGGAGTCCTTTCACCTGATGTGCACAAAGCCAATAGAGCGAGACCAGGATTTCAAGAAAAGAAAGTTTATTAGCAAGGGCCAGCCCAGCGGAGACGGGAGAACAGTAACTTCCTGAAATCAGCCTCCCCAAGCTGGAAGTTATACTGATTTTTATGTGATTTTGTCAGGGTTGGTTTAATATAATGAGGCAGGTGGAGAGTATGTGGTGTAGAGGGTGGGTTTTAGCTGAGCACGCGCTGTTTCAAAACGGGCTTGGCATGTCACCTGTGAGAAAATGGCAGTGCAGTGGCAGCTCTGGGTGTGATTTTTATTATTATCATGATGTGAAGGTAACTTTTAGGTCAAGCTTCCCCTAACCGTGCAAGTCCTAGTGACCAGAAGCTGTTTAATCAAGTTCTAACATGAAAGGCAAAAACAGTGAAGCCGGCTAGTGAGGTAGGGAATCAATAAATGGATCTGGAACCTGGCAGAGAGTCCACGTGGACATCAATGAGCCCAAGATGGCTGCTGGAAGACCCTCCCCAAGATCCTACCCTTCAGTACAGGATTTCCTCCAGAAGCAGGAGAAGCCCCGGATATCCCCACGGACTTTATCACTGGGTCCTCACGGGGGATTGATGGGTGGGGCAATCAATCAAAACAGCAAACAGCTGGAGCTCCTCCCCTGCCATTAGCAAAGGGGTGGAATAATTTATGGTTCAAAAAGCAGGTGCAAGACCTGAACTGGCTCTTGCCTCTGGACCCCTGTTCTGGACCCTGTTCCTGCCCTCTGCTCCTTGCTCTTGCCGTTTTCCCCTGCCATCGTGGCCATGCAAGTAAAACCTGGGCATTTATAACCTGCAGTGGGGAATTGTAGCCTGTAAATCAGCCCGCTTTATCACTTTCCAGCCCCTTCCTCTCTACCTGGGACCCCTGATCTGTTATTTTCTCCCATTTCTCGTCCCTCCCTGCCTGAATGTTACTGGCCTAACTCACCCAACATGCTCTTGAAATTCATTTCTGCAGCATAGTCAAGAACCTAGACAAAATCCAGTAACAACAGGATCTAACCCAGATCCTGGGATTAGATCATCTAATAGTCTCACTACTCTACAAGGTGAGATATATTTCCTATCAATATACATAAAGGGGGTGGGGCTTTGAAAGTAAGGAAATAGAAACTTCCATAAATCAGTAGGAAAAGTTACTTCTGCCAGGGTTTAGTGAAGCAGCAGCTTCAATGTCAAGGTCACAGCCCAGACCACTTAGTCCTGATCTGCGGGGGAGGACTCAGGAATCGCTGCGTGCGCTTCCCAGGGGACTCCAGCGTGCAGCCAAGTCGGAGGAACCCTGCTCTAGTCTTTGCCCTGGACTTCCGGACTTCCGCCTGGGATCTCAGGTGCTCGTTCAGCAGACCCGGGGTGGGGCCTCAGGAGGGGCTAGACCCGACCCTCGCTCCTCAGAGCTGGGCACAGTCTAGCAGCTTCAGGGTCTCCTGGGAGCTTGTAAGAAATGCAGAAGCTCTGCCCCACCTGGCACCTCTGGAATCAAAATTTGCATTTGAACCCAAGTGATTGCTGTGTATGTTAGAGTTGAGAAGCTCAATTTCTCAAAATAAAACAACTTGTTGGTGCTGATGGTGCCTTATGACCCGTCTTCCTTGCTCCAGTTGCTAAAGAAAGGTGCTCTAAAAGGCACTAAATTTTTTCCATGAAGTTTTAAAAAACCATTTTTTCTCCCTAAAGAGAGAAAACTACACTCATCTCTAAACAAGATCCTTGGTCTCACTGTGAGGAAATGGGATGAGAAGATCCACCACTTTGCCACCACTTGAATGGGAGCCCCGTGAGCAGAGGCTGTTTTACTGATGTCTGGGTCCTCAGGCCCCAACGCAGGCAGGTGCAAACACAACAGTCCACACAAACACGATAACTGTCTACACGGAAGAACAAAGCCCATACAAACGTGACGAATATATGTACATGGAAGCACAAAGCCCATGCAAACAGGAGGAACGTATGCACAGAAGCACAAAGTCCACAGAAACATGAGCATGTATGCGTGGAAAAACAAACTGGCTTCAGAGCAGTGATTTAAATTCACCGTGGCTTGGCTGTGGCTGCCTTATGCCTTAAATGGAGCTGTAACGCTTTAGCTCCCCGGTTTGGGCTGTATAATGAGTTAAAGTCACATGTATTTATTGAGGCATTACGCTAGGCTGTGGCACACAAGAAAAATCACAGTCTCTGTCCTCAGGGAGCTTACAAGCTGGTGAAGGATGACACATATTGTTCAAATAATCATGCTGATGAATGGACTCTTACAAATGGAGGCATGTAGTTTGAATACCTAACCAAAGAAATTGATTGGGCTGAAGCATCTCTGTCAGTTTCTATAATAGATTCTGAAGCTTTCAGGAAGAGTGAGACCACTTTCCTGACCTCAAAAGCTCAGGTTCTAATGGAGAAAAGATATATAAATAAGTAACAATCATAGCATGATAGGTGTGTTTTAGCCTGCTAGGATGCTGAAATGCAGATACCAAGAAATGGGTTGGCTTTTACAATGGGGACTTACTAGTCTGCAAGGTTACAGTTTTGAGGGTGAGAAAAATGTCCAAACCAAAACACCATCAGGTGATGCTTTCTCCCTGAAAACTGGCTGCCAGTGACCCTGGACGCCTCTGTCACATGGTGGCATCTGCTGGTCTCTCCCTTCTCCTGTGGGTCTCATTGCTTCTTGGTTTTGTGCTTTCTCTCTCCCAGTTCCATTGATTTCAGCTTCTTGCTTCAATGACCTCCCTCATTCCCTCCTTCCTTCCTTCCTTCCCCCTCCCTCCCTTCCCATATTCATTCCATTTATAAAAGACTCCAGGGAAGTGGACTTGGCCCAGCAGTTAGGGCATCCATCTACCACATGGGAGGTCCGTGGTTCATACCCCAGACCTCCTTGACCCGTGTGGAGCTGGCCCACGCACAGTGCTGATGCACGTAAGGAGTGCCGTGCCACGCAAGGGTGTCTCCCGCATAGGGGAGCTCCCCTGCAAGGAGTGTGCCCCATAAGGAGAGCCGCCCAGCGCGAAAGAAAGTGCAGCCTGCCCAGGAATGGTGCCACACACGGAGAGCTGACATACAAGATGACGCAACAAAAAGAAGCACAGATTCCCTTGCCACTGACAGCAACAGAAGCAGACAAAAAAGAACATGCAGATAGACACAGAGAACAGACAACTGGGGCTGGGGGGAAGGGGAGAGAAATAAATAAATAAATCTTTAAAAAATAGAATAAAATACTCCAGAAAGAGGATTAAGACCCATCCTGGGTCATGCCTTAATTGAAGTAACCTAATAAAAAAAGTCCCTAACTGAAGTAACCTAATCAAAACGTCCCACCCACAGTAGGTTCGCACCCACAGGAATGGGCCAACTTTAAGAACATGCTTTTCTGGGTCACATTCAGTCTCAAACCACCACTAGGCATATCTGGGGCTAGTTGTCTAACAGAATCTATTCTCCCCTTTCTCTCAGAATTTAGCAGGGCAGGTGACTGCCTAACTAGACTCTCCCCAGCTTAATTTGTAGCTAGGTTTGGCCAGGTGGCTAATTCCTTGTCAGTGGAGTGAACAGAAATGATGAGTGGGGAAGTGGATTTCGCTCAACTGATAGAGCGTCCTCCTACCATATAGGAGGTCCAGGGTTCAAACCCAGGGCCACCTGACCCATGTAGTGATCTGGCCCATGTGCAGTGCTGATGCGCGCAAGGAGTGCCGTGCCACACAGGGAGCCCCATGCACAAGGAGTGCACCCTGCAAGGAGAGCCACCCCGTGTGAAAAAAGCACAGTGAGCCCAGGAGTGGTGCTGCACACATGGAGAACTGATGCAGCAGAATGACGCAACACAAAGTGACACAGATTCCTGATGCCGCTGACAAGAATGCAAGCAGGCACAGGGGACACAAAGAGCAGACAATGGGGTGGGGGGGAAGGGGAGAGAAATAAATAAATAATAAATCTTAAAAAAAAAAAAAAGAAAGAAAGAAATGATGAGTGCCACTTCCAGGCTGGGGCCTCAAGACACTGCTCCTCTGAGCTCTTTTCCCATCCAGGAACCTGGAACATGAATGTGCTGCAATGTAACATCGACAAGGGAGGCAAGGGCAATACCCAGGGCAGTAGTTATCCAGTGTAGTCCCTGGACCAACCACATCAGTATCGGCTTTACCTGGGAGCTTATCAGAAATGCAAATTCTCGGGCCCCACTCAGACCTACTGAATAGAAACCCTGAGAGTGGGAAGTGGTTTAATGAGACTTCCAGGTGAGTCTGATACACACTAAAATTTGACAACCACAGTGGTAGGGGACTAGCAAGAAACAAAATGAAAGGAACCTGTGTCCCTGAAACATCACCTGGAGCAGGGCTGCCCCACCAACCTGAGCTACTCACCTTTCTGAGCTCTTATGGGAGAGAGAAATACATTTCTACATTCCTTAAGTCATCATATTATGGGGTCTCTTTGTCATAGCAGCTTTGTCTCTACCCTAACTAATAAAGCATTTCAACAGAAAAAAGGAAAATTACTATGGGAACACTGCTGCCTTGAAAATGCCATAAATCTTGAGACAAAAATACCAATTAAAGATATTTGGTTTGGGGAACCACATATAGTGAGGCATAAAATTATAGTCAGGATTCCACCTTGAGAGTAAGATGTGTTCACTTCCAGGGTTCAACATTTCTGGGTGTGGCAGACAGACTGGTTGGTGGGGCAGCCTGCCAGGCCCCTCATTTCTCTAGGAGAAAATCAGTTTCACTGGAGAGAGAGCCCAGCACACAAACCTGGTTTATTAACAATACCCTGGCCTCGAGTAACCATTTCTAGTACTTCACGGAGTCTATCAGGCAGATTGGCCCTTTGGTCCAATCTCTACAACTTTGTGTCTGGGTCTTAAGGATAAAGGGAACTGCAAGGAAAAATATAAGGGAGTTGCTATTTTTACTCTAAAATCTCTGTTAGATGTTAGGTGCACAGATAGCTCTTCTTATGTACACAAAAATTGAAGTTCTGATACATGCTCCAACATGGATGAACCTTGAAGACATCATGTTGAGTGAAATAAGCCAGACACAAAAGACAAATATTGCATGATCTCTCTGATATGAAATAATTAGAATAATCAAACTCAAAGAGTCAATCTAGACGATAGATTACCAGGGGGTGGGGTGGGGATAGGGAATAGGGTATAAAGGCTTAAAATATACAGAGTTTCTATGTGGGGTGATGGAAAAGTTTTGGTAATGGATGGCGGTGATGGTAGCACAACATTGTAAATATAATTAACAGCACCAAACAACATATTTGAGTGCGGTTCGAAGGGGAAATGTTAGTTTGCATGTACGGTACTAGAATAAGAATTTAAAAAAATAAGTTGAGGAAGAGTTCTCCTAGCTTTCAGAATAATCATTTACTTAAGATAGATTGGTTTTGAATTGGATTTCACTCATTGAGTTGTCACCTTAGAGTGTTTCCCCCACAATGGAGGTCATACTTGCTTCCATGCAAGGAATCTAGAGGGAATGTCTACAGTGGGAACAGTCCCACTCGGCAGGGACACTACGATCCCCACTCTTGCTCAAACCATTTTGAAAATTAAATACTGTGATAGTCAAGCTGGATGCATTCTACAATTTGAGTCTTAATTACTTAATTTACATCTTGATGGCCTGACAGCATCTGCTTGGTCTAATAAAGTCTAATCACATAGATGCTAAACAAGCCCAGGGATAAAGAGCTCTTAGCATGGCATGTAACGTGCTTGAAAGATAAGAAATAGGAAGGGCGCACTAGGCTTGAACGATGCTGGAACATGCTGGACATTGGTCGCCAGCAAGCCCTCCTTATCTGCACTCTACTAAGGCCAAGAAACTTAGAGATGGTTAGTAGACCAGCTGATACATAGAAAAGCATTGGACAAACTACTGCAGAATAAACAACAGAGAAGCCTTAGCCATCTTCCATGTGAGCCTCAATACTTTCCACTCTCACCTTTATGGTCACCCCGGACCCTCCAGAACCATTTGTACCAGTTTGGTATTATTTATGAATACTAAAAAAATACTGATTAAGTTTGTAAACTGTTCTGTTCCTCTGGGTGTGATACCCTTTGATTGTATTAAATCCCAAGGTTTTATGTTCACTTGATTAAATCAAGATTAGAGCTTTGATTCAACCAAGTCAGGAGGGCATGACTCAGGGTTGAGTTCCTGCCTCCTTGGTGGGCTGAGATAGAAACTGACACACACCAAAGAAGATACATGGAAGGAGAGAGAGAGAACTTTGTCAGTTTTGATCCTGGGGCCCTGGAGACAGCTGAGCCATTTGCCTGATAGTTTGCAGCTGAAGAGACCAGAGCCCTGAGAAGCTGAGAAGGCCAGGAAAGAAACGAACCCTCCAGCCTACTGCTGAGAGCAGAAGAAGCAGGGCCCACGGAGCCGGAAGAGGAAGGCTGAACCCTTGCAGAGACTGGCAGCCATCTTGCTTCAACACGTGGCAACAGACATTGGTGAGAAAGTACTTTTGTGAGAAATCATGGTACCTTGAGTTGGACTCTTTAGGGCCTTGTTACTGTAAGCTTTTACCCCAAATAAATACCCTTTATAAAAGCCAACAGATGTCTGGTACTTTGCCTTAGCATCCCTTTGGCTGACTAATGCACCCATTTATTTGGCTTTGTAGATAGAATCCAAAACTCTTACCTGACAGAAACAGAAGTTTAAAAGTCTTTTAGCGCTCTGTTGCATTTTTGCCAGTCCTTGACAAACGTTAGCTTAACTCTTTTCCTGATCGCTGCATTTGATTGAGCAGTTGCTCAAACTGGACTGTGACATTTACCAGTGTGAATAGAGTGACGATCATAAAGCCATGCTGTGTGTGGAGGCTGACAGATTATACTGTAGTGTTTAAATCAAGAGATCATTTACATTTGCGCCTCATGGTAAGTCTACTGAAACGGATGAGGAAATGCAGCTCGGAGATCAGAGGTTGGGCCTGGAGCCCTGAACTGGGGCTACAGGTCGGTGCTCATCTCTATAAAGAATTACATACTTTACATATTCTTTGTTCTCTGTGGTAGCCATGGGAAACACCTCCTGAGAACTGCATGGTGGCTTCTGGCTGTGGGAGAGAAATTCACCTTAGGGTAATGGGAACATGAATTGGGAAGCACTCTCAACAACAGAATTTGGAACCTATGCCCACGTTAATCTCATTTTACAAATGAGATTGTTGAGGTCCAGGTGGCTTAAGTAATTTGTCCAATTGTCATTAAATAGCTAATTAGCAGTGAAAACATGATGGGAACCCACATCAACCATTCAATCGCCCATTCATTCAGCCCTCACTGTGTCCGGCACTGAGGAAAGGAGGAAGTGAATCAAACGTGACTTCTGCCCTCTGGTGTGGGAGACAGATCCAACAGCAGCAAATGCAAGGATGAATTTGAAGTTCCACCACAGAAGTCTGTAAAGGGTGGAAGGGCCAAAAAGGAGGAGAGGATGGAGTCTCGCTGGGAGGAGATGGAGTAGGTTAGAGTTAGGTGAGTAAGAAAGTGGCCAAAAAGGCTTTACAAAAGAAGGGATCCTCAGGCTGAGCCTGGGAAGATGAAGAGGTACCCACTGGGCATCGCGAGGTAGAGAGAGGGAGATCCAGGCAGGGGGACCGGCAGGAGGCGAGGCAGAGAAACTGCCAACAAGCCTGATGACTCAGAAAACTCTAGATCATTCATTATGTCTGGACCCAGGAGGGCAGGGGTCAGGGAGAGTCTCGGATGTCAAGCTAGGGGAGTGGGGCTTGTCTCGAGCAGGCAGCTGTAATGCAGTGAAGGGTAAGCAAGCAGGGAGTGAGATGGCTTTTACAATGCAGGAAGACCACTTGCGCCGGGCGTGGAGAATGGACTGCAGGTGAACAAGAGCAGCAAGCGGGCACGTTAGGAAAGCACACAAGGAGATGGTGAAGGGGACTCATGGACTGCTACTACGAGGACGTGGGTGCTGGGGAGGTGGGGAAGGAAGGCTGCCAGGAACACCTTGCCGGGCACCAAGTTGGGGAACACGGAGAGGGGCGTTTCCAGGGGGTGTGCAACGAGGTCAAGTGGGGGCGTGCGGAACGTAGGGTGCCTTTAGGACAGCTGAAGGTGGCCGTGTAGGGATGGAGCTCAGAGGCAGGTTTGGACTGAGGATGGGGAGTATGTCTTTGGTGCTGGTGGCAGTCCTGGTGGCACCTCACCAGGTGAAGACAGAGCACGCATGAGAAGGCTGGGCCGCGTGCGGAGCCGGGACCGGGCCAGCATGGAAGGGCTGGGCGGAGGAACAGACGCCGCGCTCACGCCTCTGGTCTGATTCTTTCAGAGGACTCGACTGTGTGCTTTCGTCTGCATTTTCAGATTTGTAGAAGTAAAGGATTTTAGCACCAATAAATGATTCGTTACAGACCACATGGCACAACATTGTTAGCATTGGTGCCTGGAGCTTCAGAAAGAGAAAATGTCCCGAACGTTAAAGCGGGAGATGAGCTATCCCGTCGGGCACTGACGTCAAACCCTCAGGAAGTGCTTGAGAGCATCATCTTCCACGAGGCCCTTAGCTCAGGAATGGCCACCCGTGGAGGAAACAATGCAAGCGAGCCTGTTTCGAGGGTTATCTGAACTGTCACATCCTACACCACACACTCTATAGTCAAACTGCCAGGGCCAAATCAGTGGGTCACGTGCTTCGCCCCGTGGGCATGAGTTCGCATCAACTCATCCGTCGACCCCTCCTGCGTGGATGCCTTTTCATCTCGCCAGCGCCGACCTTCAGGCAGCTGGCCAGGGCCATGGGAGTGGTCTCCAATCTCAGGGAGGAACGAGGCCTGCTCTCTGTATCCATTCGCTATGTGTTCTGTGTCTGCTTGTATTTTTGTCAGCAGCACTGGGAATCTGCGTTTCTTTTTGTTGTGTCATCTTGCTGTGTCAGCTCTCCGTGTGTGTGGCACCACTCCTGCGCAAGCTGCACTTTTTTTTGCGCAGGGCAATTCTCCTTGAGAGGCACACTCCTTGCGCGTGGGGCTCCCCTATGCAGGGGACACCCCTGTGTGCCAGGGCACTCCTTGTGCGCATCAGCACTGTACATGGGCCAGCTCCACACGGGTCAAGGAGGCCCGGGGTTTGAACCGCAGACCTCTCATGTGGTAGGCAGAGGCTTTATCAGTTGATCCAAATCTGCTTCCCAAACCCTGGATTCAAAGCGGTTTTTTTCTTCTTTTTTTCGGTGGGAAGTTGGCACTGAAGCACTGAGCCACATTTTTAAATTTTGAAACAATCTCGTGTTTATATAAAGGTTGCAAGTACAGTTCAAGGAGTTTCTTTTTGAACCACTGAGCATGAGTTGCCAACCCGACTCCTCGTTGCCTCTGAACACGATGGACTGTGGAGCCTCATTATTCGTGATTTCCATATTGTGAATTAACCTGCTTGCTAAAATTTATTTGTAACCCCAAATTCAACACTCACCATGCTCTCACGGCATTTAGCTGCCCTGTGCAGAGATGCAAAATTAGAGTCGCCAGATGCATACTCCCACCTGAGGTCAAGCAAGGCACCACTCTGCCCTCCCGGTCCAGCTCTCGAGGTGCCTTTTGGCAGTATATCTAGTGCTGTGTCTTTTGCATGGTTTGAGCTGCTGTTGATTCTGGCGTTTAAAATGACCTCCTTACAGTGTGAAGGCACAGGGGAGTGGTCATGCTCTTTACGGAGAAAATATGTGGTCGATAAGCTTAGTTTCAGCGTGAGTTCCAGCACTGCTGGTGTGAGTTCAATGTTATGAATCCACAATATATCTTAAGCAAGGGGATTTTAAACAGAAGCTCACATAAAACAAGGCTGTGGATCTACTGATGAAAATGTGATGATCAGAGGCTCTCAGAAACCTCACCCTGTATTTTCTCTAGGAGAAATGGCTCCATATTCATTACTTCTGTGTTTGCAGCCACTGTACACAACACAACTACCGCATATAAGGAGAATTGATCCTACAAATAAGGACATACCCTACACGCCCACAACACAATCAACCAAAGCAGGAAATTGGCATGGGCACGGTACTACCATCTAATCTTCAGACCCCTTTGAAGTTTCACCAGATGTACCAAGAAAGTCCTTTAAAACAAAAGAATCCAGCTCAGAATCATGGATTCTGCATGTGGTTGTCATCCTCTTTAGCCGCCTTCAGTCGGGAACCGTTCCTCAGCTCTTCCTTGGTTTTCACGGCCTACGACACCTTCCAGGATTCTAGGCCATTATTCTGTAGCAAGTCCTTCAGTCTGCATTTATGTTTCCTCATTAGATTCAGGAACTATTCTTTGGCAGGAACATCACTGAAGACATGCTGCCTTCTCTCATTGCATCCTATCAAGAGGCACGAGATTTCAGTTTGTCCCATTACGGATGATGGTCATTTTGATTGCTTGGTTAAGGTGGTGTCTGTCAAGTTTTTCTCCTCTAGAGTTACTTTCTCTTTTTCTAATTGATAAGCATTCTGTGGGAAACAATGAAAACTTGTGTTTTTTGTTTTTTTTTAATAAAGGGTATTTATTTGTGGTAGGAGCTTACAGATACCAGGCCATAAAGCATAAGTTACTTCCCTCACCAAAGTCTGTTTGGAGCAAGATGGATGCCAACTTTTGAGAGGGCTCAGGCTTCCTGGGTTCCTACGTTCTGGGGCTTGCTTTGCTCTGGCTTCAAGGTTCCTTCCTTCCTGGGGCTGGCTTCTCTTTACTCTGCGTGCTGACTTCTCAGGGCTCCAGTTTAAGTGTTCAGCATCAAACTCCAAAATCAAAACCCCAACAGTAAAAGCACTCACAAACTTGTTCTTCATCAAGCTCTCAATATATTCATTTATTGATTGATATTGGTAAGGGCTCATGGTTTTCTATTTTATTCAATGGATTATAATTCACTACTACCAGTACTTATTTGGATGCTGACATTGTCCCAGATTTGGCCAATGGGAGTCCCTTAGAACTGGTTCTGTATCTTTCTGGTGTATCTTCTTCATTCTTTGACCTCTTCCTTGCTTTCTTACCACTGCCTTTTCAAGTGCTAGGTTAATGCTCGTGGTTTAACTTCATTCCAAACTGTTATTTTCCTCTTCCTCTCCCCTGGCCATATGTCCCAGTATCAAAGTACAGGAGCATTGCAGGAAATAAACCTGTCAGGCAGTCAGTTGTAAATACTGAGGGTCCACAGAGATCCCCCGGAAGGACTGATCAGTACACATCAGTGATGTGCCGCCAAGCATTTCGGCTGCTTTAGCATGCTTTAGAGGAGGGAAGAGCCCTGACTTCCCATTCACTTAGGCAATCTTGAAAAAAATGACTTAACTCCTCTGGGTCCTGGTTTCAATTATTAATAGGGTTATTGCAGCATCAATAGCACGTGTGAAAAAGTGTTAAAAATATGAAGTTCTTACACATGTAAGAGTTGGCTCCTCATTGGTTATAAGATGGAAACCAACTGGGAAGCAGACTTGGCCCAAAGGATAGAGTGTCTGCCTGCCACATGGGAGGTTCACAGTTCAAATCCAGGGCCTCCGGACCTGTGTGATGAGCTGGCCCATGCGTAGTGCTGATGCGCGCAAGGAGTGCCATGCCACACAGGGGTGTCCACTGCGTAGTGGACCCCAAGCGCGAGGAGTGCACCCCATAAGCAGAGCCGTCCAGTGCAAAAGAAAGTCCAGCCTGTCCAGGAGTGGCGTCACACACATGGAGAGCTGACATGGCAAGATGACGCAACAACAACAAAAAAAGAGACACAGGTTTCTGGCACCACTGACAAGGATACAAGTGGCCACAGAAGAACACACAGCGAATGGATGCAGAGAGCAGAAAACGGGGAGGGGGAGAGGGGAGAGAAATAAATAAGAATCTTAAAAAAAAAAAAGACAGAAGTCAACTGCTTTAGCACCGTGCAACGCCAAGGATTGACAAACCACTCAGGCCGACACAACTCCTGCAGGCCCCACCCCCATCGATCCAGAAGGATATGGATAGAAACCTCAGCTGGCCGGCTGGGGCATCAGGTGTGCCTCTGGTGAGGCATCCTTGCAGCAGTTTCAGAGCAGTTCATGCAGTCTCTGGGAATTTGCTTCTCCTCAAGGCATAGCCTTCATGTAAGAAGATGAGATCTGCATGGTAGGTGCAGGGTCCACCATGGTTCAAAAGACCCATGGCCTACAAGGACCACTATCTCTTGTAACACTCTGTAGGCACAGCTTCCAGGTCCCCTTACAAGGGACATGCCACTTACAAGAGTCACCAAAACTCGGGGAAGCCCAAAGCATGGTGCCGCGTCAAGTATTCATATTTCACCCATCGCTCCTCGCAGGCCATGTGTCACCTGCCGGTCAGGGCACGTTTTTACCGTAGGCCGTGTTGCTTGGCAGTGTAGATGGCACATGCCATCTTATCTGGTTTCCAGGGGTGGCAGGCAGAATAATGCCCCCCCAAAGATGTTCACACCCCAATCCCTAGAACCTTGAACATGTCACCTTACATGCCAAATGGAAATTACGGTTGCTAACCAGTTGACCTTAAAACAGGTTTTATGGGGGAAGCGGACTTGGCCCAGTGGTTAGGGCTTCCGCCTACCACATGGGAGGTCCATGGTTCAAACCCCGGGCCTCCTTGACCCGTGTGGGTCTGGCCCATGCGCAGTGCTGATGCGCGCAAGGAGTGCCGTGCCACGCAGGGGTGTCCCCGCGTAGGGGAGCCCCACGCGCAAGGAGTGCGCCCCGTAAGGAGAGCCGCCCAGCGCGGAAGAAAGTGCAGCCTGCCCAGGAATGGCACCGCCCACACGGAGAGCTGACACAACAAGATGACGCAACAGAAAGAAACACAGATTCCTGTGCCGCTGACAACAACAGAAGCGGACAAAGAAGATGCAGCAAACAGACAAAGAGAACAGACAACCGGGGTGGGGGGAATGGGGAGAGAAATAAATAAAATATATAAATACAGCTTTAAAAAATACAAAACAAAACAAAAAAAACAGGTTTTATGCTACTGCAGCCCACTTTCAGGCCAAACCCACCCAATGAGGAGAAAACCAACAAACCACACAGGCTGTTTCTCACGTTTTGCCTCTCCTCTGCAATCCGTGTGCTTTTGTTTATTTTTTAGACAGTTTTTTGTATTTCTCCAGAGTTTCAGCAGCAATTAGCAGAGAAGGGTCTGTCCCAGGCCAACTCCGCCTGGCCTTTGGGCTGCTCCTTCTGCCCAGGACACCCTCCCCTTCTTGCCTGGCAGGGCCTGTTCTCACTCAGAACTCAGCTGCCCCTGACCTCCAGGCGTGCTTTCACATCTGGGCTAGGCGTGCCCCTCCACCAGCCTCTGGCATAGACTCAGGCTGTTCTTGCTGGTCTCTCCACCCACAGGAGCGCACCACGGAGAGCGACCACATCTTCCCTGCTCATCGTGGTGCTTCCTTGCTCGCGGAAGGTCGATGGATGAATGAATGTCACTACTGTTGATCATCTGACTCTACATTAAACACACGAAATGGACCCCGAAAAACGGTCTCTGCAGTAATGGAATGGCCCCACATTTTCTAATCGAGTGTTAAGTAGGAAGGAGTCCAAGCATCCCCTGAGCCTTTGCCTGGACAGCACGCCTTATGGCAGTGCTGAGAAGAGTCTCCGACTTGAGACTCTGTGAAGCTCCATTTTGACATGATGTGCTTCCAACAGAAAACCTGTTTTTACTACGTGGGGAGTGACTATTAAAGAAAAATAATAGTTTTGAGTTTTCCATGTTATTTTCATTGAAGTTTTGTGAATTGTAATTTTTTTTTTTAATTAGTAAAAGAGAAAGGGACTGACATTATGATATTTCAGCTCCTAGCATGATTCAAAAGGAATGAGGTTCCTATAAACATGATTAGGGCAAACCAGTGATGTTCACATTCTTGGAGAGTTTATTTTTTTAAATAGGGTGACTTGGTTCCAGAGTACCAGGGTCTGCCTTGACATTATGTGTGCATAAGTCTAAGGCAAATCTATTTCTTGTTTCGTTTTGGATATTTTATTTATTTATTTCTATCCCTCCCCCCCCCCGCCCCCCCCCCAGTTGTCTGTTCTCTGTGTCTATTTGCTGCGTGTTCTTCTTTGTCCACTTCTGTTGTCAGCGGCATGGGAATCTGTGTTTCTTTTTGCTGCGTCATCTTGTGTCAGCTCTCCGTGTGTGCGGCGCCATTCCTGGGCAGGCTGCACTTTCTTCCGCGCTGGGCGGCTCTCCTTACGGGGCGCACTCCTTGCTCATGGGGCTCCCCTACACAGGGACACCCCTGCGTGGCAGGGCACTCCTTGCACGCATCAGCGCTGCGCATGGACCAGCTGCACACGGGTCAAGGAGGCCCGGGGTTTGAACCGCGGACCTCCCAGGTGGTAGACGGACGCCCTAACCACTGGGCCAAGTCCGCTTCCCTTCTCTGGGATATTTTAGGAGTAACAGAGATCAAACGAAGCTTCCTTGGTGGCTCTGGCTCCACTATTTCCTGGCAACTCTGGTGGCCTGCTCCTGGTCTCGGTCAAGAGAAGCCGGGGCTGGCTAGAGAACTGCGGCTCTGAGGGGAATCTGTAACACACCACTGCCCTTCTTGAACCTGGGGTATCACCGTCCTAAGAAAGCAGCTCCACGGGAGAGCCGAGCCTGCTGAGGGCCCGAACTGTGAGGAGACGACCTGTGAGGAGACAACCTGTGAGGAGATGACCTGTGAGGAGCTGGTTGACGGCGGCGGCTGCCAGCCTAGCGACGGACCCCCAGAGGGCAGGGGAGGCCCACGTGGCCTTGGGAGAGGGCATGGTCCCTTCCCTCTCCTCCTCACCACTTGCCCAGGGACAGCACTTCCCCACCTTCCTCAAAGCCGGCAGCAGCGAGTGCCAGTTCTAAGGAGGCGCTCACTTTCAGGCCGTGCAGGAGCTAACGCTGCACTCGCAGGACCCTGAGGTGGAACGCCTCCTTAAAGGTTCACCCTCATCCTGGCCCTGCAGGTGTGGGCAGCCCTCAGTCTCCCCCAACATCCACCCACCCCCACTCGCTGAGGCAAACGCCCTGGCGTGGGAGGCCCTGGGGTCACCCCGGCCAGAGCCCCTCCCCGACAGTGCCCCGGCCATGGCTGCACAGGTGGCGTGTCCACCAAGAAACGTCGTTAGACCCACGTCCAAGTGTCTGGGCCTGGCACACGTGCCCTCGGCATTGGCAGAGCTGGAGGAGAGCTCTGTCCCAGGTCTCCCGCGTGGCTTTGGGAAAGCCGCTTACTCTCTCCAAGCCTCGGTTTCCCTATCTGTAAAACAGGTCCAGTGGCATCTGCCCATGGTGGGGGACAGTCGTAGCGTGGCCTGCCGCCTGGACCCACAAGTACGTCCTGTGCTCAGGCCCGGGGGCGCCAGCCTGGAGGGGCACATCACAGTCCCCTAGTGGAGGAGGGACTGCCGCACTCGCACATGGGAACATGCCGCGAAGACGGACACCCGGCTCACGCCACACCCCGGAGCTGGAACTGCCCCTGGCCACCGAGGGGTCCTCCAACACGGCCGCCCGTGAGCACAGGGGAGGGGGGCTGCACGCAGAGCGCCTTCCTGCGTCAGCCACGGGGAGACCTGCCGGCCGCGGGAGCCGATGCCACACGGGAAGCTGACCTCGCTCTGTCCCTCCCCTATCTGGGCGCGCCTTTCCACCAGAGCCCCCGTCGGGCTTCTGCTGGCGACCCCAACACCTGCACCTGTCAAGGAGCAGGAAAGCAGGACCCTGTCACCCCTATAAAGACTTTGCAGACTGACCCCTCTTGCCTCCCGCTTCTGTAGTTCCACTTGCCCAATAAACAGAACCCTGGAACCCCTACAGAAACCTCTCTAATTGACCTCTCTTGCTCTCCGCTTCTGTAAACCTGCTTGCCTATTAAAGTAGAAAAATTTGCCCGCCAGCCCAGCAATGCATTAACCAACGAGCGAGAGCCATGCTAATTCTGCACAAGACCCTATAAAGGGAAGCGGATGTGGCTCAACTGATAGAGCGTCTGCCTACCATATAGGAGGTCCAGGGCTCGAAACCAGGGCCCCCTGGCCCATGTGATGAGCTGACAACACGCGGTACTGATGCACACAAGGAGCGCCCTGCCACGCAGGGGTGTCCCCCGTGCAGGAGAGGCCCACGCGCAAGGAGTGCGCCCCATAAGGAGAGACGCCCCGCGCGAAAAAAGCACGGCCTGCCCAGGAGTGGCACTGCACACACACACAGCTTACACAACAAGATGACGCAAGAAAAAGAAACACAGATTCCTGGTGCCACTGACAAGAATACAAGCAGACACAGAAGAACACACGGCGAATGGACCCAGAGAGCAGACAAGGGGGTGGGGAGGGGGAGGGGATAGAAATAAATAAAATAAATCTTAAAAAAAAAAAAGACCTTATATAAGCCTGTGAAGACTGTAAGACGGGGCTCAGAATTTGGAGATGAAGTCTCCTCCCGGCCCGCGCATAATCAATTTGTTCCTCCGCCACTCAGAACTCCTGGCTTTGCGGCAACATGTCCAGTGGGTTGCATCTCTTTAGGGGTCTCCCTTCTGACCAACGCTGCCACACAGCAGTGACGTGGAGCTTAAGCGCGATCATGGGAGTGGGGGATCTAGAAGGCTGCCCGGCCCGGTGCAGGGGGCCCTCGGCCAGTGGCAGTGACACGTGGTGGAGGCGTGTGGACGTGGCTGTGCCGTCTGGCCTTTAGAGATAAATTTACGGCGGCGCCTCCCTAGGACTTTATCAGGAGCTGCGGCACTTCCACGTGTGGACCACCCGAGGCTGGCTGGAGTAGAGTGAGGACTTGGAAAGGAAAACCAGGGCCCTTATCTTCAAGTCCGTGAAACGATTTTGAGCTATTAACCCACATCTCCCCATTTAAGGAGGGGTGGGGGTGGCAGGTTAAACAACAGACCCGGTTCGAGAGTTATTTTTAGCTTTCCTTTCCAAAAACCTAAGTGTTGGAGGCTTAGGAGGGGTGGGGCTGCCACCAGGACAGCCAGTGACCCTCTCTCCACCCCAGCAGGGCCCACAAAGCTTCCTCAGGTGGGGGGCGAGGGGTTGGCAAGACCTCAGGAAATGGCTTCCTTTGGCCTTAAGGCAAAAGGAGAGACTTGTGCCACCAGGCAGGACCCTCGCCCCCGGAAGTCAGGAGCCCACTGGAGCACGAGGATCAGCTGGTGGGAGATCACCTGTGGAGAGACCCCTCAAGCACACGGAGGCGCCTCGCCTCATTCTGGGGACACCTGAGCCCCCTCAGGGACGTTGGGGGGCGCTGTACAGACTCATTAAAGTTCACGGCCAAGCGCATGCTTCACTTAGAGTCGAGGTTATAGGGACAATGAGAAAAGTCACCTTCCCCCGCACCCGAGTTGGTGGGTTGTGGTTCCCGCCCTATCAGTGTTCACTTAGAGGTGCTGGCGGGGGTCCCTGTCGAGGACCCCCGCGGCCAGCCCAGCCTCTCGTCCCTGGCGCTTCCTTTCCCTGTCTGCCAGGCCCTGCGCCTCTGAACGCACCAGGTCCTCCGCCGCTTTGGATTCTGGGGCTCTCGCGATCTTCCCTGGTCAAGGGCGCCTGGCCACAGCCTCTCGTCCGGTTCTCTGAAGCTCACGAGCCATTTACGAAGGGGCTGCCTCTCCGATGGCTCCGCTCCTCGGAATCGCTGTGACCCGTCCTCCAGCAGCCAGAGACCCCTCGAGTTAATTACCTCACCGAGCCTGAAAAAATGGGTCGGGACCTGGGACACTGCCCTGCAATTCCTCTTCCATCAAAACAGCGCGTGCTCTGGGAAGCAATGAAGTTAAACTCCGGCTTAACTTTTCACACGGGGAGTGAAGTAGTCCACAGGTGATGCTGAAGTCCAGGGAAAGACAGTAAGTTTATTTTATTCATGTGCCAACCGTATCAGTGGTTAGAAGGTAACGGCAGTGATAATTCTGAAATGTCAAATATAATTGCAAAGGGCTTAAAAAGATCAGTTCCAACCCTCCCCCTTTCCCCCCCATATAACATTAGAAATTAAGTGACTTCAGGTCAACCCTAACTCTGGCTATCTGAATTCACCCTTAGGTGCTCATCAATTTTCCATTTTCAGGCTTTTGCTTCCACTTTTTAATTTATTCTTCCCCTCTCTGACTCACCACCCCAGCTCTTCCTGTTAAAATCCTCTTCTCAACTGCAGGGTATCATTCAGAGGCTACCTACCTCTCAAACAAAGCCTTCCTTGAGCTGGCATTCCACCTTTTCCCCTGGACCCAAACCTTCTGTTTCTAGGACATTTTTAGGCTTCTCGTCGTCCTCACCACAGTAAACCTTCTCAGGGAAAGTGTCTTTTCTTCCTGTCTAGACTGTCAGCTCTTCTGAGAGAGGGAGCTTGTTAGATTCGTTTTTATATCCCCCTCGCACCTAGCAAAGGGTTTTACACTCAAGAGTTATTTAATTAATTGAGTTGAATGCAAAAAAGCAGCACCAACCCCTTTCTCTCTCTGAGTCAAAACCACGGGAGCAGCAATGACGGGGGCCTGTACCTACAGGCTCAAACATCATTGGTCTCATTAATTCTTTTGAAGGGGGGATTTATTTCCAAATGGAATTATTCTAGATTTCCTGCTAATTGTTTATTATAAAAAATACCCAAACTCCATAGGAAGGGGTGCACAGGGAACTGCAACTGGGAGAATTGCTTAGAATAGATTACACACCTCTTCTCTTTCACTTTTACTTTTTTTTTTTTTAGGAGGTGCCGGGGATTGAACCCAGAGCCTCACACATAGGAAGCAGGTGCTCAACCACTTGAGCTACATTCATTCCCCTTCCCTTGCTTTTTAAATAGGACTACAGTAGGAAGATATCTGAAGCCTCCATTCTTAGTTTCCTCACATAAACCAAACACAAGCTCATGGATGAGGCAAGTAATATTTATTAATGACACGTAAGACTCCTCTTGCTAGACTGCTTCAGGAAGCCCCTTAAATCATCAGCCCCCTTAAAGCTGTCAGGTACACACTGTAGAGCACTGTAAGTAGGTGAACCCGTGCCGTGGAGGACAGCAGCCCGTAGCTCAACTGCTTGAATAATCACGACAGACTGATGATGATGACGCTGTCTCGTTGCAGGGCAGAACCTCATCAAGAGCGGGTGACAAAAGCCAGGTATTTTGTGGGTCCCAGGAATCTGGGGAGAGCTCAAGGGCTGTCAAGTGCCCACCAACGCGGCTTGAGGTGGCAATTCAAGGCCTCCCCGACAGCCTACGGAACAGGGTCTGCCTTTGTAGCCAGGCCCATGCCGAGATTCCCACAGGCTGCCCTTACGGGGGTGTGGGCATGGCCTGTGGACTCGAGAAGCCCACGCTATGGAGGAGGCAGTCGCAGCACGTTAACGGAAATACAGTCCTAGTGGATTATCCGTTCATCTGTCCACTGGGCGCCTCTATTAACCAACATGTCGAGTTCTCATTACTGAGAACTGTCTTTCATAACCACAAGATGTGGCCCTGCGGGGTTCTAAAGTGGCTTCTGATTCAAGACTGTTTACCTACCCAGCATATTTTACTTTTTGCAAATTCTTGGACGAGCAGTAACAATGTGGACTACTGTACACCTTGGTTAACCAAAAGATGACACCTTATGGACAAGAAAACTTAGTTCTGTGAACACATCAAATAACAGAGCTCAAAAGTCACCCTGAGATTGCTTAAAAGACAAGCAGAGGGTCCGCAGACTGTGAACGGAGGCTCGTTACTTCCCAGTTGCAGGCAGAGCTGCGTGAGGCTTAGCTTACATACTTCTCATCTTTGTGCCTCTTCTGCGCCAACCGAACATGTCAGCTGCAGAACAAGCTGCCCGGACTGAACTAGGGAATTCCCCTGGCAAGTTAAGTTGGAACAGCTCAAATACTTCCAAGGCTGGTTCTGGAGACATAGACTAAAAAATTGGAAAAAGAATATTTTTCAGGGAGGAAGGGCAGGTGAGGAGGTTTGCGTCTAATCCTATTTCTATTTTTGATCACTTATATGACTTAGAATAAATTTCTATGTCTCTCTGCATTTCAGTCTCCCCCTCCATAACAATCTATTACCTTCTTACCCTAAAAAGGTGAGGAGCAAGGAAAATGCCTCGGGTGGCCACAAAACCAATAAGACAAATTGGAAAATAAATAAATATTACACATTGTTCCCTGACTTTTTGAGATTAGATAACAACTTAATGGTGTGATCCTGAGGGGAAAAAAGGAAAACAAGGAATGCAATTTTCATTCCAGATTAGAATGTATAAGACCAAATGACTATTCAAGGACAAGTGTCTTTAAAAGAAGAGCTTGTCTCCTCTAACACTGTTGATCATTTGTTGCGTACATTAGAAGGACATCTCTAAGATGCAGACAGACAGATTTGTGTTGCTCAAGTGAGCTATGCCCAGAAAAAAACCTTCTGGCAGCAATGGGAAAAATATAGGACACATGAAATAAGCTCGAAAATAATCTGGATGTTTTCCAGGGAAAAAAAACCATGTAGAGCCTAACACGAGTTTTTCTTTAAAGTTCTGAGAGCCCGCTGCTGATCACTGCAGTGTAGTGGTTCCTCAATAGAAGAGGAAGCGGTGGGGAATGGTGGGGCAGGGGGCTGGAGCCAAGCAGGGATAACTCCATTTCCCATTCACCAAAAGAACTGCAGACCACAGGATCTGCTTGGCAGCCTTGATCCTCTGCCAGCATCCCCACATTAAATATCGGAAATGATAAAACAGCTCAGGTACCACGTGGCTGGACCACGGTGGGACAGCTCAGAGCAAGAGAGGCTGGCAGAGAGGCTGGCTCTCTCTCTAAGAAAAAGTCAACTGGTGGTGAACGGAGAAGCCCCTGGGATGAAAAAAGTCCAACCAGGATAAGGTTATAAAAAAGCAAGAAAAATGTGCACCTGGGGCAGGCTGCTACAAAGCTTCATAGGGAAGAATGCAAAGATCAAACCAAACCTGAGCAGCAGATAGAATGAAGGTGTAGCCCAAGGAAAGGCTCCCTGGGAGAGGGCGGGGCATGCAGAACCAGAGGGCTGGGGCGGGGTCTAAGCCCCACTGGCTAGTTAACCAGTGCCTATCCCTGCCCAGGAAGCCCCATCCTCCGGGAAGGCCGTGCCAAGCCTCCCTGGGGAAGGGGGAAGGCTGCCTGGACACGCTTCACGCTTTGAAGCCAACAACCCATACAGGAAAGCAAGACCGAAAAAGGGAGACAGCAAGTAAGTTTAGGGTAGATTTAAACACATTACCGTAAAATGACCTTGTTCACCCATCAGAGAATACTAGAAATGGGAGAGACTTCACAGACTGTTGTTCTGATGGTTTGAAAGCATGAAGTTTGTTGTTGTTTTTTTAAAGACAGCCTCCCTTATGACAGTTCTTTCGGTATCTGTTAACTCAGGAGACATAAGGTGACAAAACCTGTGACTAATAATTCAGCAATGCATTTAAATTCATTTTTATTTTATGAACCCCAAAGCCGTCTATGCACGTTTGCAAACTGGCTGTATGTAAACATAATATTTTGTATTCACAGCGTTCGTGGTGCAGACCTGGATTTGGAGACCTGTTGGAGTGATTCTGAGGGCCCAGGCTGGGGACCACCTCGAGGAAACTGAGGATGGAGAGGGCAGGTAAGTTAACCACCTTTAACCAGCCCTTAGGGGTGGAGAGCTCTGGGGACAGCACACTGCAGCGGACACCCAGGTGACACACACCAGGTGCCGCCCAAGGTCTCTTTCCTTCCACCGACCGGGCTGGAGAGAAACAGGCTCTCGGCCTGGGAGAAAGACCACTGGGCATACTGCCCTCTGCCACTCTCTGCCCTTTCTTGTGCTGACCATTCCCTGGCCAGCCAGACACATCCACACTGCCTCCAGGGAAACCGGGATTTTAAAGCAGGAGTGGAAGGACAGAGATTTTGCTTTTTACTTCCAAAGCGGGTGCTTGAGGCCTCCTTGGGAACAAGCTTTTGGTGCCGAAGTGTAGCAGTTTGACATAATTGATGAATTCCGAAAAGAAATATTGGCTTATGCTTGTAATCTGATCTGTACCTGGACACGATTGAGTTATGATTAGGGTAAAAGGCATGGCAAAGGACAGAGTTGAGGGCTTTCAATGTTGGAGTTTTGATTTTGGAGTTTGATGCTGAACACTTAAGCTGGAGCCCCAGGAAGTAAGTGACCAAAGGAAGGAGAAGCCAGCCCCAGGAAGAAAGGAACCTTGAACCCAGAGGAAAGCAAACCCCAGGAATGTAGGAACCCAGGAAGCCTGAACCCTCGCAGACATCGGCAGCCATCTTGCTCCAAACACTTTGGTGAGGGAAGTAACTTCTGCTTTATGGCCTGGTGTCTGTAAGCTCCTACCCCAAATAAATACCCTTTATAAAAACCAAACAATTTCTGGTATTTTGCATCAACACCCCTTTGGCTGAATAATACACAAAGCTTTTGATTTGTGTAAGGCTGTGGGGGGCAGATAAGGCTCTCAGAGAGGGAGGGCCCCAGAAGCAACAAAGAAAGACCTGAGTTGGGAGAAGAGAAGAGAGCAGGACGGGATATCCCAGGGGGCCAGGGGTGGAACCTGGGGGGCTCATGTGTAAAGGGGAGCAGGTGGCACTGAGAGGCAGCCTGTGCGACCTTTTTTTTTCTTTTTCTTTTTAGGTACCGTCATCAGGGATTGAACCCTGAACCTCAGATGTGGGAAGCCAGTGCTCAACCACTGAGCCACACCGGCTCCCCTGAGTTGGTTTTTCCATTTGTCCACTTGCTTGGTTTTTGTTTTTAGGAGGTACTGGGAATCGAACCTGGGACCTTGTTTGTAGGAGGCAGGCACTCAACCCCTGAGCTACACCCACTCCCCACCACCTCTGTTTTTATTAAAGCGGGAGCCCACGCCCGCAGCAGCCCGTGGCCACGCGGGAGCCCGGCACCCGTGCCGAGGTCGTGCTCTGAGGGCTTCCCAGCGCACAGCGCCGTGGAGCCTCCAGCAGACACCCGCGCTGACCCCCTGCAGCCACGCCCACGCCCAGCCGGCTCACGCACCGAGACGCAGCAGTGGGCCCGGGGCACAGGAGTGGTGCGGGCGTGCGGGGCCCAGCCCCGGCGCTTCCGTCTTTGGGAGGACACATCTGAGCTGGAATCTGGAGCCCTATTTTCTTGCAGGGATGTTTTGGGGCCACTTCTTCCTTGAGTGGCAATGTCAGGCAATGGAAAAAGAGTCTGAGGCAGAGGTTCTGGGTTCTCGCCTTGACCAGATCATGGTATTTCTTTAAGCCTTAGTTTCCGCTTTCAAACGTGGGGAGACGGACCCCTGGCACGTAAGCGGCCAGCTCCTGCCCTCCCTTCCTCGGGCACAGCAAAACCACGGTGCTGCCAGCCCCAGCCCCAAAGCCGGCTGGCGTGTCTTCCCCCGCCAGCGAATGACCCCATTCCCCTGCTGTGCCCCGCAAGTCCCTTCTGGCCTGCGGCAGGTGGAGGGGCCGTCGTCCCAGATCCCTCAAGACTGAAACTAAACAAAATAATGGGTCCTGGGAGTATAACCACAGACCAGAGCAGATTATCGTTCCTGTAGTTACTATCTTGTGTTAACTGAGTAACTTGTAACGATGATATAAAGACTATTTTAAAAGGGCATCAAAATACCTGCCTCCCAGTCTTTCTGTAAAGATCAAGTGGATACAGATAGGTGAATGCTTTTGGTCAATGACAAAGGGCAAGTCAAACATTAGCTACTGCCCCTTTGAAAAGCTAAGCACAGCCTGTAAAATACTTGGAACTGAAGTGAAGCAGACCTATCTGAAGCAGAGATTTCAGGTAAATACTTACTATTATTATTATTTCTTAAAGATTTATTTATTTCTCTTCCCTTCCCCCCCTCCCCCCAGTTGTCTGCTCTCTGTGTCCATTTGCTGTGTGTTCTTCTGTGACTGCTTCTATCCTTATCAGCAGCACCGGGAATCTCTGTTTCTTTTTGTTGTGTCATCTTGTTGTGTCAGCTCTCCGTGTGTGCGGCACCATTCCTGGGCAGGCTGCACTTTCTTTCACGCTGGGCGGCTCTCCTTTCGGGGCACACTCCTTGCGCGTGGGGCTTCGCTACGCGGGGGACACCCCTGCGTGGCAGGGCACTCCTTGCACGCATCAGCACTGCGCATGGGCCAGCTCCACACGGGTCAAGGAGGCCTGGGGTTTGAACTGCGGACCTCCCATGTGGTCGGCAGATGCCCTATCCATGGGGCCAAGTCCTCTTCCCAAGGTAAATACTTATTATTTAATTAAAAAGAAAAAAACCTTTTAAAACACTGCCTAAAAATTCCTTGGACTGTTTCTCTGTTAAAAGATGAGGGATGGGGAAGCAGCTGTGGCTCCTCAGTTGGGCTCCTGTCTACCACCTGGGAGGCCCTGGGTTCGAGTCCTGGGGCCTCCTTGTGTAGGCAGGCTCGCCCGCACACTGTGGAGAGCCGCCGGCCCTCAAGTGCCGCGGAGAGCCAACTCAGCAAGGTGACACAACAAAGAGAGACAAGCAAAAAAACACAGAAGAGTGCAGCAACGGACACAGAGAGCAGACAGCAAGCAAAAAGCCACAAAAGGCGGAGGGATTAAAAAAAAAGATGAGGGTGGGGGAAACTTTATATTAAAGAGGAAAAAAATTAGAATGAATAAAGGAATTATGAGGTGGAAACGGGGGTTTGAAAAGAAGGGACTTGAAAACCGTTACCCCAGACGGCTGCCGTTACCCCAGACGGTGGCCAGCGGGACGGGAGGCCTGGCGATGGAGGGAGGCAGGGACGCGCAGCGCCCGCCTGCGCAGCCTGCCTGGCACGGCGTGGCTGGTGAGCTGGGCGAGGGGCTCTGGGGGCCGACCTCTGCCCCTGGACACGCGCTGTCTGGCCGACCCCTGAAAAGGGGCCCGCGGCAGGCTGTGAAGCCCACTCCCCGCTCCTGGCCAAGAAGAGCCCCTGGGTCCAGGCTCCTGCCGCCGCGCCGGCTTCATCTTCCCACGCTCCCCTGATGAGCTCCAGCTCCCCCAGCCCCTGCCTGTCAACCCTTCTGGGCAGGAGAATGAGAGAGGAGTGGGAAGCGCTCAGCTGCATTTGGAATCCTGGATCTGCTATTTCCTAGCGACATAACTTCAGGTGAATTACATCATAAACTCTCTCTTTAGTTGCAAAATGAGGAAAGTGAGATGTGTATTACTCACCGACTGCTGCTGTAACAAATGACCACAAACGCAGGGGCTGAAAACGCCTCCCGTTTATGATCGTCCAGTTCTGGAGGTCAGAAGCCTGAACTGGGTCTCACTGGGCTAAAAGTCCAGGGGTCCCCAGGGCTGCTCCCCACACCGGAGGCTCTGGGGAGGGCCGTTTCCTCGTCCTCCCAGCCCGGCCCTTTCCCCCACCCTCCAACCTCTCTCTCAGGGAAGTAGACTTGGCCCAATGGATAGAGCATCTGCCCACCACTTGGGAGGTCCAGGGTTCAAACCCAGGGCCTTCTTGACCCGTGTGGAGCTGGCCCACATGCAGTGCTGATGCATGCAAGGAATGCCATGCCATGCAAGGGTGTCCCCCGTGTAGGGGAGCCCCACGTGCCATAAGGAGAGCCACCCTATGCAAAAAAAGCACAGCCTGCCCAGGAATGGCACCGCACACACGGAGAGCTGATGCAGCAAGATGATGAAACAAAAAGAGGCACAGATTTCCGGTGCCGCTGACAAGAATGCAAGCAGACATAGAAGAACACACAGCAAGTCGACACAGAGAGCAGACAACGGGGCGGGGGAGGGGGGAAGGGGAGAGAAGTAAATAAAAAATAAATCTTTTAAAAAAACAAAAACAAAAACCTAAAAACCTCTCTCACTCTGATCCTCCTGCCTGCTCTTTCACTTAAGAAAACTCATTGTGGTAGCACACATATAGCATGAACTTTGCCGCTGTAATTGCATTTAAAGCATACCGTTCAGTGGTCTTAATTCACAATGCCGTACACCATCATTCCATCACTCAAACTTTCTTGTTACTGCAAACAAAAACTGGACCTTGCAGCCCCTGGGTACCTGCAGTCTGGTTTCTGCCCATTCTAGAGGTTTCATACAGGTGGCATCAGGCAACGTCTGTCCTGTTGTGTGCATGGCTTATTTCACTCGGCATAATCTTTCTGAGGTGACCACGTTGTAGCGTGTGTAAGCACTTCCTTTCCGTGGATGAATAATATCCCACGTATGGGTGCACCACATTGTCGATTCACATGCTGACGGGCATTTGGATTATCTGCCCCTTTTGGCTGTTGTGAATAACACTGCTGTGAACGTTGGCATACAAGGATCTGTTTGAGCCCCCGTTTTCACTTCTTTTAAGAGTGGACTTGCTGGATCACGTGGTAGTTTTATGTTTAACTTTATTAGGAAATGCTCAACTGTTTCCCCTACTGGCTGCACCATTTTATCTTCCCACCAACAGTGTCCTGGGGTTCAGATCCTATTTCTCCATGTCCTTGCCACACTTCTTTTCTTTCTTCCTTTTTTAAGTAATACCAATCCTAGTGAGTGTGAATGGTATTTATTTTTTTAAAGATTTACTTATTTACTTTTCCCCCTTCCCTTCCTCCCACCCTGCTGTTTTTGCTGTCTGTGTTGTCTTCTCTTCTCATTTTCTCTCCTCTGGATTCACTGGGATTTGATCCTGGAGACTTCTGATGGGGAAAGAGGTTCCCTGTCAATTGCACCACCTTAGTTCCTGGTCTCTGCTGTGCTTCACCTTGACTCTCCCCTTGTCTCTCTTTTGTTGTGTCATCATCTTGCTGCGTGACTCACTTGCACGGGCCCTGGCTCACCACGCAGGCACTTGCATGGGCACTGGTTTGCCTCAAAGGCACGATTTCTCTTCTTTTTCATCAGGAGGTCCCAGGGATCGAACCCAGATCCTCCCATATGGTAGACGGAAGCCCTATCACTTGAGCTGCATCTGATTCCCTAAAGTGGTATTTAACTGTGGTTTTGATTTGCATTTCTGTAAAGGTTAATGATGTTGAACATCTTTTCATATGCTTATTTATATATATCTTTTTTTGAGAAATGTCTATTCAAGTCTTTTGTCCTTTTTTTTTTCTTTTGAGGTACTGGGGCCAGAATTGAACCCAGGACCTTGTACATGGGAAGCTGGCGCTCAACCACTGAGCCACATTGGCTTCCCTGAGTTTTTTTTTTCATTTGCTTGCTTGTTTGTTTTGTTTTTAGGAGTCATCAGGAACCGAACCTGGGATCTCCCATTGGGAAGCAGGTACTCAACCGCTTGAGCCACATCCACTCCCTTTTGTCCACTTTTAAATTGAGTTGTTGGACTTTTTGTTGTTCAGTTGTGCCCTTACATATCCTATATATGGCAGATACTAAACTCTTACTATGATTTGCAACTTTCTCCCATTCTTCAGGTTGTCTTTTCACTTTCTTGATAATGTTCTTTGATGCAAAGAGGTTTTTAATTTTAATGAAGTCCAATTTATCTATATTTTCTTCTGTTGCCCATGCTTTTGGTGTCATATATAAGAATCCACGGCAAAATCCAAGATTATGGGCGTTTCCTCTGTTCTAAGAGTTTCATGGTTTTAGTGCTTCCATTGAACTACTTGATCCAATCTGAGTTAATTTTTATACAGAGTATGAAGTAAGGGTCCAACTTAACTCTGCATGTGAAAATTCAGTTGTCCTAGCACCAAGTGTCGAAGACACTTCTTTCCCCATTGAATGGCACCTTTGTTGAAAAATCACGTGGCCATAGATGTATGTTTCTCCTTCTTTCACTCTTTAGAATATCTGTGATGAATTATCTAGAATAACCTAATCTCAGTAGTCTGAATTTAATCACACCTGCAAAATTCCTTTTGTCATATCGGCAACATCGTCACAGTTTCTGTGGATTACAATTTGAATATTTTGGGGGCCCATTACTCTGCCTACCACGGTAAATGTCAGGAATAAATGGTTAACACACTGTAAAACATTTACAGCCTGGCATACAATAAACATTCCATTATTGAATAATAATAATTGAATAAAATTATTATAGCTACAATGGAATAATTATTAAAACAATAAGATTGAATATCAACAGTAATAATACTTATTAGCTCCAGCAGGCCTCTCAGCCTGGAAGCCTTCTCCACTCCTTCAGCTCTGTCCTACCCCTTGCATCTGGCCAAATCTTGAGCCCTCCTTTGGGAAGCCTTCCCTGGCCTTCGGGCTGCGCGTCCTGCTGTGCTCTGGTGGAACCTCTTCCAAATTCCAGGCTGTTTTATAATTGCCTGTCTCCTTCACCAAGTTGTCGATGCCTCAAGGGCGGGCACCACATTACACTCATCTCTGCATATTCCTATCACCTGGCCCATGGCACACGGGAGCCCTCAAATATTTCACCAGTGACTAATGGTCCTCTCTGACTCTTCGGCAAACACGGGTGCGTGAGCCCCGCGGCAGGCCACCCTGCCAGAGAGCAGGCTGCTCACGGCCTCCCCGTACCTTCTGGGTGCCCTGGACTGCAGGTGCTGCTACTGGCTGCAGGAAGGCAGCGGGGCGGCTGTATTTGTTATCATACTCTGGAGAGGCAGTGCCTGCAGGATGAAGAGCTAGTTTCCCGTAAGAGGCGGCTCTCTCCATTGAAGACACGGGAGATGCGCTTAGCGGGGAAGGAAACCAGGTTTCCAGCACGTGTTTGCAGCCAGGCCACGTTGATCGGCAGCCGGCACCTCTGGCTTCCTGCTTCAGGCTCCAAGAGGGGTGGGAAAGGCTGGCATTGGGAACAGGGAGGCTGGGAACGCTTAAGCAGCTGGGGGTTAGCAGAGTGAGGAAAGACCCACAGAGAGCTTCTAGTTCAGTGGCTCTTAACCCTGGTGGTTATGAAATTCAAGCACAGGGTCCAGGGCCGAGCCCGGACTTGCTGGGTCAGAGCGTTCGGGGGTGAGACCAAGGAGCGGTGTTTCTGAAAACTGCCCCAAGGGATTCTGACACGGAGCCTGGGCTGGGAACCGCTAACGGGTCTACCTTCGATTTTAGAGACGCACTGTGCCCTAAGTAGATGGCAACGAACTAGGAAGCTGAGGTGACGGAAGAGAATGATCACCTCTCTCCCACTCTGGAAGGTGCCAGGACGGGTTCCCGGAGCCACCTAATGAGAATACAACAGAAGAACGCACAGCGGAGTGGGCACAGAGTAGACAACAGAGTCAGGGGGCGAAAAAAAATACATAGACAGTTCTGAGTCACGCAGTGTGGACCTGCAGAGGGGCCTCTCCGCTCTCTCTAGGCCACCCCAGACCTTTGGGGTGTACGGGGCCGTGCTGCAGCCTCAGGGCCACCTTTCTGGATGGCTCTGGGGATCAAACTCCCCCAACATCCATGTCTCCTTCTCCTTAGCCTCGCACCTCAACATCCTTGGCCACTCAGACTAAAGGGGCACCCGCAAAACCATCAGGCTAGGAAGAGTTGGTTTTGGAGCGAGAAACCGCGATACCCTGCGTGTTATTTGCTAACGGAGCCTGTTTCTTCCTCTGCCTCGGGTTATATTACCAAGTGCTCCTCGGGTCCCCTGGACCTGCCTTTTATGCTAGGGGTGGAGTGGGAGGAGACCGGGGGCTGCTGCCCCGTCACGGACAGCGGCTGGGCATAAAATGATCCGGGGACTTGACAGCATTTTCCCTGCGTCCATCTCTCGGCCCCACACAGCCGCCACGCTCACCTGGACAGCCGCCACGCTCACCTGGACAGCAGCCACGCTCACCTGGACAGCAGCCTTAATCTGGGTCAAAGTGTGAGACCCTCCGTGACCACCCTGTTTAAAATGTGTAGCCCCACCCCTGCACGCCATCTCTCTCTTCCCTGCTTGCTTTATTATCCTAGCTCCTCGTACATTTTAAGATGCTCAGTCATTTACTGACTTAGATTACTTTTGATCTGATCCCTCTATTAAGATGTAAATTCTACGAGGGCAGGGATTTTTGTTTGCCCCTCCACAGCCGGCCTCTGTTCACAGCTGTATCCCTGGCACTTAAGAGGAAGTGTAGTGAGAAAAGACAGTGAGAGGAACAACGAGGGAAAAAAGAAAACCCAGCAACGGGGTGCATTTCACGGCCAACAACAGAGGTTCAAGGGGAAGGCAGGCCGAGGAACCAGAGCGGCCGGTGGCCCTGGGCCAACCTGCAGGGCTGTTTTGGGGGAGTTGCCATGGTTACCCCAGTAGGGCCCGGGCCCAGGCCTCCGGCCACCAGAGCTTGGGGGCGCAAAGGGGGGTGACCAGGAGGTTTGGGTGAAACATAAAACGAAAACTCACCGTTGGAGAAAGATACCCACGCACCAAAGGTTAATCAACGGCAGTTTCCCGACACCAACGCTCACAATGACACCGGTGCCAGCAGCCTAAGAGCAAATCTGTCAACGGTACCAGGGCAAAGAAAGCACACGCGAGAGGCCGAGCTGCAACCACTTGAACACAAGGGAGAATGAGTCATCAGGGAAACGCGGCGGTCGCGGGTTTGCTGCAGCTTCTCCAAGACAGGTCAGAGGAGCAGCGGAAGGGATGGCTCATGGGGTGGGTCCCTCGGAAGGGCGCTGTGACACGAAGGCCTGCGTCAGGAGGATGCATTTTACAGCAGCTTGATTTTGCCCCAAACTTCACGCGGGCTCTTTGCGGCATGGGCCTCCGCGGGCCGCCTCGCCCACCCCACGGCTTCACCTGGGGACCCGTGACTCCCCAGGGTGCCCCCAGCCAGACCTCTGCTCAGCTCTGGCTGCCCGCCTCAATGTTCCCCCGTGCCCCCGAGCTGGGGAGGTCACACGCGCTCTTCACCGGCCCAGCCTGCGCCTCCTCTCCCACTCGCTGAACCAGACTGCACCCCGCTCCGCCCAGGCCCCTGCCCCTTTCCCTCCACTTCTGAGCAGAGGGCACCTGGCAGGTGCAAAGGCCCGAGCACATGGCCGACTGCGCTCTGGTGTCCTCAGCTCTCCCTGCGGCTGGCTCATCCCCAGCCGTGCTTCTCGTCACAGTCACAGCCAGAAGGCCACGGCTTGGCTGTAATTGGCTTCTGCCTAAAAACTGCTCGGGGATCCTGCTGAGGTGTGCGTAAGTGCTACCCCTCGGAGGACCTCCTTTTTTTTTTTTTTTAAGATTTATTTTATTTATTTCTCTCCGCCCCCAATTGTCTGCTCTCTGTGTCCATTCGCTGTGTGTTCTTCTGTGACTGCTTCTATCCTTATCAGTGGCACCGGGAATCTGTGTTTCCTTTTGTTGCATCATCTTGTTCTTAGCCATATAAACTCATTTGTCTTTACCATTTCCCCTTTTTATTCAAGGTCTTTTTCTAGTTGAATCTACCTGGACTTACTCATATTTTACTATAGAACTATTGTGACTAGCAATGGAAAAAATTGTATCACTGATGTGGAGTCAGTAGCCACTGGAGTTGCTGAGGGCAGGGAGAGGGAAAAAGAGGTGTGATGTGGGGGCATTTTTGGGACTTGGAGTTGTCCTAAATGATATTAGAGACAGATGCTGGACATTATAGATCCTGCCATAACCCACTGAATGGACTGGGGGAGTGTAAACTACAATGTAAACTATCATCCATGAGGTGCAGCAGTGCTCCAAAATGTACTCACCAAATGCAATGAATGTGCCACAATGATGAAAGAGGTGGTTGATGTGGGAGGAGGGGGTATATGAGAACCTCTTATATTTTTTAATGTAATATTTTTTGTGATCTGTGCATTTTCTTAAAAAACAACACAACAAAACTGTTTGGGGTTCTCCATTCTTGCCCATGCGCTCGAGAGCCTTGGTCACTTGGCTCCCACCTGCCTTTGCCGCCCACTCCCGGCTGGTTCACAGGTCTATGCCTTGGCATCTCCTGCTCCTCTGCCGGGACAGCCCTTTCTCACTGGTCTGGCTGGAGGCCTCCTGAGCTCTCCAGGACCTGCTTGAGGCACGCTCGCCCCCCCACCCCCACCCCATCCCACTGCTCTCAGGATGAGTTAATGTTCCTGTTGTCTTGGCACTCCTCGCACTTTAAGCACGTCTACCAGGGCTCTACTCCATGGTTTAGGAAGCCGTTTCCACACATATGCTCCCTCAAGGTGACGAGTTCTTTGAAGGGCAAGACTCTGTCTCGCTCATTTCTAAATTGCCTGTGCCCAAACTACCTGCCGCACACATCACAGGTGCTTGGCCCATGCTCAGTAAAGGAATGCTCAACCAACGTAATTTACACCTTTTAGGAACACAGTTCTTGCCCACAGCACAATAAACGTATTGAAAAAGTCCTCCCATGGTTTCCAGTGATTACAACGAGCATGGGCTCAGAGCAGTAACACAGGGGAAACGAGGCGCTCCCAAAGCCCAGCGCAGCCGACCCCAGAAGGCCGGTGATGGCGGGCATCAGCAGAACCCCGTGACGCAGACCCCAGCAGGGAGGAAAACCCTGGTTAATAAAAGCACACCTGGGTCTGGGCCAACGGTCAACTTACTTCAGACACTAGTCACTGCAACAAAGTGAGGCACGAGGAGCACCGTGAGGGAACCTGCAGAGTTCCAAGCAGTCTGACCCATGGGACCTATCTCTTTAAAAAAATTTTTGTGGGAAGCAGATTTGGCCCAACGGTTAGGGCATCCGCCTACCACATGGGAGGTCCAAGGTTCAAACCCAGGGCCTCCTGACCCGTGTGATGAGCTGGCCCATGCGCAGTGCTGATATGCACAAGGAGTGCAATGCCACGCACGGGTGTTCCCTGTGTAGGGGTGTCCCATGTGCAAGGAGTGCACCCATAAGGAGAGCCACCCAGGGCAAAAAAGTGCAGCCTGCCCAGGAGTGGGGCTGCACACACGGAGAGCTGATGCAGCAAGATGACACAACAAAAAGACATAGATTCCCGGTGCTGCTGACAAGAATACAAGAGGACACAGAAGAACACACAGTGAATTGGCAGAGAGAGCAGACAGCTGGGGAGGGGGGAAGGGGGAGAGAAATTTTAAGAAAAATTTTGTGGCAACATGTATAGAACATAAAATTTGCCATTTTCACTATTTTTAAGTGTACAGTTCAGTGGCATTAATGAGATTCAGTGGTGTGCAACCATCACCACTATTGATTGCCAAAACTTTTCCATCACCCTAAACTCTGCACCCATTAAACAATAACTCCCCATTCCCTCCCCTCCCCCTCGTCCCTGGGAACTTGTAATCTACTTTCCGTCTCTATGGATTTGTTTATTCTAGGTTGTTCACATAAGCAGGCTCATATATTTGTCCCTTCGTGTCTGGCTTATTTCACTCAGCTCAACGTTTTCAAGTTTCCTCCACGTTGTCGCATGCGTCAGAACTTGACTCGTGTTTACAGCTGAACACTGTTCCCCCGCTTGTGTGTGCCACCTTTTGTTGATCCAGTTGTCTGTCGAAGGATACTTGGGTTGTTTCCACCTTCTGGCTATTGTGAGTAACCAGCGATGAATATCGGCACACAAATATCTGCTCAAGTCCCTGTGTTCAGGGCTTTGGGTGTGTACCGAGATGCGGAATGGCCGGTCAGATGGTAGTTCTGGGCTTAACTTTCGGAGGAGCTGCTACGCTGCCTTCCGCAGCAGCTGTGCCATCTTACAACCCACCAACAATGAACGAGGGTTCCAATTTCTCCACAGCCTCACCAGAGCTTATTTTCCATTTTGTCTTGTTCGGATGCCCTGCCTTGTCAAACCTCGTGGCAGCTCTGAGCAGGGCAGGGCCCGGTTGCGGTGGAAGCTGTGGGCACGCTCGCCGGAGTGCTGCAAAGCAAGCGCTGAGCGCTCGGTGGCGCAGCGGCCAAAAAAGGCACGGTCTCCGAACACCAACACACTGGAGGAGAAACTGTGTTAGTTTCCTAAGACTGCTGTAACAAGTTACCCCACCTCGGGTGGTGGAAAGCAAAGCTAATCTATTCCCGCGCGGTTCTGGAGGTCAGCAATCCGAATTCCAAGCATCGGCAGGGCCGTGCTCCCTGCACGGCTCCAGGAGATCCTCCCCTGCCTTTCCAGTTCTGGGGTCTCTGGGTGCACCCTCCAGCCTCCTCCTGTCTTCACATGGCCTTCTGTGTCCACTGTCTCTTCTTCTAAGGACACTTGTCATCGGACTTAGGACACATTCGGATATCCCAGCATGATTTCCTCTTGAGAGCCTGAAGGTACTTATATCTGCAAAGACTCTTTTTCCAAATAGGGTCCCAGTCACAGGTTGCGGGGGACCCGTCATTTGGGGGGCCATCGTTCAACCCACTCTGATTGAAAGGTGGCTGCCTGCTGATGGGGGGGAGGTAAAGCCATTCAGAGCCAGGGATGGGGGCCTGCCCAGGTACCCAGCAGGTCTGGCTAAGCAGAGGGTGCAGGGAGGACACCCCAGTGACCCTCTTAGGGCTCCAGTGACCCTGTCCCCGATAGATAAAACTTCAGCTGCAACAGGGGAATGACACTGACGAAGGCCACCTTATATGTTTCCACCTCCCCTTGTTCCAGAAAGAATGCAGGGGCTGACCCCACTGTCAGCTTCCCTCTGCTCTCTGCCTTGAAGTTCAGCCCTCGGAGGGTCTCCACTCGTGGTCCGTCGTCATCTGTCCCCGGCGATACGCCGAGGCCCTCGAGAGCGAGGAAGCCCGTGTTCCCACCTTCACGTCACATTCCAGAGCACGTGCTTCCCCGCTTACGCCGTCATACGCCTGTTTCAACCAGGGTAAATTTGGTCTCCTTAACTGGGTTGCAGTCCTCTCACCTCTGTGAGAGTCAAGAAGCAACGACAGGCTGTGGCTGCCTTTGCGTTGTAAGTGGAGTTGACCGGGGCATGAAGAAAACAGAATTCTTCCAGGCTTGCCGAGTAGAGAGTAACACTGAGCAGGGGTTGACTCATGCCAGTCTGGTATGCCACAGGCTCTGGGCTCCAGGCCTCACTGAGGGAAGCTCTGCTGGAAATTTCCACAATAGGTGTACATGGCAAGAACTCCAAGACAAAGAGGCAGGGCAGGGTGCAGAACACTCCTGAGGAGGATCCCAGTGTGAGGGTATACCTGAGCCCCCACAACGAAGAGGAAAGATTGGAAGGTGGAGACCACCGGGCCACACGGAGACTCTGGAGCTGCAGACTCTTCAGTCTGGGAGGGTCCTGGGCTACCAGAGTACCCCAATAACAGAGGGGGAAGGGGAAGAACTGCAGCTCTGTCCAAGCTCTATTAATGAGTGACCTGGGCGTATAAAAGTGGGCTCAGTCGCTTGACCCGAGGGTATGAAACAGAACTTGCTGTGTGGGGCGGGGGTAGCACGGTGGCGGTGAGCAAGTGCAGGCTGCACTAGCCTGTGCCAAGCCAGACCTCTGTCCCCTCTGCCTGCAAGAGCTCCGGGATGGTCTGGAGCTGGAAGGACCCCAGAATGCCACCTCCTCAGAGCCAATCCATTCTGGTGTGTGGGAACCTCTCACAGGTGGGACCGTTTGAGCAGGCCACCTCAGTGAAGGGCCTCTGATTAGATTGTGTGGTCCAGGGTGAGTCTTAATCCTCGTCCTGGAGTCCTTTATTAGAGGGAGAAACATGCAGAGGCAGAGAGAGAGGCAGAGAGAATGCCCAGAAGCCAAGAAAGAAGGCCCCGGGGGCCGAAAGCTGGAAGCAGCAAGGCCCGGAGGAGAGGGGAGAGATGGATCAGGAGAAAGTGAGGCTGGAGGAGAAGGCGGCGCCCTGGGGAGCCCCCAGTGGGCCTTCCCGCGTGGCAGGAGTCCAGGATCGCCTGCAGCTGGCCTTCGGTGGGAAAGCATCTCCTGATGATGCCTTCCTTTGGACACTTTCAAGGTCTCAGAACCATAAGCTTGTAAGTTAATAAATCCCCACTTAAAAGACAACCGATTTCTGGTATATTACCTTGGCAGCCTTTAGCAAAGCAAGGCACCCAAAGAAGACAGAGCCCCAACATGGGGCAAGACCACTGGAGTGGGCTAAATGGTGCCCCCCCAAAAAACATCCCCCCAGAACCTGCAATTGTGCGAATGTGACCTTATTTTGGAAAGGGTCTTTGCAGATGTAAATTTGGGTACGGATCTCAAGATGAGCTCATCATGGAATACCCCAGTGGTCCCTCAATTCAAGGCAAGTATTCTTCTAAAAGACAGAAGAGAAGACTGGCCCAGAGGAGAAAGCCATATACAGATGGAGACGGAGACTGGAGCCTGGAACACCGGGAGCTGGAACAGCACGGGAGGATTCTCTCCTAGAGCCTTCCGGGGAGTGTGGCCCTGCCCGGCCCTGGACTTCAGACTTACAGCTGCCAGACTGAGAAAGAACATACTGAGTTGCTGGTGGCAATGTGTTACGGCAGCCCTAGGGGGCAGCCATCCCTGTCCTCGCCTCTCGACCTGGTCTGCAGCCTGGGGCACAAGCTGCGGGCTGGTAAGAAGCACCTGGCCCTCAGCAGCCTGCCTCAGCAATCTCTCTGGACTGCATGGCTTCCCACTCCGCCCTCCCAGAGTCCTTTGCTCTTGTGTCCCATCCACTTCGCCCACTTGGACCTGCATACTTGGGCACTATATTAGTCAGTCAAAGGGGTGCTGCTGCAAAGTACAAGAACTCTGTTAGCTTTTATAAAGGGTATTTATTTGGGGTAGAAGCTCACAGATACCAGGCCATAAAGAGAACTCAAGGTTACTTCCTCACCCAAAGTCAGTTGCTACCCGTTGAAGCAAGATGGCGGGTGGCATCTGTGAGGGGCCAGCCTTCCTCTCTCCTCTTACGGCTCTGTGGTCCCAGCTCCTTCCCAACTCAGCTGTAGGCTGGAGGGCTGCTTCTTCCTGGGCTCAGCTGCCCTGGGCTCTTCACAAGGTCAGCTGTAAGCTATCAGGCGGATGGCTCGCGTCTCTTCCCAGGGCCACAGGATCGAAATCCTCTTCTCTTCCCATCTGTGGTGCTCTCTCTTCATGTCTGTGGTGCTCTCTCTTCATGTGTGTATCTTATTCTGTGTATCTACTTCTCTGTCTGTCTCCTTGACTGAGCATCTGTTTATAAGCCCACAAAGGGGGCAGAGACTCAGACTGAGTTGCCCCAATGCCGTGGTCGAATCTAAGCCCTGATCTAATCAAAGGCATCTCAGTGAATCTAATACAATCAAAGGGTATCATGCCCAGAGGAACAGACCAGTTTACAAACATAACCAAATACCTTTTATGGAATTCATAAATATTATCAAACAGCTACAGGCACTGTTTTACATGTGTGTGTAACCGAAGCCTGGAAAAAGAAAGTACAGTTGAATTTGGGTGGTGGGATTGTTTAACGCCTTTGGATGCGGCCGTAAAGGTGCTTTAAAAAATCTGCTGTAAAAGACTTTAAAATGTTGCCCTCTGTCTTGGAGGTGATGGAGAGAGGGGGTGGGAGGGAAGGCCACCGCAGCCGCAAGTTAGAGACGATTGCCCAGGGGAACAGCAGGACTAACGAGAAAGGCAGAGGAGAAAAGCAGGTGGTGCCAGGCTGCGGACGGCGGGCTGTTGGCTGGCGTTCTAAGCGTGTCCCAGGGAGGGCGGTGAGCGCTCACTCCCAGAGGGACACTTAACACCTGTTTCTCTCCAGGGGCCCTCCACGGCCTCAGAGCAAACCTTCCCCTGGAGAGGGACACTCCAGCCCCCCGGGGAGAAATGATGAGAGAAGTCTAAGAAGAAAGAGGAACCAGTCTCTTTTGGGAAAGGAACTCATGCCCAGTTCCTGGGTGTGGGTGCTGACAGAGCTCACGGCTGCTCCTCTTTCATCCGTCCCAATCACTTTTGTCATGTGCATGACCTTTTCCTTGGTTAAAGAAAAATCACTGCCTGCCACGAGACACTCTGCCACTCTCCTGGGCAGAGAGGCCACTAGCCGCTACGCTTGTTTATTGTTTTTTCAAAATAGAAAATGTGCAGCAATCCTGCGCGGGCTCGACGAGAACACCCACATGACAGTGTCCCGTCCCGAGCCTTGTGACCACTGGTCCTTCTTTCCCCTTCTGCTGCCTGGGGCTCCCCACCAAGTCTAGTCCCTTGGCTGGGCCTTTGGTGACCTGCTTGCAGGTGCCCAGGACCCTGAGGGAGGACCAGCTGCTCCACCACTGCCTTATCCTTCCACACTCCCGTGGACACCCAGCACCCGGTGCCAAGAGAGGCGCCAAGGCCCTCCACAAACCTGCATGCGTTCTGCCATCGGCACAATACCTGCCATTCCGTCTGCCAGCCTCCAGCTAGGAAAACTGATTGTACACCAGCTGGCACTTGGCCTAACAAAAGCTCCTTGACAATGAAAGGGATTTGGAATGCTCCAGCTAGCTGGCTGAATTGATCTCTTTCTAAGTGCCCATTGTTTTCTCTGCGGTACGTCTTTCTTTCGCAGTATGTCTTGCTTCTGTTGCCTTCCCAAAATTGAAATTTTATTTGTGCTTTCATTTTGGACCATGTATTTAAGGTCTTTGGTTTATTCTTCACAAGGTTTTAGCCAGCTACCTCGTTCAGTAGTATTGTGCTAATTTCTATACTATAATTGATCTCCCTGTTCGAATCACTCTACTTGAATAATATTACAGTCCCTTGATCCCGAAGTCCAGAGTGAAAAAAAATACCAAATTAAAAAGAAAATCAGTAAGATCAGAGAAGGGTTTCTGTTCATAAAGGTGTTCCAAGAGTTAGTCAGGTAATATTTGAAATAAACTATTTCAGAATCCAGGAAGAAAAGGGTAATTAACTGACACACATTATCAGGCATTCTTCCCTCTTCAAATAGAAAAACAACAAAAAGAGGCAAGCTAACAAATATGCGACTGTGCGCTCGGGCTATCAATAAATGGGAGTCGCTGGTCTGCGTGCGTTCTCTCAGCAATTTGGCCTGTGGTGTGTGTGTGGGGGCCAGAGCGGGGAGGTGGCATCGTACCCAATCCCTCCTGGGTCCCCAGAGCCTTGCTTCCCGAGACAGCTGTGGGACATTAGCCTCCCCAGGGACCAGAGGGAGGACAAGGGCCCCGTGTTTCCACCTGGCAGCCCCCCTGCCCCCCATTTCAAAGACTACCATCAGATGTGAGGAGCTTCAGAGACTGTGACTTTTGCTTGAAAACTGGAAAATGAAAATGGGAAGCTGCTCTCTGGTATTTTCACCGTTGACTTGCCGGAGGAAAGCCAGAGGCCAGCCAGCCATGGCCACGCCGGGCCTCGGTGGGCCCTTTGTCATCTTGCACAGGCTGGGCACGTGTGGGTGGGCGCAGGAGCCAACAGGAGCCCCATTGTCCTGAGCGGTCATTTCCGCCACGGTGAGGCTGCTCCTCTAAAGCCTCCCCTTCAGCCTTGCCTGCACGTTAACACTGGTATTTAGGAAGTGTCCTAGCCACCTCTTGTTTCTGATGGTAACCAAGGCCACCCGGCACTGCAAAAATAATCCATATTTTAAATGTGCAGGCCCTTGTTTCTCGGGACGGGAAAATGCTTTCCTTTGATCAGCTCGGTTGTTCACACAACAGCCTCCAGCAGCAAAGAGGCGGCCTCAGATGGCGGTGCGCCTCCCCTCCCCCGCACACACGACCCGGGAAGGGGAGCTCCCCGCGGACCAGGCAGCAGCCCGACCCCGCCGTGCTCCGCTCCGGCAAGGAGGGATCTGCCGCTCGATCTCCCGGTCCCACCGTCGGGGGCATCACGCCTCCCTCAGGAACAGATGACAGGACTGACACGTTTTAATGGGGAAACCCCTGCGCAGCCGAGGGGGGCCTTCTGCTGGCGCCGAGATGCCGGGCCCTGCGCCCACCCCGTTCAGGGCGGTGACGGGAAGGGACAGGGGCGCCTCGGGACGCCTGGCACTGGGAGCGGGAGGGCAGCAAGGGTGGGGGACCCGGTGTCCACGCTCCAATCGATCCCCTGCTAAACTTTGACATTTATTAGTTTGCTCACACCCTGGCTCCTGATACGCGAAAATCAGCACATCCTTCTCAGCGGAGGGCCCCTCTCCAGCCACCCTCTGTCCCCGCATCTCACCCTGCCGTCTTTCTCCCAAGCGGCCTGGATCCCGCGGAGCGCGCGCTGCGCTCGAAGGCCATTCCAGCACCAGCCCCGGGGACAGACGCCATGAGGCGCGGGGGGCGGCCTGCGCCTTTCCTTCCCGCGTCCCCCGCCCCCCGTCCCCCGCATCGCTCCCAAGGCGGGCGTCCTCGGCGGCTGGGACTCCAGAGAGCCTTTTACAGGCACTCACCCAAAACGCTGCCCCAGACACGACCACCGGCTCACCAGCCGTCCCCTCCCCACGGTCCCCTCCTCCCGGGCAGCGGCGAGCGCTCCGTGACCCACATACGGAGCAGGGGTGCGCCCGCAGCCTCCCACCGCCCCAAGCCGGAGAGCCCCGGGCACCCCGACCCCCGGGCGACCCCCCGAGCGTTCCGAGGGGGTGGACCGAAACCCTCCTCGGGCTTTCCACGGGCCCGGTGGGAGGGGCCCCCGAGGAGCCCCAGCACTGCCCCGCGCCCGCACGTCCCGCCGCATCCGCTCCGCTCACCTGCGCGGGCCCTCGCTCGCGACGTGTCCCCGCTCGCTCTCCCGCGGGCCGCCACTTACAGCTCGAGCGCCGCCCAAGCGCCCCAAACCTTCTCCCTAGTTGCCGAGACTTTGCAGCCCGAGGTCCCCCTTTGTTTGCGGTTCGCCGCGGGCTGGCGGGGGCCGCCCCCGCGCCCACTCCGGCCCCGCTTCGCCTTCGCCCTTCTCAGCTGCAAGCAGCGCCCCCGAGGAGGGCTCCCCGCCGCGCCCCCCGCCTCCACTTACCCGGAGCGGGGCGCCCGGCACTGCGGGAGCGAAGCGCGCGGGCCGCGGGCGCTGCTCACGCGCGGGCTTTGTCTCCGGCGCAGTTCACGCGGGGGGCGGCCAGACCCAGCCGCATCGCTTCTCCTCGGGGCGCGGGGCTGGGCGCGGGGCTGGGCGCGGGGGGATCCGGCTCCGCCGCGCCGGGACCCAAGCTCGCCTGGGCACCCGCAGCGGCTTCGCTATGGCAACGAGCGCCCCGCGCCGCTCCCCTCCCCCGCCCCGCCGCGCGCGGCTCCGGCCCCCCCGCCCGGGGCCCGAGGGCAGCGAGGGCAAGACCACGTGCGGGGGGCGCTGCTAGGCCCTTGCTCTCTGCGACCCCCCAGCCCCGTTTGGGAACGGGATCACCCAGCCCCTGGTAGCGCGGGACCCCAAGCCCCCGCGCGGCCTCGAGGACGCGGGTCCCTGCCCGTCGGGGCGAGCCGGCCGCGCCCCTCCGCCCCCCGCCGCCTTCCTGGCACGTTGGTCGCGCCCACTCGGCCGCAGGGTCTCGCCCCGCGCGCGCGGGAGGGCCCGGGAACTCCCGCCCGCCGCCGACGTCACTGGTGCGTCACTGGGGCTCCCGCGCCGGGGCTCCGCGCTCCCCGCCCGCGCCGGCCTCCCGAGACGCGGGCGCCGGCGGGGGGGGGGGCCGCGGGGCTGGCCGAGGGGCGGGACCCTCCGCGTGCGCCCGGTGGCTAGACCCGGGGACAAGCCCGCCCCGTTCCCCCCCTCCAGCACCGAGTGCCCGAGACCCTTCCGCGGGCGCCGGGGGCCGTGCGGGGAAGGCGGCCCCAAGCCACCGAGAGCCGCATCGCAGCGTCTCCGCTTCCCGGCGTGGGCCGGGGGCCGCGCCAGGGCTAAGGCTCGCGTTGCTAAGTAACCGGGGGAGCGGGGAGCCACCGGGCCAGCCCCCCAGGCTCCCAGCCCCGCAGCGCCCCAGCCCCAGCCCCCAGCCCCCCAGCGCCCAGTCCCCCGGCTCCGCAGCTCCCAGTCCCCCCGTTCCCCGGTCCCAGCGGCTCCAGCGCCGGAGACAGGGCCGCGCCCTCGCCTGCAGCGCCGGCTGTCACCTTCCCGGCTGGCGACCCGGAAAGCGCGTGGAAATTCTCACTCTTCCCGGAGGGCAGACAGTTGTGCGGACGCTCAGGTTTTAGAGAGCGGCGGCTCCCCAGGCCCCTTCTCTTTTGAACTTAAAAACAGGGTCCTCTTTACAGAGAGACGTAAACCCTCCCGTGGTTCTCTCTAGGGAAAAACAGCCTGAGTGCTGTCCATTTTCCAAGCCTTAGAAAAAAATAATCCCAAGCCTTTGGAAGAGAGAAGCCACCAAGGCAGTGTTAGCAGGATTTGTAGGAAAAGGAGGCCGATATCAATTCCTTTATGTATGTATTTATTTTAAATTATGGCTGACGATGAGGAGACATTCCTTTGAAAATTGGCATTCCTCATTTTCACCAACCATCAGCCCCCCAGCCTTGCCGTGAGTGGCCCCGGAGCCCTCGTTTCTGGGATCCCTGGTCCCCACTGATATGGCATTTGCCGGTCAAACGTGCGACCTGGTGCGGTCCAAGTGTGATAAGATGCAAGCGCAGAGGTGACAGAGGCCCACCTGGGGCCCACCAGCCTCGCACATGGGTTTTTTCACAGCTCCCGAGTGTCCATTTTAAGACCTGGAATCAAACTACGGTAAAATGACTAAGCCACTTAGCAGCCAGAGCTAAGAAACTGAGAGATATATAAGGGTACTGCATTTAAAATTCAACAAGTCCAAAAGTGGACGCACTATTGTCACGCCTGCTCTTCCTGCCTCAGTGGCACCACCCACTAAGCGCGTGGAGAAGGCAGGATCCTCTGTTTTCTAGCACCCTAACGCCCAATCTGCATCCGAATTAATCAGTAGGAAGGAAAATCAGTATCCTCTTCCAGATGCCTCACTTTATGTTTTTATTTTTTTCCATTTCTAATATTACACTATCTTTTCAAGGTGGAGTGTGTCTACTTCGAAGAGTAAGGAGAGAAAATGGTAAGGCTAAGTAAGCCATGGGTTCCCAGGACCCAAAGTATCAGTATCACCTGGAAACTTCGTAGAAATGCAAATTCTCCCTCCCCACCTGCTGGATCAGAAACTGTGGGGGCGGGGCCCTGCAGTGGTGTTTTAACCAGCCCTCCAGGTGATTCTGGCTCTCTTCATCTGTGGGCATCACCTGAGCGTGCTGCAACGACCTAACGTGGCACCTGGCTCAGGACTGGGTTCCGGTGTTCCTTTCTTTATTCCTGGTAATATTCCAGGAAGGAGTTTTTGTCTGACTGTACTATAGAAGCACTGCAGTTTTCTTAAGAGTAGTGTTTGCACAGTTTTTCTAACCTTTTACTTTTTTTATTTTTTTTTTTTTTTTTTTTTTTTTTTTTTTTTTTTTTTTTTTTTCTATTTCAGAAAACTTTTTCCAAGTTGTTTTTATTTACAATGCCAACTTTTAAAAGGTCACTAAACTGAAGTTAACTGAAGTAAACTAGGCAGAAACTGCTTTACATAGAGAGGGAAAGCCCAAAATCCAACTTTCTATAGAGATCCCACAGTTCAGTTTTATTCAGAGCAAAGAAAAAAGAAACTTTTGATCATACTGGAAGAAACTCGGCCATAGGTTTGGAATCTGTACTCAAACTACACATGCAATGAGGACAATATTCTGCTAATACAATTGATTTGCTGCTGCATTTGTCTACTGTTTGTCTAATATTAACAGTTATAAACAGAGCAGTGCAACTAGTATTTGGAACAATCCTTACAGTGTTACAGTGTCAGGCACAATGCTTCACTTCTCTTCACACCACTGGTTCTCTTTGCGTACCTGGGCTTCCTCCTCTTCGGTGAAGTCATTTTTGATATTGAAGGTCTTACGAATCTCCTCAGGAGTTTTCCCCTTGATCATATTGGCAACAGTCTTGCATGTAACATCAAGCAAACCCTTGATGTCTAAGTAGTTTGCAGCCAGAATAAGTTCAAAAAGTGTTCCCTGGTCAACTTTCAGAAATTCTTGGTCCCAAACAGGGATATCATCTGTTCGCTTTTCTTTGTTCTCATCATCCTCAGGAGGAGGAGGGTCATCTTTGTGGTGGGTGCACCACTGAATGACCTTTTTTAATATTGCTGCATTAACATTTGGTAGAGGAACTGGATCATCATCTCCTTCATCATCCATTCCCAAATCTTCCAACATGGTCTTTATAGTCACAGATTGTTTGGCAATTTCCACATCAACTTCAAATATTTCTCCATCAGAACTCTGCAACTTAATTGAAGGCATGGTGTTTGGTCTCAAAGAGACGGGTAGACTCGAGGCTGACGAAAGCCGGGCAGCGTCAGCAGGAAAACCAGGAAAAGGCGTAGAACAGGGCCTCCACTCCTTTTACTTTTTTTAAAAAAATTAATACTTTGTTTTTTCAGAGCAGTTAAAACTGCTTACAGAAAAATTAAGCAGAAAGTCAAGTTCCCAGATATGCCTCCCGGCTGCAGTTTTTCCTGTTATTAACATTTTGAGTGGTTGTAGCACATTTGTTATGATTGATGAACCAATACTGATACGTTGTTATTAACTACCTTCCATAGTTGACGTTAGGGTTCACTCTTTGTGTTATACAGGTCTAGGGGTTTTGACAAATGCCCAATGGTAGGGATCACCCACAGTATCATCCAGAATAATTTCACTGCGGTAAAAATACCCTGTGCTCCTCTACCTATTCCTCCCTCTCCATCTTCCCCTGCTGAACCCCTGGTACCAGCTGATCTATTTACTATCAGTTTTTGCCTTTTCCAGAATATCATGTAATTGGAATCATACAGTATTGTAGCCTTTTCACTGTGGCTTCTTTCACTTAGCAATATTTATTTGGGATTCCTCCATGTCTTTTCATGGCTTGATAGCAATTTTCTTTTTATACCCATGTGGTAGGCGGACGCCCTATCTATTGGGCCAAGTCTGCTTCCCTGAGTTTCTTTTATACAGCAGAGTTGGGACTTGCTTTTTTATTCAGCTGACAAACTGTGCCTTTTAATTGGAGTGATAGATCATTTATTTTATTTTATTTTTTTGTTCTTTCTTTGATTTTGTATTTTTTTCCTTTTTTTAATTGTATTTTTTGGAAGATACATAGATCACAAAAAATGTTACAGTAAAAAATGTAAGAGGTTCCCATATACTCTGCCCCGCCCCCCCATCAACAACCTCTTTCATCATTGGGGCACATTCATTGCATTTGGTCAGTACATTTTGGAGCACTGCTGCACAGCATGGATTATAGTTTACATTGTAGTTTACACTCTCCCCCAGTCCATTCAGTGGGTTATGGCAGGATATATAATGTCTAGCATCTGTACCTGCAATATCATTTAGGACAACTCCAAGTCCTGAAAATGCCCCCACATCTTATCTCTTCTTTCCTCTCCACTGCCCTCAGCAACTACCGTAGCCACTGTCTCCACATCTATGATACAAAATTTTGAAATGAGTTTTAAAAAGTCCTTTATATTTACCATTCTGGTGTTTTCATTTATTTGCGAGGATTCAAATTTCTACCTGGTATCATCTTCCTTCTAGCTGAAGACCATTTTTTAACATTTCCTGTAATGCCTATCAGGTGATGAGTTGCGCAGCTTTTTTTTTTTTAATCTGAATAAGTCTTTATTTTTGAGGGACATCCTTGAGAGTTGTTTATGATGACAGGGTAAATCTGTTCCCAGTGTTTCCAAAGTGGACGGAAGACGCTCCTGGTCTGCCTTTAGGCCTGGCTGTCCCCTGGCTCCCACTGTGCTGTGTACCCCTGTCACGCCGGCAGCCTCCAGGCCCTGCCTTCTTCCACCTTCGACTTGGGGCACCCATTGGTTTCCTTCTGCCCTGCCCCAAAACTGGTAAACCCCTGTTTTCTTCTAGAGGAGACTAAATCACCAATACCTTTATGAAACCTGACCTGACTGCTCCCGGAACCCCATGTTAGCCACTCTGATATGTAGAAGCTGCTATTATAAAATTTACTTCATTGTGGCCCAAGGTGTTTATTTCACAGGTCTGTCTCCACCATTCGATGAGTTCTTTAAGAGCACGTTCTCTGTCCTATAAACCTTTGTATCTGGTACATTTTAGAGGCCCAAAATTGTTAAATGAATGGGTGACCACACTCCATGTTTAATGGGATGTCAGGAAGAACCACGTGCTTATTACTTTGCGTAATTTTACATCTGGCAAAGATATTTTGGTCTATGACTGGCCCCACTCGGGAGGAAAATTACACAAGAGCAGAGCCTTATTTTTTTTTTAATTATTTTTTTATTAGAGCAGTTGTAGGTTTATAGAAAAATAATTCAGAAAGTACAGCGTTCCATATAACCCTCTCAGACATTCAGTTTTCTCTATTATTATTTTGCATTAGTATGATACTTTGTTACAATGGATGAAACAATATAATTATGCTATTAAACTTTAGGCCACTAGTTTACGTTTTAGCTCATTCTTTGTATTGTACAGTTCTATGGGGTATTTTGTGTGTGTGCGGTAACTAATATACAACTTAAAATGTCCCTTTTTATCCCTTTTCAAATATACAGTTCAGTCGTATTAATTACATTCACAAAGCTGGGCCTGCAACGCCATCATTCATTGCCAAAATGTTTCCATCACCGAAACAGAAGCTCAGTACCAATTACACATGAACTCCCCGTTCCTCTCCCTGCCCCAGTTCCTGGTAATCTGTATTCTACTTTCTGACTTTGCATATTCTGTTTGTTTCATATAAGGGAGATAGGACAGAATTTGTGCTTTTGTGTGTGGCTTATTTCACTCAATATGATGTCTTCAGGTCTCTTCCAGGTTGCAGCATACATCTGAACCCCATTCCTTTTTGTGGCTGAATAATATTCCATTGAATATATATGCCACATTTTGTTTATCCATTCACCTACTGATAGACACCTGGGTTTTGTATACCTTTTGGCAATTTTGAATAATGTTGCTATGAGCATCAGTGTGCAAATATTTGTTCAAGTCTCACTTTCAATTTCTTTGGTATATGCCGAGAAATGGGATTGCCGGGTCATATGATAATTCTAAACTTAAGTTTCTGAGGAATTGCCCAACTCTTTCCCACAGCAGTTGCACTTTTTTTACATTCCCCCCTACAACATATGATATTCCTACTTCTCCACATCCTTTCCAACACTTACTTTGTTTTTATAAATAGTCCCCATTCTAGTGGGTGTGAAATGATAATCTCATTGTGGTTTTTATTTGCATTTCTCTAATGGCTAATGACATTGAGCATCTTTTCATGTGTTTTCTGGCTATTTGTATATCTTTTTTTGGGGAAATATCTATTCAAGTCTTTTCTTTCTCATTTTAAAAATTGGGTTGTATGTCTTTTTGTTGTTGTGGTTAATTCTCATTTATCTGTTTTTTCTTTGTTGCTCATGCTTTTGGTGTAGAGTCTAAAAAACCACGGCTGAACACAAGGTCCTAAAAATGTTTACCTGTATTTTCCTATAGGAGTTTTAGAGTCCTGGGTCTTGAATTTAGGTCTTTGATCCATTTTGAGTTAATTTTGTAACTGGTGTGAAGGAGGGGTCCTCCTTCCTTCTTTTGCATATCACTATCCAGTTTTCCTAGCACCATTTGTTGAAAAGACTATTATTTTTCTATATCTGCACTCTCAGTTTGATTCCAATGGTCTGTATATCTGTTCTTGTGCCAGTACCATGCTGCTTATCACTGTTGATTTGTAATAAGTTTTAAAATGGGAAAATATGAGTCCTCCAACTTTGTTCTTATTTTCAAGATGGTTTTGATTATGTGGGGCCACTTACCCTTCCATATGTATTTGATGATTAGTTTTCTATTTCTGTGAAGACTGTTGGAATTTTAATTGGGATCGTGTTGAGTCTGTGTATTGCTTTGGGAAGAATTGACATCTTAACAATATTTACTCTTCCAATCCATCAACATGGAATGCCCTTCCATTTATTTATGTATTCTTTAATTTCTCACAGCAATGCTTTTGTAGATTTCCATGTACAAGTCCTTTACATACTTGGTTAAATATACTCCTAGGTATTTGATTCTTTTGGTTGCTAGAGTAAATGGAATGTTTTTTTCTTGATATTATCTTTGGATTGTTCATTACTAAAGAAACCACTGATTTCTGTGTGTTGATCTTGTACACCACTACTTTTATGAATATGTTTTTTAGCTCTATAGCTTCGTTGTGGGTTTTTCAGGATTCTCTGTGTATAGGATCATGTCATTTCAAATAGTGACAGTTTTACTTCTTCCTATTCTTTTTTTTTTTTTTTTTTGCCTAATTGCTCTGGCTAGAAATTCCAGCACAAAGTTGAATAACGGTGATAGTGGGCTTCCTTGTCTTGGATCTGATGTTGGGGGAAAACTTTCTTTTGTCATTGAGTATGATTTTAGCTGTGAGTTTTTTGTATATGCATTTTGTATATGCATATGAGTTTTTTGTATATGCATATTAAGAATGTTTCCTTCTATTCCTAGCTTTCTGAGTGTTTCCTTTGTTTTGTTAATATGGTGTATTAAGGTTGTTATGTTGAACCACCTTTGCATAACTGGGATATATCCCACTTGATCATGGTGTATGATTTTTAAATGTGCTGCTGGATTCAGTTTGCTAGTATTTTGTCGAGGATTTTTGCATATATATTCATGAGGAATATTGGTCTGGTATTTTCTTGTAATATCTTTATGTGGCTTTGCTATCAGGGTGATGCTGGCCTCGATTTTTTGGAAGAGTTTAAGCAGAATTGGTGTTAGTTCTTCTTTGAGTGTTTGATAGAATTCTCCTGTGAAGCTGCCTGCTCCTGGGTTTTCCTTTGTTGGGACGTTGTTGATGACTGATTCAGTATCTTGTTGATGGTCTGTTGAGATCTTCTTTCTTCTTGAATCAGAGTAGGTAGTTTGTATTTTTCTAGGAATTTGTCCATTTCATCTAGATTTTCCAATTTGTTGGCATACAATTGTTCTATATTATAATCCTTTTTATTAATCTTTCCTTTCAGTTCTGATTTTAGTTATTTGCATCTTTTTTCCTTGTCAGTCTAAACACCAATTTCATTGATATTTTCAAACAACCAACTTTTGATTTTGTTTTTTTGTCTTTATTTTTTTAATGTTACATTAAAAAAATATGAGGTCCCCATATACCCCCCACCCCTTTACCCACTCCTCCCCCCATAACAACAACCTCCTCCATCATCATGAGACATTCATTGCTTTTGGTGAATACATCTCTGAGCACCGCTGCACCTCATGGTCAATGGTCCACACCATAGCCCACACTCTCCCACAGTCCACCCAGTGGGCCATGGCAGGACATACAATGTCCGGTAACTGTCCCCACAGCACCACCCAGGACAACTCCAACCCCTGAAAATGCCCCCACATCTCATCTCTTCCTCCCACTCTCTACCCCCAGCAGCCACCATGGCCACTTTCTCCACACCAATGCCACATTTTCTTCCATTACTAATCATAAGAGTTCATGAATAGAATGATTTTGTTGATTCTATTTTTATTCTCATTTATCTCCATTCTAATTTTTGTTATTTCTTCCTTCTGCTTGCTCTGCATTTAGTTTGTGCTTCTTTTTCTAGATATTCCAGGTGTGAGGTTAGGTGTGTGATTTGAGCCCTTTCTTCTTTGGTAATGTAAACATTTAGAACTATAAATTTTCCTCTGAACACTGCTTTGTCTCATACGTTTTGATAGGTTGTATTTTCATTTGTCTTAAGATATTTCCTGATATTCCTTATGATTTGATTGTTTTAGAGTGTGTTCTTTAATTCCCATATATTTGTAAATGTTCCAGTTCTCCGTTATTAATTTCTAGCTTCATTCCATTGTGGTTGTTGTGACTATAGTGTAATTTCAATCTTTTAAAAATTTCTGCAACTTATTTTGTGACATAATATCTGGCCTATCTTGAAGAATGACCCATGCACACTTGAGAACAATGTGTATTCTGCAGTTTTTATGTACAGTGCTCTGCATGTATCTGTTAGGTCTACCTCATTTATAGCGGGGGTTCTTAACCTTTTTTGTTCCACAGATCCCTTTGCCAGGCAGGTGAAAACCATGGACCGCTTCTTAGAATGTAGCAGCATGTAGTTTTATGACACTTAACATCGGCATATCTTTAAATTAAATTTTAGTATTATTCAAAATTACGTTTTACGACTTCCCCATAACTTCAATATCTGATGACCTAATATGGTTCAACATCTGTTCAAATGGTTAAGTTTTGGCAAACATTTAGAAATTTGAGTTTTCCCACAGTATCATAAAACCGTCTCCACCATCCCTATTTCTGCACTCAGAACACGCTACATCAAAATAAAGATCATACTAAGTCCACACTATTCTGTGTATTAATAAATCTGTCACACCCACACCAACATGTCCCCACAAGAATAATATTTTTTTGAAGTTTCAGTTTAAGCTCTGAAATCTTTCCACAGACTACCAGGTCCATGGACCCCTGGTTAAGGACCCCAGATTTATAATATTCCTGAAGTTCTCCATTTCCTTACTGATCTGCCTATATGTTCTATCCATTAATGAAAATGGTATGTTGATGTCCCCAGCTGTTATTAAAGAGGTTTCTATGTCACCCAGTTTGCCAATGTTTGCCTTGTTTATTTTGGGGCACCATGGTTAGGTGCATAAATGTTTTTGTTTATTACTTCTTGGTGGATTGACCATTTCATTAACATATAGTTTACTTCTTTGTCCCTTGAAACAGTTTTTGACTTGAAGTTGGTTTTGTCTGATATGAGAATAACTACTCATACTCTCTTTTTCTTTAAAGTTATTTATTTACTTTTTATTTTTTTATTTTATTTTGCCCCCATCCCTCCATTGTCTGCTCTCTCTGTCCATTTGCTGTGTGTTCTTCTGTGTCTGCTTATATTCTCGTTAGGTGGCTCTGAGAACTGATCCTGGGACCTTCCGGAGTGGGAGAGAGGTCATCATTCTCTTTCACCACCTCAGCTCAGTTTCTTATTCTCTCCCCTCTGTGTCTCTTTTTGTTGTGTGTTCTTGCTGCACCAGCTCTCTGCCTGGGCCAGCTCACCACAGGGCCACTGTGACTTTACCAGGAGGCTTTGGGCATTGAACCCTGGACCTCCTATATGGTAGAAGGGAGCCCAGTTGCTTGAGCCACATCTGCCTCCTTCAAGCTCTCTTCTGGTGACTATTGAATGGAATATTTATTTTTTACATCCTTTCACTTTCAACCTATTTGTGCCTTCTTGTCTAAGGTAAGTGTCTTGTAAACAACATGTAGTTGGATTGTAATTAAAAAAAAATCCATTCTGCCAATCTGTGTCTTTTGATCGGTAGCTTAATCCATTCACAAATTCATTATAATTACTGATAAGGCAGGGCTCACTTCAGCTATTTTTACATTTGTTTCTTATACATCACTCTCTTTTTTTTTGTCTATCTTTTCCATTATTTGAAGCTTTCTTTTGTGTATAGGTGGTCATTTGTGATATAAGTGATCGATCCCTTTCTCATTTGTTTCTGTATTTATTTTAAGTACTTTCTTTGTGGTTATTCTGGTGTTTGTATTCAACAACCCAAGTCCAGAACCTACTAATTTGAAAAGATACTAACTAAACTTCAATAGCATACAGTCCTGCTCCTATATCCTTCCAATTTCCCTCTTTATATATATATGTGTGTGTGTGTATGTGTATATATATATTTTAAGAATTTAAAAAATTTTAATACAGTTCAAATCAGCACATCTGGTTCATTTCAGCTCCTTTACTGCCAAACCTGGGGGCAGGGACTGCTTCAGTTTCTCTGCCTTCTCTTTGTCTGTGATGACCAAAGTATAAAGATATCTGCTGCAGTGAACTTCAAATTTCACATTATCCTTATTTTTCTTGATCTTGACAGATTTGGCATCCTTTCACCTGGCTGTGAGCAGGAAGTCCCTGATTTCCTCAGTTTTTTTTTTAGACTTATTTTTATTTCTCTCCCATCCCCCCTGCCATTGTCTGCTCTCTGTGATCATTTGCTGTGTGTTCTTCTGTGTCCGCTTCTATTCTTGTCAGCGGCACTGGGAAACTGCATCTCTTTTTTGTTGCGTCATCTTGCTGCATCAGCTCTCTATATGTGAAGCACCACTCCTGGGCAGGCTGCACTTTCTTTCGCGCTGGGCAGCTCTCCTTATGGCGTGCACTCCTTGTGCGTGGGGCTCCCCTCTGCAGGGAACACACCTGCATGGCATGGCACTCCTTGTGCACATCAGCACTGCGCATGGGCCAGCTCACCACACAGGTCAGGAGGCCCTGGGTTTGAACCCTGGACCTCCCATGTGGTAGGTGGATACCCTATCCATTGAGCCAAGTCTGCTTCCTATTTCCTCAATTTTATGAGGCATGGTAATGAGGCACGCTGGGAGGTGGGTGCAGACCAGCACAGCTAACGGTGAGAAACAAGGGCAGAAAAGAACGAGATTTCTGTTTCCAGGCAGTTAAGCCCTCCCACAGAAGAACCTGGGTATGGTGTCTGCAATATATTGTTTTTTTAAATCACACATTATATTTTGCACATCCATAACATAGAAATATAATTATTTGTTATTCAATTGTATTCTGAAACTATTGGGTTTTGTATTCATGCAGGTAATTACCTTTACTCAAAATCTTTACTTCTTCATATTGCTCCAAATTACTATCGCCTATCTTTTTCTTTCAACTTGAAGAATTCCTTTTAGCCTTTCTTGTGAGGCAGGTCTCTTTGTGATGATCTCTCAGTTTTTGTTTATCCGTGAATGTCTTAAACTCCCTCATTTTTGAAGGACGGTTTTGCTGGATAAAGATTTTTTGGCAGGTAGTTTTCTTCTTTCAGTAACTTAAATGTGTCATACAACTGCCTTCTTGCCTTCATGGTTTCTGATGAGAAATTGGCACTTAGTCTTATTGATGTTCCCTTGCATGTGCCAAATCACTTTTCTTTTGCTGCTTTTGGAATTCTCTTTATCTTTAGCATTTGACATTTTGATTAGTTTGTGTTTTGGAATAGGTCTATTAAGGTTTATCCTGTTGGGAGTATGCTGTGCGTCTGGATGTGTATATTTAAGTCTTTCAGAAAATTTGGAACACTTTTGATCATTATTTCTTCAAAAATTCTTTCTGTCCCCTTTTCCCTCTCCCCTCCTTCTGGGACTCCCATAAAGTGTATGTCGGTACACTTCATGCCATCCCACAGGTCCCTTAGGCTCTGATAAATTTTTTTCATTCTTTTCTCTGTCGGCTTTTCTGACTATGATTTAGATTGTCCAGTCTTCTAGTTTGCTGATTCTTTCTTCTGCCTGTTGAAATCTGCTGTTGAACACTACGAGTGTATTTTTAATCTCAAATATTGCATTTTTCATCCCCATAAATTTTTTAAACATTATAATTTTTTTGTTTACACATCATTTTCTTTATATTCTTTAGTTCTATATCCAAACTTGGTTTATTTCTTCTATTCATATTTTCCTTTAGCTCCTTGAATTGATATAGGAGATTTGACTGGATATCTGTGGTGAGTTGCTCCACTCTTTCCTTTAAAGTTTTTCTTTATTCCTTTGAGCCATCTCTTCCTATTTCTTGGTATGGCTTGTAACCTTTAGTTGATGCCTGGGCATTGTTTGCTTTGATGTCCTAACTTTCTTGACAATTTCCCCCTCCTGGCTGTGGTTTTTGGTGTAGATTGACTGTGTGTAAGATTCTCCTTCAACATTTGACCCAGTTTTGACTGAATCTTTAAAGCAGCCCTTGTTTAACAGTTCAGATTCTCTCAGGTCCTTCTGCACCTGCCTCCTGCCCTGGGCATGTGCAGTAACTGTTAGGATTACCCTGGTATGTAGGACTGTTTCCCCTTGAGAGGATTTCCTTTCCCATGTGCTCCTTGGGGGTCGCGGGCTATTTTCTTTGTTTTTGTACAGGTTGTCCTCCTCGGCAGTTCTGATTTGTTCTACTCCTCAACTGTGCTCTGGGCTGCCTTTTTACTCCAGCTTTCAGTCCTAGGTCCACCTTGCCTTACAGTGGCTCAATTTCCCCTTTTCCATGTGGCTCTTCTGCCTCTGGAAACTTCCCCATTAGGGGATCCTGATCCACAGAATCAGATGGGATCAGTGTTCAAAAACACCTGCTTTTTTTCATTTAGGTGCACCAGTGACTGGGGACCAGGCAGGGAGTGTGCACAGCTGGCTAGTAGTTCTGCTGCAGGTTGCTCTGATTTCCAGAAAACTGCTTTGTATACTCATGCATGCTGGCTTCTAGGGCCCCACCTTGGGACTAAGTGGGCTTGGGTCCCTGTACCTGAATGAGCATGTGACTCAAAACCACTACCATGGGTGGCAAGATGTGCCTGGAGTGAAGCACTCCTGCTGTGTGTCTTTTAAAAGGCGTGGGACTGAATGTGGGTGAGGGAGCCAGAGTGGCAGGTCCAAAACTCTACTCTTGTTTTATTTGTTCTGTTTTTCCCTTTGACCAGTGTTTGTGGAGTCTTTCTCTGGTCTCTGTCTTCGTCCAGAAATACAAGCAATTTGCATCTGCCCTTTTATTTAGCTGTCTCTATGGCAAAACTTTCCGGGGGATATATTACATCACCATCTGGACAATGCCACTTCTCCAGGCCTTATCTTTCGACATTACTCCTGGATAAAGTTTTCAGGAATCAGCTGATGGAGGGATAATTAAAAACTGCAGAATATTGTCCGATATGGTGTTATTTACTGCATTGAAAACATAAGGGCATAACAGATCCAAGGAGTGACTGATTGCTTTTGGCACAATTTGCCCCGAGTGATAACCAAATTTAGGACTTAAATAGGGTTTCTAAGTAAGACTTTTTCAGTGGATCCATAAAAAGCTGTAGTAATCTAGGAAAGGACATGTACACTGCTCTAGCACTTTTACTTCTATTTTAATAAGAATTATCCTGAAATAAACATGTAAAAATTATGATCTACTAAAATAGATGACCAGATGGGAGGCAAGAAGGTCTTTGGGGAAAATAAATACACTTTTTTTGGGTTGGGGATGTTTCCTTAAAAACCGTCAAGCAAAGAGGCAACAAATGAACCCTGCCTCCCTCCCTTCCTAGTATGCACCTAATCTACCCCATTCAAAGGATACTGTTATTTGCTCAAAAATTTTTTTTTTAAATTTCCTCTTTTGGGATTATCTGCAGAATGAAAGATTTTTTTTTTTACTACCATGTAATTGCACTGCTTTTGACTAAAACAGTTAAAACAAATGTTTTATTTATAATAATCAGCTCTGAATGACTTTTGGTGGTTCTTTTCAAAATTTATATATGTTCAACATTTATATACGGTGAGATTTCTCAACACCAAGTATATTCAATTGTAGGATCTGAATGAAAGTTTACATGCTGTGGAACATGGTAGCAAAGAAACCATCAGTTTAACAGAAAGCAAAGGGAAAGAGAATGACTTATTAAGCATGCACCAGTGCTAAGTGCACATCTGAGGCAGAGCTGAAACCGTATGTGCAAATAATGCCTGAAGCTGAGGAACAAAGAAGCAGGTTTGTATATAAATATGCACATGGTGGAAAGAGGGGTGAAAACAATTCTTCTTTCAGTCTCAACTACAGGCTGAGAGGCATTATTCTTCACAACTGTGTCCTCCAGAAGCATTCTAGAAAAGAAAGTAGATGTCTAATTCTTATTAGAGGAACACAGTGAGTAGGTTTTACTTGGTTGTAATAAAATACCACAATGTAGAAAAATATGTATAGGAAATACATGATGGAATTAGCAATTAATCATTTGTGTTAAGGTCATCTCAACAATTACGAAAATGATACCTTAATTTTTATTAAAATCTCAGAAAAGACAGTTGTTTTTTTCTTAATGCTTGAACTGGACCCCAAGGATTTCAAAGGTGATTTTAACAAAATTACAATCTGAGAAAGAATGGCTTATTGTTAGTCAGCCTTCAAAAGTTTTGGTAAGACAAGCTTAATTCCTTTTGGAAATGAATCAAAATTTCCTACAAAACCATCTTTTCTAAACTCATCTCTCACCGACTCTGTTCATGAGGTAAACAAGTTCAGCTCTTGGGCAAGATTATTGTAGCCTGGGTTCAAATTATCTTCTAGTTATTTTAGCTTTAAAGGACACATAGTGTTATTTAATTTCTCTCAAAGAGCTGAGCTGCAACTCCATGTCCCCAAAATGGTAGGATTTATTCTGATTTCGCGTGGATTGAAGTGTGTTTTGTACTGGCAAATGTAGCTGCTTTTTATACTCTGAAGTTTGAAAATTGAACACAACACTGGGGTAAATGTCCAAGAAGTACTGTGCGTAGTATCATTCTCTTTGTGTGCTATTCCCAAGTCCAAGTTTGGGCTGAACCTAAAACCTCTTTTGCTTCCTTTTAATCTCAATCTTGAATGATGTCAAATTACAATTCTTTGTTTCCTCTCCCATATATTTCACAACTGCTCATGCCTTCCAATTGGTCTTTCTGGTTAAAAGTTTTAAACCTGTTAAATTTTGAAGTGCTTTGATTTCATAGTATATGGGGTTGTTATCCTGAGAAGTACCTTGAAAAACTAGTACAGCTGTCCACAAATAGTTTACAAACTGGGAAGAGCTGAAGGGTAATCAGCAAAGTAAGGGGAACAGCTACATGGATAATCCGAGGACTCAATAGTTTTAACCTGTAACTAACTTCTTTTCAAGATTCATGATAAAATAAATGCTGAGTTTCTTTCCTCTCTACTCACTTTTCTAAACATTGACCTTGTAGCTCCTCTCTTTTTGCTTCAGACATTAACAAGTCACCCAAACTGTAAGAAAGATATGACGAGAACAAGCTCGGTACTGCCCTACACACCCCAGCACGTAGCATTGTGCATCCACAGAACTGGCAGTCAATGAAAGCTGTGAAAGGACGGATCAAACGGCGCCCTGCAGGTAAGGGGACCTTTGAGTTGGCAGGCCTACACAGGTTCAATATGCTGCTGCGTTCTCCTGGGGACAGCTCTGCTCAAGTCTTGAGAACGCTTAAAGTGCTGCAGAGGCAAAGCAGGGAAAACAGAATTCTGGGTTGTTGAAATCACCCACAATTTTGCAGTGTCCACCAGAAAACCTGAAGTGCATGCCTGGTGCTGTCGCCTTCATCCGGCCCTTGTTCGTTGACGTTCCCACACCACAGATGCTTCACAAACGTAGTCACATCCGTCCCCTCTTCACCAGCTGAATTTCTATTCATTCATTGTCTAAATGAAAATTTCACTTGCCCAAGGGGCTTTCCTAGATCCCCTCAATTTAAATTGAACTCTTCTGTGAGTTCCTTACATTCTGCCTTCATAGCACTGATCATCGTTTGTAATTATATACTCATTATGTGTTATTTATGATATGTTTCTCCACCAGCCTGCAACTTCTGTGAGTCCAGAGAACAAGTATGTTTTGTGCAACACTGTATCTTCAGCACTTACCATAGTGCCTGGTGCATAGTAGAGGTTCAATAAAGACCTGCTGCTGTGGGTGGGTTGGGTGGGGGCAACGTTCTTTTCTCTAAAATGGGTGGTTTGCTCTTGCGACTTCTACCTAAATTCCATCTAAAGGTAGTAAAGATTGAGACCTAAAATTATAGCACAAACACATAATTAAAAAATGAAAGTTATCCCTTCCTAGTAATATACATTTATAGTGGAGCTAAAAAGGGAACATGTGGATTTTTTAAAAAGTCACCTACTTGAGATCTGCTCATAACATTGAAATTGAGTAAATAATAGGTTTTTAAATCTATTTTTATGAAATTTATTCCCAAATTGAGTGGCAATGTATACAAAGATAACAGAGCTTGTGATAATTTACAGAAATATTTGTTACAGCATGCACATTATGAAGTGCTTCAAACATAGACATACCAGGTTTCATGCTGAATAAATAATCCCCCCAAAATGAACTTTTATTTTTACACGAAAATATAATATTGCACTTATCTTAACAAGATCCGTTATTTTGCATATTTTCTCTCTAGATAAATGATGAAATTCGGCCTTAAAAAAATTGATTAGCATCCCTATTCTAATAGGGGATTAATGTGACCTCTCAGTCAAAAAAATGAAAGCTAGACCATAGCTGCACTTTAAAACAAAAACAAAAACAAAGCAAATCACTTCAACTTGAATAGGAACACTCTTCTCTCTGCAATTATTTGGACCTCATAATACCTGGCCTGTGCAAACCACAACATTAACTCCAGCCTGTAATGTCCTTACATATGTGTGCAATGTAATGTTCAAAGCAGAGATGGCCATTTGCTTCCTCTTGACAGCAAAGAATTGTGGAATTATATTTTATATAGTTCTTAAGCAGAATGTCTTAGAAAGATTGAAAATTATAAAAGTAGTTCTGTAAACACCATCTGAATTAAATTTCCATAACAAATTATTCTGAGGGATATATATTTTTATCCCATGGTAACATATTACTGAGCTTATTTTACTGCTTTTAAATCCAACAAAACGGCACCCCAAGGAAAAATAACCATAATACAATGGTAGAGATAGACTATTCCAAGAGTTTTAGGAATTTTTAGGAATTCTGTCTTTATACAGTGTGAAAGTTTCATGTGACGCACACTTGAGATTTCTTCTGTTGTTCCTAGAATTCTCAGGTAATATATGTTAGTAGAAATAGAGTGCAAACTGTTTCCTAAAATAATTATTCAGCCTCCTGTTTACAACAAAGTAAGCTGTCTCCTTTTCTTTTACAATGCTCTTTTGGGGGAAAAACACTTCTTGTACATTAGATTAAGTGCCTTATCTAGAATGCATTGTTAATATCTGTGCAAACTTTTTGCATAGTGAAGGCTTTCTATTGCAAATTGTTAAGTATTCAATGCTCTGTAAATGGCAGATATTGGAAGAAAAGTCATTGTGTTTAAATCTTAGTGACTCAACTAGGGCTACTCATTATCTAGTGTTATGGATTTTAAATAAGATTTTTATGAAGAAACAAAATGTGTCTGATATCAAAGATACCTGCATTCTTGTTTGTGACTGTCAAAAAATCCTGGTTCTACTCCGAGCTAAGAAGGCAACTGGCAAAAATGGCCCAATATTGACATTCATTAGGAGTTTATTTTTAGTATTCAGATATTCCATAAAATGCTTGGTGCAGAGGCACCTACTAAATAATTTGCTTCTCAAAGAAAGCAATTATTGAGTCCTGAATTCTTATCCTTTATCCTCTTTTTTTTTTTCCTTTCCTTTCTTATTGGGATAGGGAGATTTTATCTCAGGGCAGATATAACATATATTTTTTCAAGTATTTTGTATAAATAATGAGCTGGCCAATTTAAATTCTACTGACCCTTTTTGAATCTTTAAAAAGTGGGTGGGGTGAGACTCTACCCTTTTCTTTAGAATTCTTTTGTGGGGAAAAACTTTAAGAATGTGACTTCAAATTTACCGAGCAAGACTTGAAATTTGTTGGTCAGTGCAGAGTGACCTGATCCTCCCAAGGATCACTCTCTTAGAGCTAAACTTTCCTTCAGGACCTTGTGTGGCTTCAGGATTTCGTGCAGCTGGACCGATTTTATCAGTATTCTGATGGTCGAGTTAGTCATCCACTTCTTCAGGTTCAGTGATCTAAAACTGGTGAAGTCGACTCTGGTTTGGAGTTCAAGTGCTCTGGGAAGTGCAGAGTTCTCTTGCATTCACCCAGCTGCATAGCTGCTAAGGAAGGAATAGAACATGGGCTGCTTCAAGCGCTGCTGGTCCTTCCGGCACCAGGCAATCACGGTCCCCTCACTGTTGGCTGTGAACAGGTGGTGGCCATCGCAGGAAAACGTAAGGCTGTAAAAAATGCATTTGTGCGTTATAGCTCTTAAAATTGTACCAGTGATCATACAGAAGTTAGTATGAAGAAGATAAAATATCTTCACTGGACTAGAGAGACAAAATTATTACCTACAACTCACTGTTTTAACTTGTAATTCTAATACGGGTTAATCACTCTGCTGACAAATTTGTGATGTTCATTCTAACAAGGCGATAGAGCTTAAAATCAGGATAGAAAGGATTGATAATATTCTTTCTTTGCATATTTTCTTTTTCATTTTTGTTTATGCTTTGTTACCCAAACAACAAATACTTGGGTGAAGGAAAGTTAAAAAAAAACCCCACAAAAACAGTACTATATTTTCTCTTTATGGAAATAAATGATGATTAAATACAAGGATATTTTATTTCCCTGAAAGAGGAAAGGATAAAGATGTAACATTAATACATAATTTTGGTTATTTACATTTAGTACATTGAAATAAACTTATTTTAATAAAATAGAATTGGAATCACTTCCAATTGAATTTTTAAAGTCAAATTGTTTGTTAACCAAGTAAATGACGACTGGCTGTTTATAGATGTTTTCAAGCACAGTCCTGTAGCTATCAATCCCATTATGGTATTTTCAAATAAAGAGGAAAAAAAATAGCTTCTATAATTCAAGAGGCCTTACCTGGGCATTATATCAGCACATCTTTCAGTTAGATGATAAGTTCCTGACTCAAAATTGAAGTTCCAAGAAGACGAGGGCTGTGCCTCTTTCTTGGTACCGTGTCACTGAACCACCTGGTGTTCAGTAAATGGTTGGCTTTTTATGATGAAAACTTTAATCATGTGTCTCTTTAGGTTTGTGCATTTACATATCTCTTTCACAAAAACATAGTCACAAAATACATGTAGAGCGAAGGGAGGAAAAGATTTTACCTTACAATAGGCTTATTTGATTTAGGAAATGTAATTTCCCGCACAGGCTTCAGATCCCATGTGCTCCATAACCTAGAGGGAAAAAAAGAGTCATCATCTAATTATCAAACGACCATACACTTACTAAAAAAAACCCTACATATTGATTTATTAAAAATCACCCGGAAGGAAACACAAGTAATAGTAAAGTTAGTTACTTCTGGGAAGTCTGCAGGGGTGGGTGTGGGCGCGAGGGAACATTTTACTCTGTATACTTCTGGATTGTTACTCTTTTATATAAAGTTAAACTATATAAAATTTCAAAACTGCACTAAAGCAATCTTTATTATATAGAAATAAAACAAGAATAACCAAATAACTGCACCTGAAGGTGATTTTAAGTTTTAAATCTAATTCTTAAATACTAAAATGCCTTGGTATTAAAAACTAATTTCTGAAGCTGCCGTGTCCTTAGGAACAAAAGCGACCAGGACAGTAAGATTCCTCTTACCTTACAATTCCATTCTCCAGGCCCCCAGCGATCACATTGATGGATATTCCTTCAGGTTGGTTAGAGAAAGCCACGGAACAAATGATCTCCCTGCAGTGGACGTGGCCAATGAGGTCGCCATTCACGGTCCAGAGCCTGAGGTCACTGCCCCCGCCAGCTGAAACACCAAACCAGCCCTCAGGTCAGCAGAGCGGGCATCCCCGGCCCGCCCGCAGCCCTCGGGGCCAAGCGCTTCTGTTTTGGTGAGGAGGTGTACAGGCCATCTGTGAGTCAGGACTCTATAGGAGACGTTACTCCAGCACAAGCCACACTGGGCTTTGCATTTTTAACTAGAGACAATGACTAGTGAAAACAGAAAAAAGTGAAAAAGTCATCTACAATGGAGAGCGAGGAGGTAAACTCATCACGAATCTTTATATCATTACAGTTCTTTAGCATATATTTTGATAAATAGGAACTATATATATATAGATACCTGGAAAGCTAAAAAATCTCCACAGAAAGCAGATAACAGTCTATGAAACCATCTGTAAGAAGTGACTAATGTGACTTCTGAAGGAAAAAAGTTGTAGTAAAAATTGACTGTTAAAAATGAACTCTTAAAAAATAGAAAAATTCTTCAAACTAAGATTGAGTCTTCTAAAGCAATGTTTATTAAGCTATTTTCCTTTTTTTTTTTTTTTTGAAAGAACTTGGAGCAGCCAAACTTTCTGTAGTTTTGTAGGGGGTGGAGGAGATAGTATCTGTTTGCCATGCCATTTGGGCCTCGTGATGATGTGCCCAGCCTTTTTTGGAGAAATAGTCTCATGCTGATAAAGACAGAGGTTAAGAGGCATGGAAAAGTTTGGATGCCGTACTTACATCAAACTTATTTTTATCTTTCCATTAGAACTACCATAAAAGTGGAGAATTTACTACTTTTATTAGGACAATGAAAATATTTCTATTTGATAGCAAAAATATTGGAAATGCTTCTGTATTTAAAAATATTGGAAATGCTAAAGACCTTCAAACATCACGGACTCCCCACTGTAGAATATTAGGAGATATTATCTAACTAAAGTATCAAGATGTGGAAGACTCAGTATGCTAAAAAATATAATTGTAGGCAATAGATTCATCTTATCCATGTGATTTCACTCTTTTAAATTTAATAACTGATAAAATATTTTAAAAAAATGAAAAACTACTCAGATGAACATTAGTAAGATGAGGCGGCTTATTAAAGCCATTGAATACATCTTCATAAAAGATACTGATGTAGGAGTTAGTCACTGTAATCCATAGCTACTGTGTGGATTAAACCTTCAAAATAAAAAATCTAAATGTGGTTCTATACTCTCTGAAGTATGATATGGAACGTAATAGTCAAAGAACTATCCTATTAATAGCAGGTCACTCAGTGACTTGGGCTACAAAAAAGCCAAATGACTGCTCATCTGCTTAAGATTATAAACACCCAAAACAGAAACCTTTACCCAATATCAGATTGCTTTCATGTAAAATTGAACACATCAACTAAAAGAAAGTTGGGCATTCCTCAAAAAAAGAAAAAAAAAAATCCCTATTTTTCCCTGTACATCCTCCTGGATATTAAAATACATTAGATAGCTACCTCCTGCCCTGAATCTGAGAATCTTGGAATTAGCTGGCAACACAGTACCAGGCTATGGATGTCTCACCCTAGTTCAAAGGCATAGTTGATCCGGTGGTAGAATAGTTTTGAAAACAAAAGAAAGTAAAACAAAACACAACAAAACAAAGCATTTTTCACAGTTTAATAAATTTTTATATCTTATGAATATAAAAACCAGATCTTTAGGGAGTAGATGTGGCTTAGTAGTAAAGTGCCTGCTTTCCATGTACAAGGTGTGGGTTCAATCCCCAGTACTGCCTAAAAAAAAACCACACACAAAAAAACCCAGATCCCATATGTACTGGGGAATTAGAATAAATGAGCTTGCCAATGTAAGTTCAGCTCCTACTTACAAATTTTTTGGAAAAAAATTGTTCAATTTTGATTTTAAGGTTACTTGGATGGCACCCACTGAAGGGTCAAGATTTTTGGGAGGCAAAATCTGATCATTTTCTTTGCTTCTTGGTCTATAAGAAGAGGAAGATGAACTCTAGCCTGGGTCACCAACTACATGTTTGGGCTTTCTTTTAAAAATATATATATTTTAAAATTTTTGGGAAGCGGACTTGGTCCAGTGGATAGGGCGTCCGTCTACCACATGGGAGGTCTGCGGTTCAAACCCTGGGACTCTGACCCGTATGCAGCTGGTCCATGCGCAGTGCTGATGCGCGCAAGGAGTGCCCTGCTGTGCAGGGGTGTCCCCACATAGGGGAGCCCCACGCGCAAGGAGTGCACCCCGTAAGGAGAGCTGCCCAGTGCGAAAGAAAGTGCAGCCTGTCCAGGAATGGCGCCACCCACATGGAGAGCTGACACAGCAAGGTGACGAAAGACAAAGATTCCCGTGCCACTCTCAACAACAGAAGCAGATAAAGAACATGCAGCAAATGGACACAGAGAACAGACAACCGGGGGGGGGGGGGCGGGGAAGGAGAGAGAAATAAAATAAATCTTAAAAAAAATTTTTTTATTATGCTCTCTATATGCCAAATGTTCTTATGAGTTCTTTTACATATGTGCCAAGAGGCCTTAAAAACGTTGAGAAGGCTTTTTGTTCTACCTACTACCCTATTATCCTGTATACCACCTAGGGACACCTGAATACCCTACCAGTGAGTTAGCAATTGCAGCAAAAGTAATTTTGCTTCTTGTTCCCATGTGACTAACTGATACAATATCATGGATATAAGTCACTCCTGACAGCAGAAAAGTAATTAACTTTATAAAATTTAGTTCCCTCAGGATCAGTCCTAACTTTCAAATGATGCCAAAACAAGAGAGCAGAGACCTCCATCTAAATGATCATTATATTGTTCTCCTGCACACCTCTCCTGGTGACACACCAAAAGCAGCTAATGTACAAATGAAGGAAGAGCAATTAGCAATGTCACCAATCATTTGCTCGCACTTCTATTACCAAAGTCAAACTGTTTAAATAAGTTCTTTTCTCTTAGGTATCGCCATTAGGAAATACAAAGTTTTCATTACATTATTTTATGACATGGGGCTAAGACTGGCAAATACTTTCACATCTGAAATCTTTAATCACGACCTAAGGCATTATTTTTCTTGAATGCAAGAATGAATAAAGGTTTTATGAAAAAAAAAAAAACAACACAAAAAACCAAAACAACAAACCAAGAAACCACAAAAAAACAAGATATACCAAAGGATAGGGGACAACCTGCTATAGAAGTGTCAACAACATTTTATCCTGAGTGGAGGGTAAGAAGCAAACAATTTTTCAAAGAATTGTTATAATTTCATGATCCTTAATAGAAATGCAAACAGAAAATTCACATGAATTTTCCAATTGTGCTTTCCTTTTGGATGCATCAGTTTTTAAACATGTATAAGCAAAAAGCAAAAACAAAATCTTACTTTTGGAGATATATTTTATCATGTAATTTTAAGGCAAATTATACCTACATTTATTATTATTCTATATTATTATCTTCTCTTAGGAATGAATAGGAAGATATTTTTTCAAGTCATCTGCTGCTACTTTTTGATTTGTCATGAGTAAGCTAACAGTTAAAAAGCAGAAGTAAAAAAGGATAGAGAAACAAAAACCAAGAAAATGAAGATAATTATGTAATAATTTTCTTAATTGTGCACAAATACAATTTTTCATATTTCAGGAAAAGAGCTGAATTATGACAATACCCTTTTTAAAATTTTATTATTTTTTAAAGATTTACTTATTCCCCCACCCCCACCCCGTTGTCTGCTCTCCGTGTCCATTCACTGTGTGTGTCTGCTTGTATTCTCATTGGGTGGGTCCAGGAACCAATCCTGGGACCTTCTGGAGTGGGAGAGAGGCGATCGCTCTCTTGCACCACCTCAGCTCCGTGGTCTGCTGCGTCTTCTTATTTTCTCTCTTCTGTGTCTCTTGTTGCATCATCTTGCTGCGCCAGCTCTCTGTGTTGGCCGACACTTCTGCGTGGGCCGGCACTCTCCGTGGGCCAGCTTGCCCTCACCAGGAGGCCCTGGGCATCGAACCCTGGACCTCCTGTATGGTAAACTGGAGCCCAACTGCTTGAGCCACTTCTGTTTCCCAACAATACACTTTTGTGTAAGTGGATGCCTAAATTGATGAACTCAATCTTGGACATTACTGTATTTTAATACACATACATGCTATTACCGAAGTATTTAAATCTGGCAGGGACCTTCAAGAACACAGAGGCTGACAACTCAACCTATAATCTAGTCAGGTGGCTGAAGTACTGCGAAAACAACATCCTGTACTCACCTGAGTCGCACACGGTAGCAATGTCACCTGTTGTTTCACTGGCGGAGACTGCCATGACAGGGCTTTTGTGTCCTGCCAGGCTCTGTACATAGCACAGCCTGGAAGACAAAAGGCAGGAGTTTGCATATGGTCGTTAAACGTAAGTATGTTCTCTTAGTGGTATAATTCCTTTCCTTAGCATATGCACCTATTGTTCATAAGGCATATATATTTTCTTAATTATCTTTTGACTTCAGTAAGATTACAAAGAACATGTTTGTATTTCATGCTTAAGACTACGAAACTATAAAGATTTTTCTCACGCTTCTGTTGCCTAAGTAAGAACGGAGCGAAGCGGACTTGGCCCAATGGTTAGGGCGTTCGCCTACCACATGGGAGGTCCGCGGTTCAAACCCCCGGCCTCCTTGACTCGTGTGGAGCTGGCCCATGTGCAGTGCTGATGCGCGCAAGGAGTGCCGTGCCACGCAGGGGTGTCCCCCGTGTAGGGGAGCCCCATGCCCAAGGAGTGCGCCCCGTAAGGAGAGCCGCCCAGCGCGAAAGAAAGTGCAGCCTGCCCAGGAATGGCGCCGCACACATGGCGAGCTGACACAACAAGATGATGCAACAAAAAGAAACACAGATTCTTAGTGCCGCTGGTAAGTATAGAAGCAGTCACAGAAGAACACACAGCGAATGGACACAGAGAGAGAGCGATAAATAAAAAATAAATCTTTAAGAAAAAAAAGTAAGAATGGAAACACTAAACATAGTTGTTGCACTTGAAGACCTTCTTTACCTGTTTAAATCCCATATGATGCATGTTCCATCTCTGCTCACACTTATCATTACGCTGTACGGTTTGCAAACAAACAAACTGGTTATTTCTTCCGTATGCCCATAGAGATGTACCTGAGACTCCATTTCTATCTCTGATGGCTGAAATTAAAAAGGTTAAATAATGTATAAGATAAAACCACGACTAAATGTATCTTAGAGACTATAGTATCTCAGGGACTCAAATATTCTTTTCAAACATATTTTTCAATCTAATCTGAATCAGTTCAAAAGGGTAAAACTAAAAAATTTTAAATTGCCCATAACTTCAACCTTTCATTTTTGTCTATTCTTGTCCAGTCTGTCCCAATACACATGGATTTTTATAGTAGTAATGCTGCCATGTACTTTCTCCCATAAACATTTTCTATCTTCTACACTGTCTTCAGAACGATCTTTAATGGTGTTCTAATATTCTACAGTGTATTTAAATTTACTTGAGCATCCTTTACTAATATTTAAAACTGTTCCCAATTTTTTCAAAATTATAGATAATGCCATAACTAAATACTTCATGTATAAAAGCTTTGTTCCTTCTCTGAATTATTTCTTTAGGATACATTTCTAGAATTTTATTATTGGTTCAGTGAATATTAATACTTTTATAGTTCTTGACTGTAATTTTCCAAAGAGTTTTACCAATTCATGATGCCACCAAAGGTGCCATGCACCCTCACCATCATTACTAGTCAGTGGTGACGGATTTATTTTCCAAATAAAGGCTGCAAACCAGTGGTCTGAGGCCCACACTGCCTCACAGATGCCACATGTCCACACAGGGCTTGGTTCTTTTTTCTTCATTAGGTAGCTGTTTAGTATTATGAATTATTTGAATACTTCCACTTAAAACAATATAGAAAAGTAAAAAAAAAAATAGTATAATAAACACCTACGTACTGGCCACCCAGTTACTTTTGCAGCATTAGTTTTTTAAATAAAGAAAACATCAAAGGTTACACATTCAGTTTATATACTGTTCCCTTCCCTCCTCAGAAGTTGTCACTACTCTGAATTTTGTATTTATGTTCCCAGGCAAGTTTTATACTTCTACAATATGTTGCCGTAACCTTAAACAACATATACCAATGTTTTTCGTGTTTTTAAACTTTATATAAATACATGCTATCATTCTTTTTTTAAAAAAGATTTATTTATTCCCCCCCCCAACATTGTCTGCTCTCTGTGTCCATTCGCTATTTGTTCTTCTGTGCCTGCTTGTCTTTTCTTTAAGTGGTACCAGGAATTGAACCTGGGACCTTCCAGAGTAGGAGAGAGGTGATCATTCTCTTGCGCCACCTCAGCTCCCTGGTCTGCTGTGTCTCTTATTGTCTTTCCTCTGTCTCTCTCTCTCTTTTTTTTTTTAAAGATTTATTTTTATTTTATTTATTTATTTATTTCTCTCCCCTTCCCGACCCTCCCCTCTGCCAGTTGTCTGTTCTCTGTGTCCATTCGCTGTGTGTTCTTCTGTGTCTGTTTATATTCTTGTCAGCAGCTCCGGGAATCTGTGTCTTGTTTCGTTGCATCATCTTGCTGCGTCAGCTCTCCATGTGTGCAGTGCCACTCCTGGGCAGGCTGTACTTTTTTTTGCACGGGGTGGCTCTCCTTACGGGGCGCACTCCTTGTGTGTGGGGCTACCCTACGTGGGGGACACCCCTGCATGGCACGGTACTCCTTGCACCAATCAGCACTGCCCATGGGCCAGGTTCACACGGGTCAGGAGACCCTGGGTTTGAACTCTGGACCTCACATGTGGTAGGCGGATGCTCTAACCATTGGGCCAAATCCACTTTCCTGTGTCTCATTTTGTTGCAGCGTTGCTGCACCAGTTCTCTGCTTGGGCTAGCACTCCTGCGTAGGGCAGTACACTGTGTGGTTCAGCTCACCTTCACCAGAAGGTGCCAGGAATCGAACCCTGGACCTCCCGTATGGTAGATGGGAGCCCAATCATTTGAACCACATCAGCTTTCCTAAGCTATCATTCTTTATCTTCTGTATCTTGTCTTTTTGTTCACCATTGTGTTTGACACCTGTCCGTGTTGATACTTTACCTGTAGCTCATCTATTTTATCTGCTATATAGCCTGGACAATGGTTTATTCACATAAAATTCACATTTTCGACCTAAAGAATGAAAGCCAGGCAGTGCCATGCTCCCATTCTTCCTTGGAACAACTGACTAGAGGTGTGCAGCAGTTGCCTCTGTAGATAGCACTTGTGAGCTTCAACTGAAATTAGTCACAGTGACTAGATTGGCCTTGCACCTGGGCCAGCTTCCTATGCTTGGGTCCCTGGGGCCAAAGGTCACAAGTCTATCCCAGAGCTGCACTGGCCTCTTCCAAGGCTTCATCCTACAAGGGCAGATCACACTGCAGTGTGTGCCACCCAAGACCAAGGGGTGGGACAGAGCCTGGGGCAGGAAGAAAAGAGGAGCAAGCCATGGCCCAGAGGCCAGCTCTTACCGTGCGGCCATGTACTGAAGAGAAACTCCAAGGAGTCTAACAAATCAAACCCGCCTTTTGGGTCACTGGGTATTTATCAAAGTAGGAGATTAGAACATATTTTGTTAAGTAGTTGGCTCAATGTGTAACTTTAGAATATTTAGATATATGGCATCTGGGTCTGTCTGCACTCTTGTCCTGGGCCCTGCCAATGTGCGAGGCTGGCCTGCTAGCACGCGGACTGTCTTCTAGGGTACACAATCCATTCTCCATCTCTGAGCTCTGATGATTGGAATTTGTGAGTACCCCCCACCTCAGTTCAAAATATTTCAAAATTACCTAAGTTTTAAATGGCAATCAAGGCTGCTGTAAATTACATTTCCTTTATTATAACCAAGTTTTAACTTTTGAGTATCTTTACAAACTCATTTCTTTGTAAACTGGCCTATGCCCAGTGTTCCTTGTCTGTTTCTCATGACATTTGAAGGTTTATTTGTAGGCATTCCCCCATCGAGGACTAGTGTCCGGCTCTCGTCCTTGTTTCTGTCAAATGACTGGTGCTGCCATTCCAGTCCAGTCTTGGAAATTTCAACAGATCCCCGAGATTTAGCTAAGGAAGGTAGTACATAAAGGCCCCGAGAAAATATTTTCAAGCAATTATTTTGGCCACATTCAACATGGCATGTTTGGGGCCTGCCTATTGGCTGGTAAAGCCAACTCAAAGGAGAATAGAAAAACTTTAAAACCATGGCAGGGAAACGGACTTGGCCCAGTGGTTAGGGCATCCGTCTACCACATGGGAGGTCCGCGGTTCAAACCCTGGGCCTCCTTGACCCATGTGGAGCTGGACCATGCACAGTGCTGATGCGCGCAAGGAGTGCCCTGCCACGCAGGGGTGTCCCCCACGTAGGGGAGCCCCACACACAAGGAGTGCGCCCATGAGGAAAGCCGCCCAGGGCGAAAGAAAGTCCAGCCTGCCCAGGAATGGCGCCGCCCACACTTCCCGTGCCGCTGACGACAACAGAAGCAGACAAAAGAAACAAGACGTAGCAAATAGACACAGAGAACAGACAACCGGGGTGGGGTGGGGTGGGGTGGGGTGGGGGGGATTAAATAAATAAATTTAAAAAAAAACAAACAAAAAAACAAAAAACCATGGCAGTCAGCCTGCTGAAAAAGCTGTAGAGCAGGAAATGAGTGGACAGGAGGTGCATCCTGCAGGCCTCAAGGAAAGCTTTAGGAATGCTGAGACAGTGAGGGGGTCCCTGAGAGAAAGCACCATCCACCACAATGACAGCAACAATACCTACACAAACACCTACACGTCACCCATCAAACATCAATAAAACCGCATGGCGAAGGTTCCTTTTTCACACTGTTTAAACAGGAACTGTTGGGGAACGGCTGTCGCTCAGTGACTGAGCGCCTGCTTCCCAGGGACAAGGTCCTGGGTTGAATATCCCCAGTACCCATAAAAAACAAAGGTATCTGTTAATCTGATGACTGAGTGACCTAAAATACTTAGAAGAAAAGAAAACCCTAATAAGGCAACTGAAAGGTCTGCTTTCAGGCAAATATATACCTGAGAAAAAGTAAGCAACAGATGCCTTCATGAACCTACCATGTCTTCAAAACAAAAAGAAGCCTGTATCTCACTGGATTCAAGTCACAATGGCTACACTCTTGATCTGGAATCTTCAAAGCTATTCTGTGCACAATTACTCCTGTTCTGACAGCTTAATTTTTGTAAAAATTTGTACTGTGCGCTGTGTTAGCATGCAACTAAAAATTTAAGTTGTAGGGAGATGAGAAGTGAGGAAAACTAAGAATGCTGTTCAGAGCTGTGGGAAAAGCAAGGGGGAATAAAAAGCAAAAGATGAAGGCAGTTTTAAAAAGGTGTCTATGTCATGGTGCCAAATGATCTGAGTTCATTGGGAGACAACTGTCCTAGCAGCAGTGATTTGGACCTATTTGTAGGAAAAAGGAAACAGAAGGATGAGCTCAGATGACAGGTGATGGCAGCAGTGAGTATCAGAGGAGTTCTAAAGTTCACATCCATTTTAGGCCTTTGGGAGTAAGAAGGTGAAGAAAGGAAATATTCCCAAAGTTAGGCCACTTCTCTGCTTAGATGCCTTGGCATGCCTTTTATTACGGCATGTAAGAACCTTACCAATGGATCAGTCTAGTTTTCCCACCCTGTTTTTGCCATTCTTCCCCCACATGCTATGCTCTAGTCACATATAAGTATTTCCCTTCCCCAACCACACCATTCCGTCAATGCCTGGCTGTTGTGCAAGCCAGTCCTCTTTGCTCCACTTAGTAAATTCATGAAATGATCCTCTTTAAGATTCAGCTCCCTGATATCTGGGTGTTCCCTCTTCTGTGCTCCTCTAACCTCCATGAACCTTTCTTAGAGCACACACTTCACTGTCCTGCAAACATTTGCACATGCCTGCCTCCTGCCAATAAGGCTACAAGATAAAAATAATATATTATGGTCACATTGGTACCTGGGGTGCCATGACAAAGAATCTCAGCAAGGGTTTAAAAAGGCAATGGATAAAAAATGTAAGATACTTTGGTTAGTAGTAATATTTTGAGGATGCTCTTTCATCATTAGTTAAAAATGTTTCACAACAATGAAGGTATTGGTGGTAGGGTGAGATAGGAGAGCCTTGTATGTTATATATGTTTGTTTTGTAAGTTCACAGCTATTACTATACACTTACTGCTTATGTATGTTTTTGCATGAGCGATATACTTCAATAAATTAAAAAAAAAAGGGGGGGGGACAATGGATAGAAAAGGAAGGATTTGGGGGTTACCCTATGCTAGGAATACAGGTTTCACCTGGTAAAATATATTTAACAAATATACTGGAAACAATTATAATGGGGGAAAAAAAGCTCAGAAAAAGTTCTAGGTTAGAATGGTAATTACTGAGTTACTCTCCTAAACTTGTCACATATTCTCAACTGCGCCACAGGCAGCTGATTCAAGAAAGGGAAGACAAGCAATTAAAAGAAGCACTGCCTACTTTCCACTCTGCACTTTACTATACTACTTTATGATTTAATTCCCAAATCCTGGCAGTGCAGAGAATGGCTAAAATAAAACAAAAATTCTTCCAGGAAGTGGTAAAAATCATGGCAGGGATTACTTAGATTTTGCTGTCTTTTAATATACGCAGAGTATGGAAATGTTGAACATTAGGGGGTTCTGGAATCGAAAGGATCTCACAGTTCAGTCCTAGGCATCCAAGCCGATACTGAAGAATCCAGACAAGCAGCAAAGCATAAGAAAAAGCCTAAGCACAAACAGGTCATAACTCAAAATATGAGCTGTGTCTGAAACCAAAAAATAAGACTTTTTTATTTGTTTTCAAGGCTTTTCATGATTCTTATAAACCTAAAACTAGAGAGTTGCACATGTGACCTTTCATATTTTATATGAGCTAATATAATAGGAAACCTTAATGTAAAAAACTTTAAAATTAATCTTATTCAAACTGAATTCTATTTTATAAAGATATGGAAATCCATAATACCCACGACGTGGGTCCAGAACCTACCGTGCTGCTTGTGAATCTGTTTGTGTAGGCGGTGATGACACCACATTTGCTCCCAGTAAACAGCTGGCAACTGTCAGGTACCCAAGCACAACTAGTCACCTTTGAAAAAGGACAAATCAAAGATTATTATATTATAAAAATGTAAGAAATTCTATTTTTCTGACAATTATTTAAAAAAATATATGATCACAAAATTTAAGGTAAACATTTGAATTGAAATGATCAGAATGGTACCAGGTATAATAATGGAGTATTCTGTAACTCTAAGCCAGATGTCTAAAGGCTGTTTCAAAACTAAAATGCAATATAATATATAGTTTATACTTTTACATTTTAATGACTATATATACTTGTGGCCATTTTTCCTCAAAAATTTAATGAAATGATCCAGCATTGACCAGATCCAAGGTTGTGTGTATGTGGGGTACACATTTACCTGCTTTTTCTTTTCCTTCTCTTTTTCTGTTTTTGGTGGGGAGAGAGCATATATATAAATAGAGCTACTGCTTCTAAAAGTTCTAAAGATTGTTAGGGAGAAGAAGGAACGATACATGTGGAGGACACAAGCTGGGATTGTTCTTCTGGTACAAAATCCTTCAGTCTTAACCATGGACACAGAAAAAAGTACGGCCCCATTCTAGTTGGGAGCAGCTCTCCGTGCTGCCTGACAGGTCTTCCTTTGGGCACTAGCTGACTCACAGGGCCGTTTCCCACAGCAGCTGTTCCCAACTGCTCTGCTCCCCTTGAGTTCACTGTCCGGCCCACTCGCCCCAGCAGGTAACACCCTCACACTCCACTAAGAAGACGGATGCCACCGGTCATGGGCTTCTTCCTTCCTTCCTTTGCACTGAAAAATGTCTGCACCTGATTTAGAAGAGGAAGTATCTCTTCTTTGGAGGCCAGCCCTGCTCCACTCCATACAAGCAGGTCCTCTCTCTCATAGTTTTAAATTGTCTTTTACTGGCTTCCTACCCTGGACCTGTGAATGTCTTCAACTCTCTGCTACCTTAGAAAATGACTCTCTTTGATCCTGGTTGCTCTTAACTCTTGGTAAACCATCAGGGTCCACTGGATCCAATTTTAGGTTTTCAGTTTCTTTTTGGAGTAGTTCTAACTATTTGAAAAGATTGATCTTCCTTTTTACTCTTAGAGCTCTTCCAATAAAGAACAAATGTACTTATACATATATATATATGTATGTATAAAATAAAACTCATTCTGCCTTGCAATTACTGTATGAATCCACTGAACCCTTTCTTAAAAACCTAAGCTACAGTATAGGAATTTAATCAAATTATTTTTCCTATATCTTGCAACATTTTGCTATTTCACCATCCAAGGAATTATTTCATCTTTCAAGAAAGCATAAAAGAAAATTGGAGACACCATTTCTGAGCCTGCTTTTAGCTCTCACTGAGCACAGCTGAGAATTCAGAAATTTTCATTTTCTGCTGCTAATAGCAAAGAGAAGAAAATTGGCAGAGGAAGATATTTCACAATTAAGAGACTACTGTACAGCATTTCAGAAGAAAGTTTACCTGGTACTGTTGTGAACTTTGGATGAAGTTTATTGGAGGCTCGCTCTGTTTGCTCTTCAGCCTTAAAATGTTGTCCGCATAGCCCCAGCTCAGGATGGCTGACCACTGAATGTCAGTGCTGTTCATGCTTCGCACGCCTCCGGAGAAGGAGAAAAAGCAAAGCATTAGCTCTCCACGGCGCAGCGGTGCTCGACAGCCCTAGAAACAGCAGCGTAGAGGCTGAAGTTCACAAAGCAGGACATAATGTCATTCTAGGGCAAAAGTCCCTTTTGGGAAGGGTAGAAAGCATTCTTTTTCACCCAGGGTACTTTGGTTGTGATTTATTTCACTGACTTATCATTAACAGGTTAAAATGGCTGCTAAGAAATTCTTATAAAAGACAATGATAGTCAAGCTTATTCTACTGATGTTCTGAGACACCTATCCTTTTAAATACATATGAACTAGATCCTGTTTAAATAACTTGCTAGAAAACCCCTGCTGGATACAGAACACTGCTAGAGGAGAAAGCACACCTATCCTGGGAAGGGATAATTCAATCCCGTCAGGTACAAGGACTTTTTTATCCTGTAATTCAAAGAGGTTCTAGCCTCTTTCCCTCTCTCTTCTTTACATGTCCTTTTGGCACACAATGGGGACATTTTGAATCCTTTTGTGGCATTATGCATAATCTGTTCCTCGATGGTATGCAGAATATAGCTATATGCAGCACACTGTAAATGGTACTACCCTTGGGACTTGGAATTCTTTTTAGTTCCTTAAGCAGAGAGAATGTGCTCTCTTTACTCCAGTACCTAGCAGAAAACCCAGCAAATATAGATAAATAAATATTTGTTGAATGAATCAACAGCACGTTGAAAATGTAATTCACATAATTTTTTGTTTTGTTGAGTGTCATAACACCAAAAGTTGACATCAATTTAGCAGCAAGGAACTTGGGATATACTCACTAACTGTAAGTTCCTCTAAATGTCACACCTTGGGTAAGGAGCCACATTTTGAATCCTGGGACCTCTCCAAACCTACCACAGTGCCTGGCATGCTGCAGGCACTCAATGACCAGGTGTATGTAATAACTGTTCCCAAGTTTTCATGCCAGCAAAACAGGACACACCATCTCTAAGCTCTCTTTTTTTAAACAGGAAAATAAAGATCTCCTTTACCAATTTCAGCAGAGACTCTAAACAGGAGTTTGCAAGGAAGCTGCGTTTTCAGAACGCATAGGCTTGGATCAGGCCCCAAAGATTCTGATACAGTGCGTCTCGAGTGGGACCCAACAAACAGAGTCTGAAAAAAGCACTTGAGGCAATTCTCAGGCACAGCTAGTTTTTCAGTAATTGGCCTGTACTGGTTTTGAGATAATTACAACCATCTCTGTTTAGTTCCTATATTGTATCATGCATGTATAATTAAGCAAAACTACATTTATTTTATATGACAGTACTCAGCCCTGCCCAGCTGTTAATACATGGCATAACTTTCACTGACAAGCCACAGTCTCGGCTGTTCACCACATCTATGGATGTGGCGTGCTGGGTACGTGGCACCTTGACACCGACAGCATCCCGGCCCGGGGGGGTTTGCAGTCCAGTGGATATTTGTCCAACACTTGGAGTGATCCAGGCATTGTGCTAAGCATTTCCATAACTTATTTCATTTTATCCTCACTATAAATCACCACGGGAAATAAATCCTTTTGTTATACCATTTTACAGAGAAAAAGCCAGGATTTGGAAAGCTTAAAACCATTACCAGGGTCACCCGGTTATTAAATAGCAGAGCTGAGATGCAAACTCAGGCAGTGTGCCTCCCCACTCCACAGCCGTGATTCCTGCCTTACACTCCCTCTCTGGACACACAGAGATCTGAGATACCCCAAATACATTTTGCAAGGAAATATAGTGTAATTTGCATGAACACAGCTATACAGGGCACACTAAGAGCTCGTGATGGTAATGGTACAAATAAGATAGGTTGGGAATTATATTCAACATAGTTAAGTTCTATAATGCTTAATGATAACACCAGCCTTTTCTCTTCTGTTCAATAAAAGTAAAACTTCAATTTCCTCTAATTTATTTTTTAAAGGTAAATCATTCACAAACTTTGGTACTTAAGTATTATTAGTGAAAAATGGCAATATACTAGTGAGGAATAAAACCACTGAAATGACAATAATTTTGATTAAACAGATTTGATCTGATATACTAACTCACTAAACAGATGAAATGGTATGCATCCTCCCCCCTTTTTTAAGTTACCAGGGCAGGAAATTGAACTGGGATCTTGTATATGGGAAGCTGGTGCTCAAACCACTGAGCCACATTGGCTCACCATCCCTTATTCTTGACAATTATAAAAACGATCATCCATTTCATGTTAGAAATTAGAGCCTGAAAGAAGTGTGGCCTGGTTAGCGCAATTAATGTATTTAAGTGACTGCTCTTTGGCACGGGGCCTGGCTTCCCTGCCATCTGGTGGAAGGCCTCACAGAACCCCAGGAGCACGGTGCTGGCAGGAAGTGATGTGAAATCGAATGGCGCAGGTGCAGCTACTTTTCCACCATTTAGTTGACATATAGAAATATGGAGCGGGCCTCTACAGTACAGCACTTTTTCCACATGCTGCTTTTATTAAGTCCATCAATGAGAAGTCACAAAAGCATTGCTTTTGGGGCATATATATTGTCAGAAACCATTTTCAAGGTGATCTTGGCTTCCTTGTTTTGTCTTGTTTATTTTAATCCCATAGAGGTACTAGATTTGTTGGCCAAATGCATCTATCTATTGCAGGGTTGAAGAGCCTCAAGGTAAAACGTAACTTTCTATGGAATTGATGTTTCACCCTGTGAGTATAATCATTTCTTCTTATCGCTTTCAAATACCTTCTCTCATTTCAAAGGGCACTGCCTTTAATTCCCACTTTTTCTCAGGTAGTATGTTTTAATTTCTACCTTGCACTAAATAACCACACATTTGAGCAGGGTTATTCACAAAGGACTTAGAAAACTTTAGAAATCAGACAAGCTAGTAGCACAGATATGCTGGAAACTTTCAAATCTCATGAAAGATACAACTGGAATGATTTTCCATTAGGACTTATTGTACCTTGTTCTTTGCTGTATATCATTAGAAGACAGAAATTTCTGGACAAACCGCAGATTGCTCGGGTGGGCAGAGCCTGGAGAGAACCAAATCTTTCTCCATGGGGTTGGCTGAAGCAGACCACAGGCACTGGAGCACTTGGGGAGCCTACATACTCCCCCCACTTCAAGCCTTTTATCCATGACAAAGGACTCTAAAGCCAAGGAAAGTAAAAAGGACACTTCTTAAAAAAGGAAGTACAATAGAATTTCTTATAATTTAAATTCTGAACAAAGTAAGAGAAGGCAATCTGATTATAAGCCCTATGAGGGTAAGAATTATTTCTATATTTTTAAAAATTTCCCCATGCTTAGCATATAAAAATAGTTACTCATTTGACTTTTATTCTCATATAGCTTGCATGAAAATGTCTGGTTAATAATTCCAAAGTCCTTGAAATCTGAGCAGAGAAAAAAAATTCAGTAATTATAGTTCTTTCAGCCTTGAAGAGATACCTACACTAAAGCTGATGCCCCCAGGAGGACTGTGACTTGATAGTTTGATTACATATTTATATATATATGGCCATTAGGAATCAACACCACAGGGAGCACAGGAGAGCTCTGCTGCCTACAAGCTCTTTCAAGACAGGCAACAGCTCTGACTCATCTTTGTACTCCTAGCACCAACTCTAGGGCCTGGCACACAGCAGGCTCTCACCAGATGCTTGACAGAAGAGTGGAGATGTGCTCAACCATGGAGTGCACTAAGAGAACTCGACAGAGAGCACTACATGCTAATGATGGACCACTGACAGTGAGCTTTCAGGAACTAGAGAGCAAAGAGGTGTGGGAGAGAACAAAGGCAGAGGTGGGGTTGGAGACCAGCAGCTCATGGGTGGAGACCTGCACACCTGGCCATGCCCAGGTGCCTGTCCCTCCACAGCCAGGAAACACACCCTCTATTCCAAGCAAAACTCAGGACCAAGGAGGAGATGGAGAAGGCGGCAAACCCTGTACTCTTCACGAGCTTCTCCTGACAGTTCTTTTTGACTCTTTCATCCTCTATTAAACTCTACTTTTAGATGGATTTTTCCCCTTTCAGATGTTTAAAGGTTTAATTTTTTTCCATTCAATTTTTTTCTGAGGAAAAATACTACATACATCTAATGAAAATTACTAATATACTAAGTAATTTTCCGTCATTTGCACAAAAAACCTGCAGATTTTAAGTGAAGTTTGCTGATGTTGTTTTCCAAAAGAATGAAAAAATAGGCAGCATTATCCTAAATACTATCTTTTAAAAAATCCAAAGGACTTTAGGGGGTATAATAATTTCAGAATATTTGGGGACATATATGAATGCAAAGTTTTGACTATTGTATTGGTCTGAAAAAAAATAAACCTCTCCAGAAAAGCTCAAGTGAGGATAGAAAGAGTAGGATCAGAAACTCTGTGTTAAAGTTAAGAAAAATGTGTGTTTTGAGCTGCAGTTATGATTATTCACAATTCCATGCCAGAAAATTCCTTTTATGTGAATTGCAGAGTTTAAGCTATTAGTTTTGCAATTACACAGAGACAATGGCAGTTGTTCTACATCATAGCATGCATAAAATAATAGTGATTCATATGCTTTTCATACAGCTGTGGTAATTTTTAGTTTTATTGATGAAGTGAGGTTCACATAAACATATCTGGACTTCATCTGGATGAGCCCCTTTTAACCAAGTACTTCCACTTAATTTCAAGGCTTGTGTTTACATGTGTAGATGTCAAGTGAAGGCCCAAAGAGTTAAGGCACAATATGTATGAAAGAAGATTTAAAGTGGTTCAAATTTTTTAAAAAATTACATGTGCACAGAGGTATAGGCAAGCCAAACCATAAAGGAACTGCACCTGAGAAGTTATTCATTCATTTAAGAAATTCTGAGTACTCACTACAAGCCAGGTACTGTCCTAGGTGCTGAAGATACTGTGAGCAACTAGACAGATAAAATTCCTCACGTCATGGAGTTACATTTTAGTTGGGACAGGATAAACAGACAAATAAATAGGTGATAAGTGCTATGAACAAAAGAGCAGGGAAAGAGGGTTGAGAATCATGGAGTTATTTCAGACATGGGGCTCAGGGAAGGCGATGGTGAGATGTCTGAATGAAATGAGGGAGGGTAAATCTGGGGACACATCATTACAGGAAGAAGGCATAGTCAGTGCAAAGGTCCTGAGGTGGGAACGAGGCAGGTGAGTACCAAGTTCACACCTTATATGTATCAACTTAAAACAGTTCAGTAGCAATTAGTAGTAAATTAGAAGGTGTTTTTTAATGTTCAAGGATATATCATTACATTATTTTTGACACATTAAAATAATGAATTGATAGTTAAGAACAGTGACCCTAGTAATGACTAAAATGATTTGGAGGCTTTAAAATCTAAAGAGGGAAGCGGACTTGGCCCAATAGATAGGGCGTCTGCCTATCACATGGGAGGTCTGCCGTTCAAACCCCAGCCTCCTTAACCCGTGTGAAGTTGGCCCACGCGCAGTGCTGATGCGCTCAAGGAGTGCCCTGCCATGCAGGGGTGTCCCTGCGTGGGGGAGCCCCACGTGCAAGGAATGCACCCTGTAAGGAGAGCCGCCCAGCGCAAAAGAAAGTGCAGCCTGCCCAAGAATGGTGCCGCACACACAAGAGCTGACACAACAAAAAGAAACACAGATTCCCGGTGCCACTGATAAGGATAGAAGTGGTCACAGAAGAACACACAGCGAATGGACAGAGAGAGCAGACAACTGGGGTGGGGGTTAAGGGGAGAGAAATAAAACAACAACAACAAAACATTAAAATCTAAAGAGCATTAAATTTACAAGTCAACATAGAACAAAAAATATAGCTTTCTACTACGAAACACACGAAACATTGGTGATTTAGTTTCATATTAATGTCTATCATAATAATGTTTTAAATTTGAATTTTACTGGTTTTGTAAGTTTTATTTGTATTTAACATGTGCCTTTGTTCTATATGAGCTATAAGCATAAATAATTTATAACTAATGACCCGACATATTTATGACTACTGTAAGAAAAAATTTCCAAAACAAGATCTGTGAAAATCTTCTTTATAAAATGGCTCATAGACTCAGTTTGAGATACACTGCTTTATTTAATCTTCAAGGTCATTCACAGCCTCTTTTCCTTGCCTTTTCATTTCCTGCCGTTCCCTTCTACAAACTTTCCATAACACTTTACAATTCACAGACTAACATCTTACACTGCATTTATAAGGAAGAATTTAGTTGAAAATTAAAATTATTTGTAAGGCTTGATTGCTTTATTTTTCTCTTTTAAAGTAAAAATTATATGTACTTCCTATGTTCAGAGGCATTGCTTTTGATTATCACAATCTAGGAAGGCCAAAGAAATATGTAAATTTCCTTCTTAAGTGTAAGCCAAAATATTCACACCTCTGGGCAGTTCTTTTGGTTGAAGAGAAACAGGATCACTCCAGGCATTTTTACACTGGTATATCCATGCTCAAACTGTTCTCTATTCCTAACTGTTCTTCTCATCTTCTTTGCAAAATCCTATTATGCCACTTCTTTGTGATGCTCTCCCTGGTAATCACCCTTCTCTCTGCTCCATGAGGGAAGTTACAATCTGACAGAACACCTCTTTTTCCTCAGTGCTCCCCCTAACACTCTCATTTACAATGCACAGTTATTGCTGTTAGCTGCACGCATCTATTGCTTGCTGGTTGGTGACCATCTTCAGGCTGGGACTGGGCTATTAATTTCTGTGTCCCTAGAGCCTGAGAGAGGGTCTGACACAAACTTCTCAGGGGTTAGATCATGTTTTGTCGAGTTCTTCTGAAATCCAAATGACTTACCGGGTAGGTAACTTCTTTGACCTGTTCCCGGGTTTCCCTGAAAGCAAACTGTACTAACAACCCCACGGCAGCAGGAAGCTCTCCTTCAATGTTGAGCCTAGACCCAGCTCTGCTGGCATGTGCTGAGTGGAACAGCTGACGTGGGGTCTGACCGTAGGTTTTTATCATGGTTTCCAGTGCTCGCCTCTGAACTGGATCTTCAACTGCAGAGACATCCATTCCAAAATATGTCTGAGGAGTGAAAGAGTGAGAGAGAACAAGAGAGACATATGAAGCAAGACTTGTCAATGATACTAAAGGGAAATCCCACAGCTTGCTTGATTCTGTAGGCAATGGTTCAGTCTCCTTTATTTAAAATGGAAATGGTTTTAAGCTGTTTTTGATGAGGTCAACAACCATTAATGATCTCTCTGAGACCAGAGGAGGAATAATCAAAGTTTCCTGAAAAAAATGGATGAATGAAAATAATGTGTCCTGACTGGTTAGTGCTAATTAGGTGTGTTTATAAAATTAAATTACTAAATTTTTAAATGTAACATCTGAAAATATCACATAAGAACCTCATATATAATACTAAGTTATTAAAAAGGTCACTTCTCCAAAGTGATGTATAGGTAAAGGCAAAAAGGAAATTAAAATAAAATGCTGGTAGGCAGTTCAAATGTCAAAGATACTTCACAAATTAACCTTCAACCCTACCCCATTTCACCACCACCCCTCGACGAGGGGTCAGGGAGTTGATACAAATGCTGATCTGAGCAGGGTCCCACTCATAACGACTACTTGATTTTATGTACTCTAAAATTCAAATGAAGATTGGTATAATCCTCTAACTAGGACTCTTTCTTAGCTATTTTAAAACAGTGCTTTCATACTTTCTGTGGTATCAGATTCTAAGCGAACCCAGAATGATGAATTAAGGTCAAAAGGCATTTCTACACATCTGTTAAGAAGTTAATATTTATTACACTTGTGTATCAGATACTATCCTAAAGGAATTTCCTTTTATGAGAATGGTATTATTATTTGCATTTTATAGCATTTATCTCCTTTATAGTCATGGTAAACCTGTCTTCTCTCTTTTAACTACAAGTCTCTTAAGGAATTTAATTTTGTATTTTGTACTCAAAATAATTTTGGAGTAAAATGGACTAATGAGATTTTTATTTTAAAGCTCTTTTTCAGGATTGGGTCTCCTGCATAAACAAACCTAGATGTAGAGTGTTTTATTGGAAGTTTTCTGTGTGCATTTTAGCTGTATTTGTTATAAACACCTGATAAATCTATCAGAAAGTTAAGAGTGGGAAGGGAAGTCTAGAAGGTATCTAATCCCAGTTCCTAATGGTAAAGTCAGGAAAACAGAGAGGTTAAATGCCAGTGCACTAGATTCATGGGTAGCCTGCTTCCTTCCTGCTGTGTTTGAATAGCTACCAGACAATATCAGGAAATAACTTTTTCTTCCCACTCTTTGAGAAGTTTCCTTTTACAGGTCTTATTTTGACTCTACTACCACATACCATCTACCCCAGGTTTACTCCCTGTCTTGCTCATCATTGCTAGTGCTATTTGAGTGTTACTCACCTTGCATCCCCAGAGCCTGGCCAAATACCTCATATATAATAGGGGCCCAATAAATGTTTCTGAGCAAATATGGCTCCCTGCCCCAAGTGGCCTACACAGGTTCCACTTCCAATATGACAGTGTGAGGAGCTCCATGGACCTGCTCCCCAGTGAAATTGGTGAAAATTATTTTAAAAAGAAACCCACAAAAACCTGTTAAAGTCTCTAGAAATGGTCCTAAAGGCATACAGCAAATGAAGAAACAATTATCCAAGAAAATCCACTAAAACTCGGTAAGAAGGGTAAGAGTCTGTGGGAAATGAACCAATACCTACTCCCTGCCTGTTCCCAGCTCAGCAAGATGGAAACTCTATTCCAGACTGGTACAGCCAAGAATGTAGAGCCCATTTGGACTATCTTCCTGGGAAGGACAGAATGTCAGCATTTTTCATGCTTCCCCCAGTTACCTGTTGTCAAGGCCAAGTTCTTAGTGAGTATGGCCAAGAGGTAAAGGCTCCTGTCTTCTTGGGTATTCTTTGAGTTGCATAATCTATATTCAACACATTCATGAGACAGAGGCTTTACCTTGGGCACAAGTGCTGCTGAGAATACTGGGTTCCCCTATGCCCTTGCCCCAGCTTGTAAGGTGGTGGTTCACATGGTGAGAGGCAAATCAAGACCTGAGACTACTACTTCCCCACCTCCAACTAGAACTCAGATCCTAAAGCAGGGGTGTCACTCACAGAGAAGCAGTTCATTATCCCTGCCCTCAGGTTCCAGAGCATTGGCATGGAGATTTTGCCTGAGGGAGAAGCAAGTTGTGAAACAGACGGCCCCTCATCTCTTTCCAAAGGAACTGATTTCATTTGCAACAGAGTGTGGAGAAGTTAAAACCTTAAGGCTCTCTCAAAAACAGTGGTGGGCAAACAGATGTGGCTCAGGCAACTAGGCTCCCACCTACCAAATGGGAGGCTGCTGGTTCAGATCCTAAAGAAGACAGAGGGCTGGCATGTCGGGCAGGTGTGGCAGGCTGACACAACAAGAGATGTAAGAAGAAAATAACATAATAGGAAACACAATAAAGCAGGGAGCAGAGGTTCCCGATACCTCCTAAAGAAGACAGTGAGCTGACACAATGGACAGGTGTGGCGAGCTGATGCAACAAGAGATGTGGGGAGGAGAAACAGAATGAGAGACACAACAAAGCACGGAGGTGGCTCAAGCGGTATACACCTCCGTCCCACATCCGAGGTCCCACGTTTGGCTTCAGGTGTCTCCTAAGGAAACAAAGAAGACGAACAGACTCAGCAAGTGAAAAACAACAAGGGGTGGGGAGAAACAAATGAATAAAATAAATCTTAAAAAACAAACAAAAAACAATCATGGTTGCAGTGAAAGACAATTGGGAGAAGACTGGTAGATCACTGGTGATACAGTCTAAACTGTAGGCTGGATAGTTTGCTAGAGAGAGTAGGGAAAGGAGACAGCTGGGAGGAGTCCTCACATCTCAACAAATGTCAACTGCTGACCTCAAGGACTATCCCTCCAAAGGAGCTCCACTTTGACTGGATTAGTCCATGGGACAATTTATGCCCCAGGGCATTGCTGAAAACAGAGCAATTAGTTGGCAAAGAGCAAATCTTAACAGCTGGGTGAGGTAAGGGGAAAGAGATACAAGCGAGCCCAGGAGGAACCACCACCGGTATCCCAGGGCAACTGCACATACCCAAGCTGAGCCTGCTGAGCAGCAACCTCAGAAGCTTCACACTGTGGGGGGGCTGATAGGGAGAGAAGGGAAGGGGACTTAGGTGGGTTGGGATGGGATTGACACCATTAAAATAATCCAGCCAGTCAGTAAGACAAGTAAATGAGCAAGTAATAATAAGAAGCTGCAGAGGGGGACAATCAGTACCCAGAGATGCTTCCATAATGGGAAACCACAACCCATGCACCAGGAAAAAAGCAGGCCACAGAGATTGTCCATGAGAGCTACCATATATTGGATTTAATAGAAAACAACTTCAAAGTAGCCATTATAAGTATGCTCAAGGAACTTAAGGAAACCATGATTAAAGAAGCAACAGGTTAGATAAGAATGTTCCATTAAAGAATGTCAATAAAGAGACCATTTATTTAAAAAATGGAAATTCTGTAGCTGCAAAGTACAATAACTGGAGTGAAAAATTCATTAGAGGAAATTAGCAGATTTCAACTGGCAGAAGAAAGAGTCAACTTGAAGACAGATTGATAGAGATTATGCAAAACAAAGAACAGCAAAAAGATGAGGAAAAATGAGCAATGCCTCAGAGAAATGGGGGACACCATCAAGTGCACCAACATACAGATTATGGGAGTACAGGAGAGGAGAGTGAGAAAAGAGCAATATAAATATAAATATATATATTTGAAGAAATAATGGCTGAAAACGCCCCAAATTTATTGAAAAACATTAATCTACACATCTAGGAAGCTCAATGAATTCCAAGCATGATAAAATGCTGAAAGCTAAAAACAAGAAGAAACCCTTGAAAGCAGCAAGGGGAAAATGATTTATCATTTATAAAGGAATCCCAATAAGATTAACAGCTGACTTCTCATCAGAAGCAAGGGAGACCAGAAGGCAGTAGGATTAACACATTCAAACTGATCAAAGGGAAAAAAGAATAAAAACTGTCAACCACAACTCTTACACCTAGCAAGACCATCTTTTAAAAAACGAAGGTGAAATAAAGACATTCCCACTTTAAAAAGTGAGATATTTGTTGCTAGTAGACCTACCTTACAAGAAATACTAAAAAAAAAAAAAAAAAAATATATATATATATACACACACACACACACACACACACACACACACTAAAGGAAGTTTTTTAGGCTGAAAGTAAGTGACCCCAGACAATAACCTGAATGCACCTGAGAAAACAAAGAATACCAGTAAAGGTAATTAATTATAAAAGATAGTATAAAGCTCACTCTTTTCCCTTTCTTCTTTTAATTGATGTAAAAATCAACTGTATAAAAGCATATGTATATAATGTATTGCTGGGTCTATTACATAAAGAAATGTAATATATGTGGTGGTTTGGAGCTGTATTACTCAAGAAAAACATGTTCTTAAACTTAATCAAGTCCTGTGGATGTGAACCCAATGTAAGCAGGACTTTTTTTTTAAGATTAAAAAAAAAATTATTTTATTTTATTTATTCGTCACCCCGATGCTTGCTTGCTGTCTGCTCTCAGTGTCCGTTCGCTGTGCGTTCTTCTGTGTCTGCTTGTCTCCCTTTGTTGTGTCATCTTGCTGCGCTAGCTCTCCGCGTGCACGGGTTGTCAGCTCTCTGCGGGCGCCAGCCAGCTTGCCTTCACATCCCAGGGCCTCCCATATGGCAGATGGGAGCCCAGTCCTTTGAGTCACATCTGTTTCTCTAAGCAGGACTTTTTGATGAGGTTACTTCAGTTAAGGTGTGGTCCACCTCAATCAGGATGGATCTTAATCCTATCACTGGAGTACTTTATAAGCAGAATGAATTCAGAAAGAGAAGGCCACAGGAAGCAAGAGCTGAAAGACAAGGAACCTGGAAGGGAAGGGAGAGGCCAGGAGAGGCCGCCACGTGCGTTTCCACGTGACAGAGGGGCCCAGCACTCAGGACCACTGGCAGCCAGCCTGATCACCAGTCTGCAGGAAAAAAGCTTGGCCTTGATGATGCCTTGTTTGGGCTTTCTCTTAGCCTCAAAACCATGAGCAAACAAATCCCCATTGTTTAAGCCAACCCACTGCATGGTATTTACTTGAACAGCCAAGGAAACTAAAACAAAATATTTGCCAATAACAGCACAAAGTAGGTATATGTAAGCAAAGCTCTACTGGGCTAAGGAAAAGATTCCAGATGATAATTTGAATCCACAGGAAGAAAGGGTGAGAATTAAATAAAAAGCTTAATATAACAAGAGGTACAAATACATATTTGCTCTTCTTTCTCTCAGCTTCTTTAAAAGATATAAAATTATACAGTTACAATTATCAAAACATATTGTTGGGTTTGTAACATTCATATATGTACTATGTATAAGAGTAAATACCCCCCAAATGGGAAAAAGGAATAGAGCTACATATGAACAGTGTTTCTATATCTCACTGGAAATTAGGTTAAAATAATCTGAAGCTGATTCTGACAAGTCAAGATGTATATGGTATCCCTAAAGCAACCAGTAAAGAAATAAAAAAAAAAAAAGTGAAAAAATTATTCTAAAAAAACCCACTGTATTAAAAAATATTCACTTAAAAGAAAGAAGAGTCTTTCCAACAAATGGTGCTGGGACAACTACTTAACCACATGTACAAAAATGAACTTGGAACCTTACCTCATGCCATGTACAAAAATTAATTAGAAATGGTTCAAAGACCTAAATTTAAGATCTAAAACTGTCAAATTTTTAGAATAAAAAGGGGGAAATCTTCATGACCTCATATCTGGCAATGACTTCTTAGATGTGACACCAAAAGCATAAGCAACTAAGGAAAAAATTAATTGCCCTTCATCAAAATAAAAAAATTTTGCTTCAAAGGATATTATCAAGGAAGAGAAAGGAAAATCTACAGAACGTGAGAAAATATTTGTAAACAGTATATATAAATAAGGGTTTAATATCCAGAATATAAAAAGAATGTCTATAACTTAATAACAAGATAACTCAATTCAATCATGGGCAAAGGATCTGAATAGACATTTTCTCCAAAGTAGAAATACAAATGGCTAGGAATTACATGAACAGATGCTCAACATCATCAGCCATTAGGAAAATGCAAATTACAACTACCATGAGGTACCACTTCATGCCTACTAGGATGGCTATAATAAAAAAGTCTGATAACAACAAGTGTTGGTAAGCATGTGGAGAAATAGAAACCCTTACACACTGCTTTAAAGGAATAGAAAATGGTATAGCCACTATGGAAAACAGTCTTGTAGTTCTGCACATGGCTAAACATAGTGTTAACCACATAGTCCAGCAATTTCACTCGTAAATATCTACCCAAGAGAAATGAAAACATGTACACACAAAACTTGTAGACCAATGTTTATAGCAGCATTATCCGTAATAACTTAAACGTGAAAATACCTCAAATATCCATCACCTGGAAAACGGAATAAATAAAATGGGGTATGTCCACACAATGGAATATTATTCAACCATAAACAGGAATGAAGTACTAATATATGCTACAACATGGATGAACCTTAAAAGCATTCTAGGAGAAACAAGCGCATCATAAAACACCACATATTATATGATTCCATTTATATGAAATGCCCAGAATAGGCAATTCTATAGAGACAGAGTATTTTAGTCTAGATTGTCTAGGGCTGGGGGGAAAGATTGGAAGATAATATGGAATGACTTACTAAAGAGTTTATGGGGTTTCTTTTTGGGGTGACTAAAATGTTCTGAAGTTACATTGTTGTAATGGCTGCACATACCTGTGAATATACTAAAAGCCATTACACTTAAAACAGGTAAATTGTATGGTATGTGAATTATATCTTAATAAGCTGTTTTAAAAAAGTGGCCTATCTAGCAACATCAAAAGTACATGTTGCAGAGTGGATGGAGCTGTGTTTGAGTGACTGCCTCACATGTATGAGGTCCCAGATTCAATAACCAATACCTCAAAAAAAAAAAAAAAAAGTACATATCAAAGTACAATTCTATTTCTAGGAACATATTTTAAATTTATGTACAAAGATGTACATAAATAAATAACCTCAGGAATATTAATTTTAATAGCAAACAATACAATCTGAATATCTAAAAATAGGGGACTAAGTAGGGTAATGTTAGTAAATTACTATACAGCCTTACTTTGGAATAATGAATAGAAATTAAAAATCAGGTAGCATAATATCAAATGACCTCAGGAATATTAATTTTAATAGCAAACAATACAATCTAAATGTCCAACAATAGGGGACTAAGTAGGTTAATAGGTTAAGTAAATTACTACACAGTCCTACTTTGTAATAATGAATAGACATTAAAAATCATGTAGCATAATATGTAATGACTCTAAGCAAATTTAAGAATATATTTTGTTTGGGGAGATGAAAAGGTATAAAATATTATTCTATAAATAGAATGATATACATGTACAGAAAAAGGTCTTGAATAAGGTAGCTTCAATATTTATCTCTGAAAGGGATATACAAACTGATTTTTAATTTCCTCTTTTTGTGAATTTGTATATTATACATTTTTTAAACAAGGCACACATACTGTTTCTATAACCTGGAAAAATGATGCCATTTTAAAATAGAACATGTAGTTAGGATAATTTGCAGAAAAGACTTAACAAAGCAGGTTAGAGACTGCTACTCCCAGAAAGGCCAGCTTGCAAGATTGGTGCATTGCAACTGGATTTCTACAGGGTTCCCACTATTTCCTAACTGATAAGAGTGGCTCACTGCACCTGAACTATTTGTATAAACAATGGGAGTCTGCTCAGTACATGCTTGGCAGGAGGTACCTGTGTGAGAGTCCCCAATAAAAAACCTGGACACTGAGTCTCTGATGAGCTTCCCTGGCAGACAACTTTCCACCCATGTTGTCACAATTCTTTACTAGAGGACATAGGTGTGTCCTGTGCAACTCCACTAGGAAGGACTGTTGGATGCTTATGCCTAGTTTCTTCCGGACTTTTTGCCCTGTGTGCCGTTTCCCTTGGCATCCTTTTGCTGCAAGAAATCTTAATTGTAAGCACAATTAAATGCTGAGTCTTACAAGTCTGTCCAACAAATCATCGCACCTGGGGGTGAGTCTTGGGGAACCCCCAACAGATAGTATCACAGTTATTTTTAAAGATATGAAATATAAAACCTGAAAAACATTGCATAACAGTTCAGTGATATTGTCAATTCTTTTTGATAAAGTAATAGCATTCCAGTTCACCTTTAAATATTCAGGTTTTATTTTTAACTAAACACGAGTTATTGTAAAAGAGCTACTTACAGCAGGATGAAAAACATTGATGGCTTGAACGGAAGCCTTCCCCTTTTGCTTATACCCAAACACCAAGTCGATCCACTGGCAGATGTTCTGGGACACATAGTCAGACTCTAGAGCCTGTCGATGGATGAGGATAAAAAGACGAGGATCGTTACGTGCCCAAGGTGGGAGGTTGACGTGATTAACCCGCTCACCGTTCTGACGCACACCAAAATCAAAACCTAAAAAAGAACATTAATATTAATGTTTAACTCACCAAAGGTATGCTTGATCAGGCTCACAGAACAGGTCTCAAGAGTTCACAGAAACAGGAAATTGTGGAAAAGCAGCAGCAAAGAGGACTTACCTTTAAAATAAGAAACACCATTGCTCATCTGCCTGCTTATGTGGTAAGAGAGCTATGTGAATGAAGAATATCCTAATTTGAGATCTTTCAACTTTATCCTTCTACCGTTTAATAACATTAAAGAAAAAGCAGGAAATCTTTTGCAAATTCCCCTGAATCAAATTTTCAAATGCATGAAGCACCTAAATATCTACCTGATTGTGAACATGATTAAAATCAAAACATGGGAAGTGGATTTGGTTCAACTGACAGAGCATCTGCTTACCACATGGGAGGTCCAGGGTTCAAACCCAGGGCCTCCTGACCCGTGTGGTGAGCTGGCCCACATGCAGTGCTGATGGGAGCAAGGAGTGCCATGCCACGCAGGGATGTCCCCTGCATAGGGGAGCCCCACATGCAAGGAGTGCACCCAGTAAAGAGAGCTGCCCTGCACGGAAAAAAGTGCAGCCTGCCCAGGAGTGGTGCTGTACACATGGAGAGCTGACACGGCAAGATGAAGCAACAAAAAGAGACACAGATTCCTGGTGCTGCTGACAAGAATACAAGCAGACACAGAAGAACACACAGCGAATGGACCCAGAGAGCAGACAACTGGGAGGGAGGGGTAGGGGGAAGGTTTTGGATAAGCAATTCTGAATTACTGATGTTAACATTTTAATAAATTTAAGACTATATACATTGGTAGTTTGAGATTATTTTATGAATCCCCAAAAGAGAAAGATTAGTTTGTAAACTAATCTATTCCTCTGGGTGTGATAACCTTTGATTGCATTAAATTCAGCTGAGGGGACTTTGATTAGCCTACCCATTAAGGTTGCTGTAGGGCTTTTTATTGGATTATGTCAGTGAGGTGGGACATAGGTCCAGTCCCTGCCCCCTTGCTGGGTCTTTTCTTTTTCTTTCTGAGGTACCGGGACCAGGGATTGAACCCTGGACCTCCTATGTGGGAAGTCGGCACTCAAACACTGAGCCACATTGGCTTCCTTGGGTGTGATATAAACAGACACTAACTCAGACACAGGAAGAGAGAGCTCTGCCATTTTTGATCCTGCTATATGACAGAAAAGAAAGGCTCAAACAGCTGAGGCTCTGGGAAGAGATGAGCTGTTTGCCTGATAGCTTATAGCTGAACTTGAGAAGAGAGTGGTCAGCTGAGACTGATACAGGAGTCCTGGAAAGAGAAAAGCCCTCAGCGAGCTTGCAGCTGAAACTGGGAAGAAAGTGGAGTAGCTGAGCCTGAGAGAGAAAGCCTGGAGGGGGAAGGCAGAGACCAGGCAGAGATCACCCGCCATCTTGCTTCAACACGTGGCAGTGGACTTTGGTGAGAAAGCACCTCTTATAATGACTTGAGTTGGACTTTTCGCAGCCTTGGAACTATAAGCTTTTACCCAAAATAAATCCCCATTATAAAAGCCAACAGATTTCTGGTTCTTTGCACTGGCAGCCCTTTGGGAACCTAAGACAATATATTTAGTATATATTAGTAGTCTGTAAATTTTAAAACCCGACTAACATAAAATATACTTATTCCTAGAATGAGTTGTCATAGACTATTAATTTTTGGGTAAGTCTAGATCAGTTTTTGACTTACTTTTTACTAAGCATTCCTATGGACAACAAAATTACCCCAACACATCTAATTAGGGGGTTCTGTGATATAAATGAGTTGATGTCTAATTCTTGCCATAATCTTCAAAATCTCAGAAGAGTTTATTTTAAAAAAATTGTCCTAAAGAATTGTTACCTTGAACAGAAATGGTTCTTTGTGCTACTTTCTTTGGACAGAAAAGTAGAACACCATCAGAGAATTGAAATAAACAGGACCAAGTAAAAGCTGATTAAGTGTCATATAAAATTAAGTTGCTGCCTGCCTACTTCCTAATCTTATGAAAATAGAAGTATCTGCACTAATTTTGGAAGTGTTTTTGAAATCATATGATATGAAATACAGACCAAGAGCTTATAAAAGATTCACTTAGTGTGGGGGTGGGGGCAATCTCTAGAAACTGCAGTCGTTCTACAAAGCAGCTGCTCTATGAAACATGCCCCAGGTGAATTAGCAGCAGGGATGTATTAATGATTCCCCAAAACAACTGCAGTGAGGCTAATTAGTATAGCATAAAATTCTAAGGTAATTTACCCAATACTAACTTCCCTTATGATATAATTCTCAATTTCATATATTTCTAAGGGCCACGTAAAATAGGAAGTTAAATAACATAGGAAAAACCACCCAAAGATATTCCTTTTTTGTTAATTGGTCTATTAAAAAATAGGTAAGGTTGGCCAAGATTGTTATTGGCATCTCAGAAAACGGGTTTTTATTTTTCAGTATCCTTTCTGGTAACCAGATAATTCTGGTTGGGGCATTTTAATTCTTTTTGTTCTTCATAAAATCACTGTTGAGATTAATTTGCATTTTCCTTTCAATAAATTCATACCTCATTTTTTATAATGAGCACATTATAACTTCTGTAATTACAAAAAATGAATTAATGCATTTTCTGTCATAAAATTAAAATAATTTAATAAAGTTATGTTCCTATAGATATACCTAGTCCTATAAAGTACTTAAAATCTTCAAGTTCACTTGGAAATACAATTACATACTCAATATATAAAGGCATTTCTCTTATTTGGGGATTCAAATTTTAGGACCTACAAAAACTATTTTTAGTTTTTGAAAATAATAAAACAACCACAAATCCTCAGAAATATAAATTTGAAATGATTTAGTGTTATCATACCTTCACGGTTAACCAAGAACTCTGGCAGATAGAAAAATTCTGGGATAAGTTCTTTCACATCAGTCATGGACTCAAAAGATGAGAGGCGCCAAGTTGTATTTGTAGAATGAAAAGTTCTGTCTGGAATGTCAAAACTTTGATCTATAAAGAAATAAAAATAATACAGTTGAGATACACAGACCTGGTTCTATTTGAAACCTGTCATAATTAATTTACTTTTGCTACTTCAAAAGAATTAAAATAATGTTCATTTTGCTTGTTCATAGTTTAAAAAGGCTATTCATGTTCTTGAAAATAAAGATTTCTACAACTAATTCGAGGATTTATTACATTATTTAAAATCTATATTATGCTTTCATAATACCTAAAACTAGCTGAATTTATATCATTTATTTGTTAATTTTACTACTGTTTCCCCAAGTAGAATGAAGAGCAGAGAAATGGGGTATTACCAACACCTAGCACATAACAGGTACTCCATAATTATTTATTGAATGAATGAATGAATGAATGAATGAACAATGTAGGAGGAAAATAAAGATTCAAGTAGGTAAAATAGTTTCTACCCAATCTGGGCAAAGACATCTAATTGTTAGGACTACTTTCTCTAATTCTGAGGATAAAGAATTGAGTGACATTTCCTATGAATGCAAAGAAAGCCAAGCATACTCACTCCATTGGCAAGTTTTTCTGGCATAGACTATTAATAATCAAGAACTGAATTTTGACTCTGGCTCTTTCCTGTCAACAATTACCAGAATGTCTACCCACTAGGCAGCCTAGAATAATAAAGGATATCTAAAGACTGGTCTCTGAAAGTATCAGTCGTGTAGATTCTGCTTAAGAAGGAAATGTGCTTTATTGTCTAAAACTCCTCTGAACTTGCTAAAATTTGAACACATCTTTTCATTTGGATACATTCACAAGACTATTCTTAGCATTCAGGAAGGCAAAATTTAAAAATGATATGCTAATTTCCCCCTAAGACTTACTTAGTCTGCAAAGCAATATTTTCTATTACTTTATTACTTTCTCATCTCTTCTGTTGAGTCAATTAGCATTGGCTTGCCACTAAAAATCTGGGAAGAAATGAGGTTTACAACTATTTCTTTTTTCTCAGCCAGTAGGGCCATTTAAAGAAAATACTTCCCAAGTCACTTGGGAGAAAAAGGTATCAATATAAATGGAATTCAGAAAAATTAAAGGCGATTCTGGAAGGCTGTGATGGGCTCACAGTGTTATCAGGTTGTGACTGAGGAAGTGGACAACAAGAGAAGCTCACTGTGGGTTCTGTTGAGATTTAAGATTCTCTGTACTCTCCTAATTTGTTTCTAAAGTATTCCTACAAATTCCTATGGTCTAGAACATGAATGTATTAAATAAGTGGTCCTTAACTGGCTACACTTTGCCTCTCGGGATATTCGGCAATGTCTGGAGACAGTTTTGGGTATTACAACTCAGGCAGAGTACTGTGCCACTGGTACCTAGTGGCCAGCGGCCAGGGATGGTGCTACATAAGCCTGCAGAGCACAGGACAGGCCCCAGACACAGGATTACGTAGAGTGTGGATTAAAAGAAATGTAGTAGGGAAACGGACTTTGGCCCAGTGGTTAGGGCGTCCGTCTACCACATGGGAGGTCCACGGTTCAAACCCCGGGCCTCCATGACCCGTGTGGAGCTGGCCCATGCGCAGTGCTGATGTGCGCAAGGAGTGCCCTGCCACGCAGGGGTGTCCCCCGCGTAGGGGAGCCCCACGCGCAAGGAGTGCACCCCTAAGGAGAGCCGCCCAGCGCGAGAGAAAGTGCAGCCTGCCCAGGAATGGCGCCGCCCACACTTCCCGTGCTGCTGACGACAACAAAAGCGGACAAAGAAACAAGACGCAGCAAAAAGACACAGAAAACAGACAACCGGGGGAGGGGAGGGGAATTAAATAAATAAAAATAAATCTTTAAAAAAAAAATAAAATAAAAGAAATGTAGTACTTAGCTGGAGGGAGGTAACATGCTATGTACTGCCATGGTCTAAAATTGCATCTGAAATACCTGTATATACCTGTATACTGATTGCTGTGTTTTAATGAGGGCATCCACAAATCAGAATATGAAAGATGGTAAGAATGATGACAGGTTTGGAAACCTTAGCAAACAAGGATGTTTTAACGTTATTTTGAAGAAAAAAAAATCTCTTTAATAAGTACAGAACTGTCTTATTTATTTCTTTTTTGTATTTCTTGCAGCAGAGGGTTAGGACCTTGTATATAGAGGCTCTCAACTTGATGTCAAGTTAACTAAGGATAAAACTAGCCTGTGGAAAATAAGGCTGAGAAGGAGAAAGGGGAAAGGACAATAATCTTCAAATATTTGAACAGCTGTCAGGTGGAAAATTTGTTCTGTGTACTTATAGAGGGACAATATAAGAAGGCTGTTTTTTTTTTTTAAAGATTTATTTATTTATTTAATTCCCCCCCCTCCCCTGGTTGTCTGTTCTTGGTGTCTATTTGCTGCGTCTTGTTTCTTTGTCCGCTTCTGTTGTCGTCAGCGGCACGGGAAATGTGGACGGCGCCATTCCTAGGCAGGCTGCTCTTTTTTTTTCACGCTGGGCGGCTTTCCTCACGGGCGCACTCCTTGCGCGTGGGGCTTCCCCACGCGGGGGACACCCCTGCGTGGCACGGCACTCCTTGCGCGCATCAGCACTGCGCATGGCCAGCTCCACACGGGTCGAGGAGGCCCGGGGTTTGAACCGCGGGCCTCCCATGTGGTAGACGGACGCCCTAACCACTGGGCCAAAGTCCGTTTCCCAGAAGGCTGTTTTTATAGCCCAAGTAGAGGGAATATAAAATTCATTCCTCCAAGAGATTGCATATGAGTAAAAATAAGAAGTTTAAGAAGGTTGAATAAATGTATGGAAAATGATTCTAGAAAGGATTCTGGATGCCATAAGAAACTACATAGCTAATACTAATACCATGGTTCTCATTAAAATCTGACAGGAGAATATGTCCCTATTTATACACAAATCAGTCAATTCATTCTAAGTCATCTTTGGGCCTGTGGCTGCCACTTAAAATACTGAGATAAAAGATTCTTAACTAGCGAGTTACTACAGTGAAGATGCCAGTGTGACTCTCACATGAACTACTTATTATACATTTTAATGTATATCTCTCTAGGCTCCAAAGGGAGCTTATGCAATTTGAAATAATTATGGAGTTGAATTTCTTTAAAAAGTGAATCATATTCATTGCAAAAGGGTACATTTTATGGTGTATGAACTGTATCTCACTTCAAAAAAAGGAAAATAGCACTTTTACAAATTTGGAAACTAACATTTGAGAGCTCTTAAGATCATTTGGCCTACAGCAGCTTTATGGTGGGGAATTTTGGTAAATGAGTAGGTACAGTTTTTCCTATGGTTTGACTGGTCTCAGTGAGTTCTCCGGAAGTCAGTCAATTTACTTTTCTCTTGCTACCCACCAGGACTTTCAGGAAGCTCAACAACCACCCCCCATCATTACCTTGGTAGGCTAGGAACATCTTGGTGAAAGGGGGCATCCTAACCAGGAAGTGGAGCACCGTTCCGCTGTTGGAGTAGTGGGAGCCGTAGTGGTAGGGCTGCACGGGAGGCATGGGGTCGTCTTCTCGGGCGCCTTTGCGGTACTCTTCCTCCAAATACTGAAGGAAACAGCATCAGAGCATAATTCGTGTTAACGGGCCCAGGCCAAAGTGGAAAAGTCCCGCTGACGTTCTCTTCCGTCCTTTTCTACTGCCCCTCCCCTCCTGCTGATGCCCGGGGACCTCAGGTCACCCTGAGAGTCCACGAGTCTCCTCCTCAGTGCCCTGCTAAGGCCTGACCGCTCAGGAGCAGCGCATGCACTGGGCTTCGACTCTCTGGCCCTCAGATAAACGCCACCTGTCCTGCACCCTGATTCTCAGCTCCCGGTCTCCCAAATAATGGCTCATTGTGTCTAAGTTGATCAAGCACTCAATTAATGAGAGCTGCTACAATTACAGACATCTATTTTATAAGAGAGTTCCAAGATGCAATGCAGTGTAATTTAGAGAAAAACTTCTCTAGAAGTGGAAATCAACGGGAATATAAAATTCTATCAGTTCCACAGGGGTTAAAAACACACACAACAATACGGTGATTTTTCACTCCTCCTATCTTCTCATCATAAAGTAGGAAGCTCAGCTAAACATTTTATATCTGTCACTACTCTCATCTCCCATAGCTTCTACTTGGCTCTGATAATAAAATCAGGTGGTAATTAATTTTCAAGAGCCACTTCTCCTTGATACCCAAAGCACTATCCCATTGTCAAGTACAGAAGAATCAAGCAGTGATAGTTACAAAATGCTTGGAGGGCTCTTTCTGACACTGTGAACAAAGTAATATGGTAAATATGAGAAAACTGCTTAAGCTGCTCTATCTTGATACGGTAGTGGAGAGAAATGCAACATGTGGCTGATGAATTTTTTGTACTTCCCAAAAGAATGCCATTAATACTAATTTCTCAGGAACAGGCAATTAATTTCTATTTTTATGCTTCAAAATCTGGCAAATTTTTCTGTTTAATAAAGCAATGCATAATTCCTTCAATATGAATAAAAAGGGTTTTTGGTATATTAATATATGAATAGCAAGTTTCTGGAATTTTGTCATTTTTTTTTTCACAAGGAATATAATGTTTTATATGTTTGATTATAATGATGGATCAATAACTTTCAGTTTATGTCACAATGCATTATTTTTCTGGGTGAAGTGTCTCGAGAGAATTGAGATTGAGAGAAATTTTAAATCACATAATGATTTCCCAGTTGTCTGTCAATCAAAGCACAAGCAAGTGAAAAACATAAAAATTAATACTATAGCTGAAATTGGGTAAAACACAAGTAACAAAAAAGGTACCTTGTACGTGTTCACATAACGATCTTCCTTTTCTTTATACTGCACAGCTATGGGCTTAGAGAGATTTCTACAAAGGAAGAGATGATGGAAAAATATTAAATATTTTGATACTATCAGAAGTAAGCTGCCAAGATGTCTGTATCCTGTAAGTAAATATGAACAAAATGTTCAGCCCTTAGTTTATTGCTTACACATGGTGCTCCTAAACTAATGGTCATCATTCAAAAGGTACAATGAAGGTACAATGTTTCCAAGAGATCAGACCCACAGAGGGCATTCCTAACTTAAGAGTAACTTATGTGTGGAAACGGACTTTGGCCCAGTGGTTAGGGCGTCCGTCTACCACATGGGAGGTCCGCGGTTCAAACCCCGGGCCTCCTTGACCCGTGTGGAGCTGGCCAGGCGCAGTGCTGATGCGCGCAAGGAGTGCCCTGCCACGCAGGGGTGTCCCCCGCGTAGGGGAGCCCCACGCGCAAGGAGTGCGCCCGTGAGGAAACCCGCCCAGTGTGAAAAGAAAGAGCAGCCTGCCCAGGAATGGCGCCGCCCACACTTCCCATGCCGCTGACGACAACAGAAGCGGACAAAGAAACAAGACGCAGCAAATAGACACCAAGAACAGACAACCAGGGGAGGGGGGGAAATTAAATAAATAAATAAATCTTTAAAAAAAAAAAAAAAGTAACTTATGTAAGAAGAGCTGTTGTGGTCCCTTCTCCCCTATTTCTGCTGCTTCCCCCAGAACCATAGCTGATGTGGCCCATGGCAGGTGATTTCTACCAAGGCTTGGAAGTCCTTGTTCCCATTTTCCAGATGCAACATCCAGGCAACATTAGGCAATAAAGAGTGAACGAAAAGTTGGATGGAAATTATGATCGTTAAGAGATGTTACTTAATTATTAGGCCATTTACTAAAAATTGAAGCTATTTCACTTGTTTAAAATGACTGAGTTGAGATTTGGAGCTGAATATTTAGCTGAAATGAGTATTTTGTTATCTGATCAGTAGAGGCTGAGTGGTACCAGTGTGCACAGAAGGGAATATCTGTGCCAGCATGTGAGCGTGCCTGTGATGGTGCTCACACTGTAAGGAGGCGGCGGCAAGGGAACTCAGGGGCGAAGCCTCACTTTCACAGGCTGCAGAATCAAGGCGTGTTCCTGTGTAACACCTCAAAGAGCAAGAGAAAAAAGAGCTGCTAGAGAAGGGCATGACTGAGAAGTCATCTGGTCAGCATAGGAATGGAACCATATGGAATTTCAACAGCTGGCGCTGGAACCAGACCAACATCGAGATTTGCCCAAATTTCTGTAGGTCAAGCCAGGTCTGCTTAGTTAGATGTTATTATACCACTTTAAAAAGTTATTTTCCCTGGGATACCGAAATTAGTGATATTAAACACACTGATTTTGTTTTTGGGACTTTATAATCCTAAATATTTTGTTAAAAAGTAGAAAGAGTTTTCTAGAATAGAAACAAATTCACATGTCTAAAATGGGAAGAAATCATGTTTAAGAATCTGGTATGCAATCTTTTATAAATAGAATAGATAGACTTTTTTTGGACACAAGTAATATTTCTGTTGTATTTTAAAACTCAGAAATTACAGATGAGCAAACAGAATAAAACAAAAATCATCCAATATACTGTGACCCAGAAGTAAAACATTTTGTTATGTACTTTCCCAGATATTTTTCTGCTTATTTGTGCATATATATATTCACTTTTCATATTAAAAAGATCTCTTTTCTTGCCCATAATATACACTTCTATAAATCATTAATTGTAGAACATATAACAATTACTCAATCCAAGTATTGGCCATTCAGGTTGTTTCTAAATCTGAGCTGCTTTGAAAAATGACATGAGCACTCTCCTTATGGCAAAATCTCTGCATGTAGTGGCAGGCACAACTGCAAGCCAGAAACCAGGTAGATACATTCCCTGCCCTCATGACACCTGACTTCTAGTGGGAATGGTTCTGCTAGAGCACACAACCTAAAGTATTTTCTAAGAAAAAGTTCATAAAAGTTAAATTGCTAAGATAGAGTATGCACATATTAAGAGTTCTTTGGATAGGTACTGTCAAATTGCTTTCCAGAAAGACTGTATCTATTTAAACTAGCACTGTAAAAGGTATAAATGTCCATTATCAATATATAAAAATACTTAAAAGAGAAATAATATGACATTTGCTTTTTAAAAAAATGGACAAATACATTAAACTAAATCTGATTTCTTGAGAGCTGCCTGAACTAGGCCTACTTTTTGGTGGTTATAACTAAAATATTCTAATATACCAAGTGGAATATTTGAAATCAATTTTTCTTTAAACTAAACAAGAGAATATTCTTTAAAAATTTATTCCAAATAAAATATTCCCTCTAGTTGGGAATTTGATTACTTTAAAATACAGTTCATTCAGGTAAGGCAGGTGAATGCTTAATTCTCTTCCTTTAATTGCCACATTTCAAAGTTAAGAACTGTTGCTCTAGTTACTTCCAATGATGATCAATGCGTTTCATTGTGCTTTATTTTTTTCCCATATAATAAACTTTATTTAAAGAGAAGTTTTAGTTACATTTAAAGTATAGGCACTTTACCCACTTCCATCCCATATTTTCCCCTATTACTACCATTTTACATCATTGTGGTACATTTGTTACACTTGATGAACAAACACTGAAGCACTGTTACTAACCAAGGGCTATAGTTTACACTATGGTTTACACTTTTGGCTGTACAGTTTTATAGGATTTGACAAAATATAAATTGGCCTGTATCTGTCACTGCAATATCATTGTTTTGCTTTATTTTTGTCTTTTAAAAGTATTATTATGAACTTACGTATTTTCAGAATTTCAATGTGCTTCAATCAATTGTAGTCATTATTCTTTTTGATGCTCACATTATCTTATTTTTCTCAATGAGAACCACTTCAAATTGGTTCCTGAGTTTTTTTGACAAGACTACATTAAAGAAGTAGAGTGGCTCAAGCAATTGAGCTCCTGCCTACCACATGGGAGGTCCCAGTGCCTCCTGGAGAAGACAAACAAGATAGCAAACTGGCATGACAGGCAGGCGCAGTGAACTGATGCAACAAGATGATGCAACGAGGAGACACAAAGAGGAAAGACAATGAGAGACCCAACAAAGCAGGGAGCTGAGGTGGCTCAAGCATTTGAACACCTCTCTCCTACATGGGAGGTTCAGGTTCGGTTCCTGGTGCCTCCTAAAAAGAAGATGGGCACACAGTGAATGGACAGAGAGCAGACAGCAAGTACAAAAAAGGGGGGGGGGTAATATATAAATAATAAAACTTAAAAAAAAAAGGCCACATTAGATTGTGATAGTTTCCTTGCCCTCTGACACAACATGTTAGCCCAGGTTCACCTTGTTTTCTTCCAATAAATATAGAAGAAATGAGACACTAGAGAATCAACATTTTGCAACCCCTAATTGTATAACTGATTCAAGCAATAATCATCAATAGATTGATGATTACATTAGGTAAAAGTTCAATGGAAACCTGAGCCCACATATCAATCTCAGTATCATTTACAGTGGGATAGTATATGCCTTTGGACATGATGCAATAAAAAGTTCATTCAGGCACCCATAAAGTATTCTTGCCAAAAAAAAAAAAAAAAGATTAACCTGAATCTAGGCAAGCCTTATGGAACTAATTTCTAGTTTCCAGGAAATACCAAGGCAATAACAAGTTAAATAGTACCACTGGAAGGAATCTGGAAAATAAAGAAAGTGGGACATCCTGCAGGAGAAATGTGCAGGTTTTCCAATAAGTCAACATCTGGAGGAAAGAAAGAAAAATACAAACAAAAAAAATGAAGGCTGTTCTAGATGTATGTCTTGAGATGTAACAACCAAAGGTCTAATTCAAGCAAACTAACTATAAAAAGATATCTTTGACATAATCAGGGGATTTATGAAAAGTGATTGGGTATCAGATATCATGGAATTACTGTTAATTTTCTCAGACGTGATAATGGCACTGTGGTTCTGTCAGAAATTGTCCTATTGTTTAAGAGATGTGTACTGAAGAACATAGGTGACATAACAAGATACCTGTGATTTGCCTTAAAAGAAAAAAAAGAGATGATGCAAGTTTGGCAAAAATCTTCCCAACAGTTAAAATTGGGGTGATGGGTATGTGGAGATTCATATTATATTCACTCTATATTTGCATGATTGAGCATTTTCATAAGAAAACTTGAATGAAACAGATACAACAGATGGATGAAGCCAATAGGTGGCAATGGTTTAACTTACCTGTAAACTGAGGGATCGTTAAGGTCAAGAGTTTCACTAACATAGTCAGCCAGGATAAATGGGAACACTGGATACTGCATGAGATCATTGAAGGATCGGCCTGCGTGCTTGTTTAAGTGAGTCAAATATTCAAAATTAGTAATCTGTCCCGTATACCATAAGTTTGTCAGAGCAGTGATATTTCCATATTCCAGAAGATTAGGCAGGTTATTTGTTAGAATACTGTGATACACATCATCACGAACCTAAAAGGGAAGGAAAAAATAAAAACAGATTTTATTTTTAGGCTTTTTGACATTTTCTGCAAAGAATCTATGGTCTTCCTTGAAAAGTTGGGCTCTGTGTTTTGCTGCTGGAGAACCCTGTTAATAAACAACTTCTAAGAAAACATTTTTATAGAAAAGACATCTATATATAGATATTAAACATATTTCAATGAAGAAAAAGGAAGAGTTATCTTCTAAATACATGCAACATGGTGTAACAGAAAGAGCATGGTCTAATTCTGGGTCTATTTTCCTTTTTTGATATTCATAAAAGTTCTGTCACAGAAAAAAAGTATTCTGGTTTCTTCTAAAGAAATTAAATAATGATTAATAATAAATGGGGAAAAAAATAGACAAGCAGGCCTTTGCTAAAAACTGAAATACCCATCTGTGGTGGTTTGAAGCTGTATGCACCCAAGACAAAACATGTTCTTTAATTTAATCCATTGGCTTGCCTAAAGGATGGGTTTTATTCTATTACCAGAGTCCTTAATACACAGAATGAATTCAGAGAGAGAGAAAGAAAACCACAGAAGAAGCTGAAATCAACAAAACCCAGAAGAGAAGGGCGAGACCAGCAGATGCCACCATGTGCCTCGCCATGTGGCAGAGGAGGCAAGGATCACCGGCAACCAGTCTTTGGGAAGAAAGCATCACCTTGATGATGCCTTGATTTGGACATTTTCTTAGCCTCAAAATTAGAGGCTAATAAATTCCCATTGTTCAAGCCAAACCATTTCATGGTATTTGCTTTAAGCAGTCTAGGAAACTAAAACACCATCTTAAATGTGTATATGCTTCAGGCATAGGAAGAAGAGCCATGGATGTGGATGAGAGATGGGGCTAAAAGTAAATGACAAGAATGAAAAATGTAGCTGAAGTTATGGAACAGGTGGATCACAACATGTTTAACAAGCTACATCTGTAGCCTAAACCTGCAGTTCGCCGACTGTGGAAGCTAAGGTTGCTGGAAGGCAATTTATGACAGAGTTTGGTATATCAAACTCCGGAAGGAGAAGGAAGCATTCCTTCGTTCATTCAACTAGTATTTAATAATTGAGCACCTGTTTACTACACAGCAGTACTGTTCAAGGTGCTGGGGATATAGCAGTTAATAAAGCAAAGTCCTTTTGTTCTACTGAGGGGAGGGAAACTGACGGATGTTAACTCTGATGGAGAAAATAAAGCAAAGTAAAGGAGATAAGGAATGCCTGGGCATAGGAGGGAGAGAGAGGTTGCTATTTTACCCAGAGTAGTCAGGTAAGTTCTCACTGAAAAGGAGACATTTGATCAGAGAATCTTCAGGAAGTGAGAGAGTGAAGTCACATGGGTATTTAAGGAGAAAAGCATTCCAGACAGAGGAAAGAGTAGGTGAAAAGTCCCTGAGGCATCGGTGTGCCTAACATACTCAAGAAAAAGAAAGTCACTGTAGATGGAGTGGGGAGAGTGAGAGAAAGAATGGCAGAGCTGAGATCAGAGAGGTAAGGAGGTGTCAGGTTACTCAGACTATTATTAGGCTATTGTAAGGATGATGGCTCCAACTGAGTAACACGGGGAGTGACTAGAAGATTTGAACAGAGGAATGGCCTGATCTGACACACTTTGGCTGCTGTGTTGAGAGGTGTCTGAAGAGAGGTGAGGATGGAAGGTGAGAGACCAGTTAGGTGGCTATTGTAACAAGTGAGGCAAAAGATGATGGTGGCTTAGACCAGTGGGAGTGATCTGATTCTGGACATATTTGAGGCAAGAGTCAATAGGTCTTACTAAAAGACTAGAGGTAGGGGGTGAAAGAAAGAGAGGAGTCAAGGATAATCCCAAGATTTCTAGCCCAGGAAATTGGGAGGATGGAGTTATCATTTATTGACATGGGAAACTTGGAAAAAGACTGTGGGAAGATTAGAGGTTCAGATTTGTACATGATAAATTTGAAATGCCAACTACACTTTCAAGTGGAGATGACAAGTAGGGAGTTAAATGTCTGAGTATGTATTCAGGGGAGAGGTTTTGGGGGTAGTGATATAAATTTGTAAGTTGTTAAAATATGGTCGGTGTTTAATGCCATGAGACTGGATGAGAAGACAGGAGGTCTGAGGAATGAGCCCCGAGCCTCTCCAACGCAGAATCTGCAGATGAGACTGAGACGGAATGGTGGTAAGGTAACAAGAGAACCAAGAGCGAGTGGAAATCCAGAAGCTAGGTGAGAAGGATTTTTTAAAGGAGAGAATAATCCGCTGTGTCAAAAGCTGCAGACATGTCAAGTAAGGTAAGGACTGAGAAAGGGGACCCTGGGGTGAGCAACATGGAGGCTACCGGCAGCCCTGGCAAGAGAAGTTATAGGTCGAGTGGAGAGAAGAAAGCCTGATTCAAGCATTTCAAAACAGAATTCGAGGGGAGGCATTAGAAACTACTTTTTCTGAGTTGTCATATACAGGAGAGCAGAGGAATGGTAGCTGAGGAGGACGTGGGAGGTCAAGAGAGGGTCTATCAAAGATAAAATCTACTGCTGCATTGCACAGGTTAAAAGCACTCCTTTAGGTTAGGCATTCATTCATTCATTTATGTTTTTTACAGAGACAGCCAATTCCTTCGGGGATCAGAATTTAACACAATTTGGAAGACAAAACAATCTTCCCTTATAACCAAGAGCGGATTTTTAATAGGATTAAGAAATAAGGCAACTTTAAAAAAAATTTCAGAAACAAAATATGTTTAAATAAATTAAACCTTCATATAATCAGTACGAATATGGTTACATCAGTCACATGGTCACAGAAAAAATACATATCTTTTAAATGAAGCTGGATTTACCTTGGTGTTATCAAATGCTAACAGGAGTGTTCTGCCATTTGTTAGAAAGATTTCTACAGCATTATCTCTCAGTTGCCACCAACGTTTATGAACTTCTTTAATTTCTTCATATGTCCAGGAAAATGATGCTGGTTCCAACTCTCCCTGAAGGCTCTAAGACATAAGGAATATACGAAAGTATTTGCTTACATGAAATAAAAATAATTTAATTTTATATCAAAAAGTGAAAACAAAATACAAAGGCTCCCTTTTCTGGCAAATGGCACATAAGATTACCTGAAAACCCACCTATTACAAAATACTACAAATTGCTGGATAAAGTTGGTCAAATATTCTTTTAAAAGCAAGGTGAAACTTGCAAGAAAATAAGAGAAATGAAATTCCCAGGAGTCAAGGTAAAGAAAAATTTGAAAACCGGCAACAAGGAGACGCTGGCGCTGCCTGCCTGTTTGCACGTGTGTTTGCTCACGCACATGCATGCACACACCTGTTTCAGAAAGTTAAATGCCTTGCATTAACATCCATCTGGGGATGCTCATAAATAAAGTCCCATTGTGTAAGCTTACAAACTGACCATATCAAATTGCTACTATCCCCTCCTACGTGGTCAGCAGAAAGAAATAAAATGACCAGTGGAAGGCTGAATCTCTTTGAGCCTACTTAGACAAACCCCCATATTCTGGAGTGAAGAGTTGGGGGCTGTTGGGGACTGAATCATGTCTCCCATAGAAAGTACGTTCAAGTCCTAATCCTCAGTCCTGTGGGTGGGTGTGAACAGGACACTTGAAGATGGTACTTTTAGTTAAGGTGTGGACTCATTTGTGAAGGGGGTCTCTGAAGATCCTACTTAGATGAGGGCAAACTGAATCAGGTGGGCCTTAATCCACATGGCTGAAGCCCTTATAAGCAAAAGAAAAGGGGCAGTCAGAGCCCAAGAGTCAGCAGACATCAGAGGAACAGAAACAAGGAGAGAGCGATCACGTGATGGAGGACTGCTGGGATGTTACAGACCCTGGAGAGAGCAAGCCCTGCCAATACCTTGACTTTGGACTTCCCTCCAAAATCGTGAGGCAATAAAGCCCTGGGTTTAAGCCGACCATGCATACTATTTGTCACAGCAACCCTGGAAAACTTTTACAGGAGCCAGAGGTCCCTACCATCTTCATTTCCTACTGTCACCTGACCCCTCCTTAAGGTACAAAATAAAGAAAAACTTTTAAAACATGTCTAAATATTTTGTAAACTGCACTTGAATATGTGAATGATGCTACTCAATGCTTTTAATAGGAAGATCATTAAAAAAAGGCTTCTACCAAAGTATAAACCTAGCTAGAATTTAACTTCTCAATTCAACCTGTATCCCACTATCATTTTATTTTTTTATTTAAAGATTTATTTATTTATTTCTCTCCCCTTCCCACCCCCACCCCCCCAACCCAGACTGTCTCTTCTCTGTGTCTATTTGCTGCGAGTTCTTCGTCCGCTTCTGTTGTTGTGAGTGGCACGGGAATCTGTGTTTCTTTTTGTTGTGTCATCTTGTTGTGTCAGCTTTCTGTGTGTGCAGCGCCATTCCTGGGCAGGCTGCACTTTCTTTGGCTCTAGGCAGCTCTCCTTACGGGGCACACTCCTTGCGTGTGGGGCTCCCCTACACGGGGACACCCCTGCGTAGCAGGGCACTCCTTGCATGCATCAGCACTGCGCATGGGCCAGCTCCACACGGGTCAAGGAGGCCTGGGGTTTGAACCGTGGACCTCCTGTGTGGTAGGCGAACGCCCTAACCACTGGGCCAAGTCCGCTTCCCCTACTATCATTTTAAAAAGTCAATCTCTCTCTTTTTGGAAAACTGCATTTACTTACCACCCATTTGTTTTGGCTAACAGGAAGCTCAAAGCAAAATTTAGAGCCCTTTTGTAATTACTATCTTATCCCAGGCTCTTAATAATTTGAAAAACTTACTTTAAATTTTAAAATTTGAATTGCCATGCTATGTGTATTTTACTATTGTACTGGGATCCAGATAATTTTTAGAAGTAGAAATAGAGAATACAATATAAATAAATTTTAATGTTTTAATGAAAATGTAATATTCTCATACTTAAAACGAAATTCCTCCTGTGTTTACTTTCCATAGTCATTCAATTCAACAAATATAACTAAGCATCTATGCACAACATACTCTGCTAAGTGTTCCATGTGAAATAAACCTTAATAAGACAAAGATCCCGTTGCCAAAAGCAGCATGAGATTATTTAGATTTAAAATGCAAGATAGCAAATGTCATATAAGAAGAACAAATGCTACAAAAATACAGAAGGAAGGATCCTTCAATTTATTAAAAAGCAAGGATATTCTTTTTTTTTTTTTTAGGTATCAGGGGCTGGGGATTGAAACCAGGACCTTGTATGTGGAAAGCTGGTGCTCAGCCACCGAGCCACATCAGCTTCCCTGAGTTGGTTTTATTGTTTGTTTTGTTTGTTTTTCAGGAGGCACCGGGAACTGAACCCGGGACCTCCCAGGTAGGAGCCACATCTGCTCCCTGACATTCTTAACAGAGATTTAAAAGGGAAAATGCAACCTTAATTCCTAGAAAAATGTTAACTCATATATCAACCATTAAATTCCTTGGTTGATAAAAAAATACATCTTGAAAAATAGTATTGTTACATTTTTACCAAAAAGAATGCCTACTAATGTTGGGGGGCTATATTAAATATTTTCATGACTTTTTCATATTTGTTTTACAAACAAATTTTATGTTTTTACTCCTTAATTTCTTTAAAACTAAATATATATTCATTATTAAACCACACATGATCTTACTTTGTATATCCTTAGGAATTTCTGGCTTTAGAACTTTTCTGTAGCAAAATACACTTATTTCTCCTCTTACTGGGATCTTTAAACAATATTTTAAAGGCACAAAAGTGAATTCAAATGGATTAAAAGCTTTAATATACAAAATAATGTAAAGTCTTTTTTTTTAAAAGGAGGTACTGGAGGTCGAACCCGGGATCTTGTATACGGGAAGCAGGTGCTCAACCACTTGAACTACACCCACTCCCTGTAAAGTCTCTTTTAAGACAAAGAAGGTTGAGTGAGATATTCGAGAATTCTGCTTCCCCACATAATCTTTGAACAATAAGTAAAACCTGGCAGAGCAGGGCCCACCCTGATCAAGATGGCAGAGTGAAACACTTCAGACAGGGCTTAGGTTCTCTAGTGAAGCTTTGAACAACTAATAAGAACTGGCAGAAACATCTTTCTTAAAGCTCCAGAAAACAGTTAAAGGGCCACAGGAACAGGGCAAAGCACCGGATCCAGATGAAGGTATGTATAAGCCTTAGGATCTCATCACCCTGCCTGGCTGCCTCCTCACACCCTTCATAGGCTTAGCACGGAGCTGGTCTAATCTTCCATTTCTGGTTATGGTTCCCGAGGGAACAGATTAACCCTCCTGTACACACTGGGAGCCTGTATAATTGGCACAACCTCTTTGGTGGCACCCTGGGGGACTCATTTTCTCAGAAGTTGCCCTGCAGGTGGAAGACAGCTGACCAAACTCTCCTACAGAAGGCTGTGGGAGAGCAGTCAAGTGGCTGTCTGGGGCAAGGAACTGCTGACTGTAGGACATACAGTGCCTTGCTTAGAACCACGAGAAAACTGCTTCCTAGGGAGTAGGAGTCTGTGTAAACAGGAAAATCCCCAGGGCCACATGTATATGCCCAAGACAAGATATATAAGCAGAGAGGATCAGGGAAGGGCCTACACTTTGGCCTGAAGGAGAGCACTTGCAGAAGTCAATTGCAAAGACTGGGAAAGGTATTTTCTTTTTTTTCCTCTCTACCCCTTCTCCTTCCCTCCCTCTCCCACTTCTCCTTCTCCTTCCTCTCCTCCTCCTTTACTTTTTTTTGGTAAGCTCTCAGCATTCAAGGAAAGCTCTGCAATAACACTTTCTGGATACAAACTTAAAGAACAGAGGTCTGAGTCAGAAGCCCAGCAATAGCATATTAAAATATCCAAGATACAGGTTTCAACAAAAGAATAGAAAAAAACACAAAGAAACAGAAGTGATGGCCTAGGCAAAGAAGAAAATTAAAGCATTACAAACCATCAGTTAAGAGGATCAGATGCAGACAGACTTAAAAAAGAATGGTCTGAAATACACTCAAAGAGCTAAAGAAAAACATGGACAAAGACGTAAAGAAAATCAGGAAAATGATAGGTGAAAACAAAGATAATATCAATAGAGAGATGGAAATTATGAAAGGAACTAAACAGAGCTGAAGACAACAGTAAAAGAAATTAAAGTTCCCAAGAGGGGTTTAATAGGATATTGAAACAGGCAGAACAAAGAATCAGTAAAACTGAAGATTAGACAATTTGAAATCACCCCATATGAAGAGCAGAAAGAGGAAGCAAAGAAGAAAGAGGCTGAGGAAACTGTAGGATATCATCAAGTGTACCAAAAGATGCATTGTGGGAGCCCCAGAAGGAGAAGAAAAAGAGAAAGGGCAGTGAGAATATTAAAAAAAATAATGGCTGAAAACTTCCCAAATTTAACCTAAGCCATGAAAGTATGCATCCAAGACACTCAATGAACTCCAAACAAGATAAACCCAAACAGATCCATCCATGGCATATTATAATCAAACTGTGGAATGCCAAAGATAAAGAGAAAAATTTGAAAGCTGCAAGAAAAGAGCAACATGCGATGTACATGGGAGCCTCAATAAGATTAAGTGCTGATTTCTCATAGGAAACTATGGAGGCAAAAAAGCAGTGAGATGACATATTTAAAGTGCTGAAAGCATTTACTGCCAACTAAGAATTCTATATCTTTCTAATTATGGCTATGTATTTCAAAAATGAAGGAAAGACTGAGACATGCCTAGATCACAAAAGCTGAGGGAGTTCATCACCACTAGACTGGCCCTACAAGAGATGCTAAAGAGAGTGCTGCAGGTTGAAAGGAAAGGACAGTAGACAATAAATCAAAGCCATATGAAGAAATAAAGATTTCTGGTAAAGATAATGATATGGCTAAATACAAACACCAGTACTACTGTATTTTTCATTTGTAACTCCACTTTTTAGTCCTATAAGAACTAAAAAAGACAAATGTATAAAATGTAATGATACATAAATGGTTTTGGCCTCATACTGTATAAATATATAATTTGTGACAAGAACTACATAAAGGTAAGGGGACAGTGGGTATATAAAGGATAGTTTATATATACTATTGAAGTTAAGTTCATATCAAAGCAAACAAAATTCTTACAGATTTAGGATGTGAAATTTAAGCCCCACGGTAACTACTAAAAAATATCAGAGAATAAGGAAGCTCATACAGACAGAAATTAGTGTACAGGTTGCCAGGGGTGGGGGTCAAGGGGAATGGGGAATTAATGCATCATGGGTGCAGAGTTTCTGTTTGGAGAGATGGGGAAGTTTTAGTAATGGAAGGTGGTGAGTATATCATAACATAGTAAATATGATTAACCCTATTGAATGATATACTTGGGAGTGGCTGAAATGGTAAAGTTTGTGCTGTATATATGCCACCAATCTCCACACACAAAGAGCAATTAAGGAGACAATGACAAAGTAAATACATGATCCTGAGTGGGCTCTAACAAGAGAAGAGAGAAGGCTCAAAAGAACATTACTGGGATAAATGAAAAAACTGGAACATAAACTGTAAACTTTATTTCAATGTTAAATTTCATAAACTTGATAACTGCATTTAAGACAGATACATAAGTGAATATCCTTGTTCTAGGAAATGTACATGGCAATATTAAGTGTTCAAAGAGGATGATGTATACAACCTATATTCAAGTGTTCAGAAAATGAATTAATAGACAAAAGAAGGATAGGAAGGAGGAAGGGGGGAAGGAAGGAGGGAGAGCAAAGATGGCAAAATGTTAAATCGGCCAATCTGGTCGTCTAGGAGGATAGCGGTATGTTGGAGTTTCTGTATGGGTTTTGGGTTTTGTACTATTTTTATAACTATCCTATAAGTTTGAAAGTTCATTTCATAATAAAAAGTGAAACAAAGCAAAACAAAACAACAACAACAAAAAAAAACAACTAGCAAAGTCATGTCTCCCAGAGCTCTGGAACATAGTTAAAGAGTTGCAAGAGAACCACATCAAGAAAAAGGCAACTTAAAAATGGTAAAAAGAGCTTATGGCACCCTTGCTGGCTCCTCCACCATTCCCTCCCCATTCAGTGGGGAGCCAGCCTGTGTTCTCAGTACAGACCCCTGTTCCCAGTTCTAGATGGAGCAAAGTAACTTCTATGCACAAAAATGGGTGCATGTATGTCTGTGCCAATCTAGCTGGTGGCAATCTGAAAGTATGAACCAGGACCTCGCCTTTGACTCACCATCCCAGAACCTGCAGAACACAGAAGCTGCTGGAAGACAGCTAAATTAGTGCAAGAAACAATCAAATCACAGTAGCCTGAGGCAAAGGATTCCTGGCTTTAAAAAATACAAAAAAGCACCTACAACAGGGGCAAGACTATTTCATAGGGAGAAGAGCAGCCATTTGGATCCTTGTAAACTGGGGAATTCCTAAAACCTTAAGCACATGACCAGGACAAGATGTATGCTCAGAAAAGATCAGAGGAGACCCTGAGCTTTTGCTTGAGCTGTTCCCTGGTAGAAGGGCTAAACTGTGAAGGAGGGCTTCATGGAATACAGCCAATTTGCAAAGATGGGAAAGGTGTTCTGTTGTTTTTTTTTTTTTTTAATTTATTGAAGTTTATCACTCATACATAAACATAAACAATAAGTGTATAGTAATAGTTGTGAACGTACAAGACAAACATATATAACTTCATTCAGGACTCTCATACCTCACCCTACCATCAATACCTTGCATTGTTGTTAAACATTTTAAACTAATAATTAAAGAGCATTGTCAAAATATTACTACTAATGAAGTATTTTCCCCCAACCCACCCTATTATTATTATCTTTATATCATTTATATATGAGCAAACATAACCAATAAGTATATGGTAAAAGTTGTGAACTTACAAAGCAAACATGCATAACATCATACAGGGATCCCATACATCAACCCACCACCAACACCCTGCGTTATTTGAGACATTTGTTACAAATTATGAAAGAATATTGTCAAAATCTTACTACTAATTATAGTCCTTATCTTACTTTTGGTGTATTTCCCCCCCCCAACCCACTCTATTATTACTTCTTAAATATATTTTTATGACAGAAGTTTTAAACTTATAAAACAATCATGAACATGTGCAAAATTCCCAAACAACACCCCTCTATTAACACACCACACTGTGGTGGAACATTTGTTACAGGTAAAATAATATCATCTGATTATTACCATGTCCATAGTGTATATTTGGCTTGCATTTTCCATACTACCCCATTATCAATACAGTACATCTCTGGCATAGATGCAAGAATCTTATATTATGGCTGCTAACCACAGTCCATAGGTCACTCCAGCTGTGTTTTTCCCATGCTTCTCCACATTCCCACCACCCTGCCATAGTGCTGTACATTTGCCCTAGCTAACAAAGGACTCTCTTGTATCTGTACCATCAACCACAATTCTCATTCACCTCCTGGTTTACTGTGCTATTCAGTCCCTAGATTATTCTCTAGCATTCTGTCAATTGGCATTTACATTCCTAGACTACCATTTTTAGCCACATCCCGATTTATAAACTGTTACTAAGTTTTACCATCCAATCTATACATTTCCACACTTTTACAGTAAAGCTAATTAAAACTTCTACATACATTAAACATCAGTAATCCATCTCAGTCCTCCTCTTATTTCCTTTAAGAATCCACCACCTACCATCATGTCTTGAAGATATTTTCCTACAATTTCTTCTAGAAGCATTATGGTTCTTACTTTTATTTTTAGGTTTTTGATCCATTTTGAGCTAATTTTTGTATAAGGTGTGAGATAGGAGTCCTCTTTCCTTCTTTTTGCTATGGATATCCAGTTCTTTCAGCACCATTTGTTGAATTGACTGTTCTGCCCTAGCTGTGTGGGTTTGATAGGCTAGTCAAAAATCACTTGACCATACATTTGAGGGTTGGTTTCTGAACCATCAATTTGGTTCCATTGGTCTATGTGTCTGTCTTTATGCCAGTACCATGCTTTTTTTTTTTTTTTTCTTTTTACCACTGTAGCTAGGTAATATAATTTAAAGTCTAGAGATAAGAGTTTGCTTTTCTTTTTTAAGATGATTCTGGCTATTCGTGACTCCTTACCCTGCCAAGTTAATTTGATAATCATGTTTTCAATTAAAAAAAAATGTTGGTGGAATTTTTTTTATTGGGATTGCACTGAATCTGTATATTGATTACAGTAGAACTGACATCTTAATGATACTTAGTCTTCCAATCCATGAGCATGGAATGTTCTTCATGTTAGTCAGGACTTTTTTAAAATTTCTTTTAACACTGAGGTGCAGTTTTCTGAATACAAGTGCTTTATATCATTGGTTAAGTTTATTCCTGACTATTTGAGTTTTATCTGTCGTATTTTATTTTCACCACTCTTTTGACACTTTTAGTTATTGGTATTATCTTCATTTCTAGACTCTCTTCCAGGCCTCTATCTCCTGTCTTTTCTTTTCAGGCTCTAGCATACCCTTTAGTATTTCCTGAAAATCTGGTCTCTTGCTTAGAAATTCTCTGTTTCTGTTTATCTGTGAATATTCTAATCTCGCCCTCATTTTTGAAAGACAATCTTGCCGGATATAAGATTCTCGGCTATAGCCTGCCCAGGAATGGCGCCGCACACACGGAGAGTTGACACAACAAGACGACGCAGCAAAAAGAAACACAGATTCCCATGCCACTGACAATAATAGAAGCGGACAAAGAAGACACAGCAAATGGACACAGAGAACAGACAACTGGGGTGGGGGGGAGGGGAGAGAAATAAATAAATCTTTTTAAAAATTCATAAGAAAAACTGTTAAAAAAAAAAAAAGATTCTTGGCTGAAAGTTTTTCTCTTGTAGTATCTTAAATATATCCTACCACTGTCTTCTTGCCTCCATGGTTTCTGGTGAGAAATCAGCACTTACTCTTATTGGGTATCCCTTATATGTTATCCATTGCTTTTCTCTTGCTATTCTCAGAATTCTGTCTTTGACACATTCTGGTTAGTATGTTCCTCAGAGTTGATCTATTCGCATTTTTTCAGGTGGGAATACATTGTGCTTCTTGAACATGGATATCTATGTCCTTCAATAGAGTTGGGAAATTTTCTACCATTATTTCTTCAAATATTCCTTCTGCCCCTTTTTCCTTCTCTTCTCCTTCTGGGACACCTATGACACATATGTTTGCATGCCTCTTGCTGTCATTTAGTTCTTGGAGACCTTGTTCAATTTTTTCCATTTTTCTCTTCATTTGCTCTTTTGTATGTTCACTTTCAGAGGCCATTTCTTCAAGCTCACCAATGCTTCTGCCTTCTCAAATCTGCTATGACTCCAATGTTTTTAAAATTTCATTTATTGCACCTTTCATTCCCATAAGATCTGCTATTTTCTATGTATGCTTTCAAATTCTTCTTTGTGCTAATCCAATGTCTTCTTTTCTTAAAACAGCTTCATCTATCTATCTATCTATCTATCTATCTATCTATCTATCTATCTATCTATCTATCTATCTATCTATCCATCCCCCCTCCGCCACCCTGCTGTTTTTGCTCTCTGTGTCCATTTGCTGTGTGATCTTCTGTATCTATTTCTCTTTCTGTCTTGTTGTCTTTCTCCTCTAGGTTTCACCAGGATTTGATTCTGGGGACTTCTGATGTGGCTAGGGGTTCCCTGACAATTGCGCTACCTCAGTTCCTGGTCTCTGCTGTGCTTCACCTTGACTCGTCCCTTGATCTCTTTTTTGTTGTTGTTGCATCATCATCTTGCTGTGTGACTCACTTGTGTGGGTACTGGCTCACCACGTGGGCACTTGGCTCACGGCACAGGCACCTAGCTCGCCATGCAGGCACTCATATGGGCACTGGCTCACTGTGTGAGCACTGGCTCACTATGTGGGACTCACGGGGGGACTCAGCTCTTCATGTGGGCATTCGCCTCACCATGTGGACACTTGGTTCTCCGTGGGGGCACCCACATGAGTGCTCAGCTCCCCATGCAGGCACTCGGCTCACTGCGTGGGCACCTGACTTACCGTGTGGGCACTTGGCTTGCCACGTGGGCCCTGGCTTGCTGCGCAGGCATGCTTTCTCTTCTTCTTTTTCACCAGGAGGCCCCAGGGATCAAACTTCCCGTATGGTAGGTAGAGGACTTAATACTTGAGCCACATCTGCCTCCTCCAATGTCTTAATATCCTTAATCTCTTTAGCCATCTCATTGAATTTATTTTATTTTAGTTTTTAAAATTTATTTCTCTCCCTTTCTCCCCCTTTCCTCCTCCCGTTGTCTACTGTCTGTGTCCATTCGCTGTGTGTTCTGTGTCTGCTTGGCATTCTTGTCAGTGGCATTGGGAATGTGTCTCTTTGCTGTATCATCTTGCTCCATCCATGTGTGCCGCACCACTCCTGGGCAGGCTGCACTTTTTTCACACAGGGCGGGTCTCCTTGTGGGGTGCCCTCTTTGCATGTGGGGCTCCCCTATGTGGGGGACACCCCTGCGTGGCACGGCACTCCTTGCGTGCATCAGCACTGTGCGTGGGCCAGCTCTCCACATGGGTCAGGGGGCCCTGGGTTTGAACCCTGGACCTCCCATATGGTAGATGGACACTCATCCGTTGTGTCAAATCCGCTTCCCTCATTGAATTTATTAAGGAGATTTGTTTGAACATTTATGATTGGTTGTCTCAACTCTTTTATGTCATCTGGAGGCTCATCTTGTACCTTTAACTGGGCCATAGTTTCCTGTTTCTTGGTGTGGATTGCAGTTTTTTGCTGGTGTCTTGGCATCTGGATTATTAGAGTATTTATTCTGGGTGCAGATTTTTTCTTTCATTTAGGGCTTCCTGCCCTTTCTCCCTTGCTGGTTGTGCATTAGGAGCCAAGGATGTAGTTGGTGCTATAAGCTGTGGAGGTTCAAGCTGCCCTCATTGCCCCAGGGACTGATGAAGCTTCTCCCAACTATCTTCTTTGCCAGGGGTAGCACAGAGTCACAGCTATATGGAATAATCCAAGCTGTGCAGGCCTGGACTGCAGATGCCCAGAGAGACTGATGAAGCTTCACATCCCTTTCTTCCCTCCTGGGGTGGGGATGGAGCTGCAGGTGTGGGCAGCAATCTATGCGGTACAGGTCCAAGATGACTGCAGTTGCCCTGGTAGAATTCCGATTATTCAGTCTGTGCAGCTAAATGTACCTGCAGTTAGCTGGATAGGCTGGTGCAGGGCCTGCGAGCCTCCTGCTGCCAGAGGAGGGGCTAACGCCTAGTCTAGGGCTGCAGGCCAATCTGGGTGGCAGAAACCGTTCCTATAGTCACTGTGATTTTTGGTCAGCCTGGCTTCCCCTCCTGCTGGGGGCAGAGTCAAAAATGGTGGCTCCCATCCTCTTTCCCACTTGGACAGTAAAAAACCCCAGCTGTTCTGAGGGTTATACGTTAGCCAGTTGAATTCACTAATCAGTAGCTGAAATTGGTGGCCAACCATCTCTTCCTCCCATTGTTGGGAAATGGAGCTTGAAATTTTAGCCACAGAATAGCTCCTGGGGTGGCTCGTGCCACAAAAGTAGGATAATTAGCAGCCTCTGTGGCTTGGCCAGTAATTTCCCAGATAGACTGGCATAAGTCCCCCCAGCTTCCTCCCTGCCAGATTGCTAGAGCTGCAATCTGACCTGGAGGGAAAGAAGCTGGTCCCCACCAGCATTGTGATTTTCAGTCTGCCCTGCTTCCCTAGTGCCAGGTGCAGAGTTAAGATGGTGGCTACCAGCCTCTTTCTGATTGGACAGGCTCAAACTTAAGCTATTCTTAGGATTATACTTAGCCCGCCAACTTTATGCGCCAGTGGCCGAAGTTGGTGCCTAACTGTCTCTTCCTCCCCCGTTTTTGGGAAGTGGAGCTTTCAATTCCAGCTGTGGAACAGCTCCCGAGGTGGCTTGTGCCTCCAGTGGAGGATAGGCACTGGCCTCCATGGCATGGAGAGCTCTATTTATGAATCTTCTCTGCAGATGGGCAGTCTCCTCCTTCCATTCCTTCAACGATGTTGCAGGACACTCCTCTGCTCTTCTGGAGCGCCTAAACAGGTGCTTCAGCTACTCCAGATAGCTCTGGGTATTTACTAACTGCTCTGTAGCAGAAGTTGACTCTAGGAGCTCCTTATTCTGCTGCCATCTTGCTGACTGTCTCCCAGAAAGGTGTTATTTTGTGTTTGCTTTTGTTAGCTCTTGGCATTCAAAGAAATCTTTGTCATATCACTAGCTGGATACAAACTTAAAGAGAAGACATCACAGGGACTAACTTCCATTAATATTACTTCCATGTTAATATTTTAACTTTAAAATATTAAATTGTACAGTGTACAATCGAATATTACAAGGAAATGAAAGAAAGAGGAACTAACGGCCAATCCAAAGAAAAAAATGATAAAATATCAGAAACCATCAACAAAGAAGATTACACTTTGGAGAAAGTTTAAAAAGAAAGGTTTTAGGGAAGCGATGTGACTCAAGCCACTGGGCTCCAGTCTATCATATATAGGAGGGCTGGGGTTTGATTCCTGGGGCCTCCTGGTGAAGGCAAGCTGGCTAATCGGGGGAGCTGGCTCAAGCGGAGAGCTGGTCCGTGCAGAGTGCTGGCTCGCATGGAGTTCTGGCCCATAGGAGTGCAGGCCCATGCAGGAGTGCTAGCCTGCACAGAGTGCTGGCCCATGTGGAGAGATGGTGCAGCAAGATGATGCACAGAAAAGAGACACAGAAGAGAGACAATAAGAGGTGCAGCAGACCAGGGAGCTGAGGTGGTGCAAGAGATTGAGCACCTCTCTTCCACTTTGGAAGGTCCCAGGATCAGTTCTTGATGCTGCCTAAAGAGAAGAGAAGCAGACACAGAAGAACACACAGTGAATGGACACAGAGAACAGACAATGGGGGCGGGGTAAGAGGGGGAGGGAAGAAATAAATTAAAAAAAAAAAAAGGAAGGTTTAAAATATGCTCAAAGAGAAAAGGAAAACACAGACTAAGAATTAAAGGATACATAAACAAAATGAGAACTTCAATAAAGAGATAGAAATTGTAAAAAGGAACCAAACAAAAATACTGGAGTTAAAGTCTATAATGACAGATCTCTTAAAAATTTCCTGGATTGGTTCAGAGCAGACAGGAAAAAGAGCTAGTGAACTTGAGGATTAGACAAACGAAATTATTCTGGCTGAGCAGCAGATAGAAAAAGTAATGAAGAAAAGTGAACATAGTCTAAGAGACTTGTGGGACACCATATGCATTAAGAGAATTCCTGAAGAAGAAGAGAGAATGAGACAGAAAGAATATTTGAAAAATAATGGCAGAAAGCTTCCAAAATTTAACAGAAGACATGAGTATACGCATTCACATGAGTATACACATTCAGAAGCACAATGAACCACAAAAAAAGAAAAAACAGAAGTGATCCACACCTAGGAACGTTATAATCAAACTGTTGAATTCCAAAGGCAACGAAAGAATCCTGAAAACTGGAAGACAGAAGCAATATTTCACGTACAAGGAAACCTCATTAATAAGATTAAGTTCCAATTTCTCATCAGAAACCAGAGAGGAAAGAGGTAGTAGGGTAAAATATTTTAAAGTGCTGAAAGAAAATAAATGCCAACCAAGAATTTTATATCCAGCAAAACCACCTTTCAAAAATGTGGGAGAAATTGAGACATTCTCAGGTAATCAAAAGATGAGGGAGTTGTTATCACTAGACCTGCCCTACAAGGATACTAAAGAGAGTTCTTCAGATTAAAAGGAAAGGACACTAGATAGATCAAAGCAGCATAAAGAAATAACTATCTCTGAATAGGTAACCATATGGATAATTATAAGTTAGTGCTATTGTATGTATGGTATTCATGTTTTTAACTCAACTTTTTACTTTTATTGGTTCTAAAATGAAAATGCATATAAAGTAATGATAAACCTATTGTTTTGGATGCACAATTATAAAGACATAAATCTGTCAAAACATAAAAGTGTAGGACATTCGAATATGGGAACATTAGTTATACATACTACTGAAGTTAGGCTGGTGTAAAATAAAACAAGATTGCTATAGATTTAAGGTATGAATTTTAAGTATGTAGTAACCACAAAGAAAATACTTGAAAAGTATACATAGAAAGAAATGAGAAGGGTCTCAAAATGGTTCACTACAAAGGTGAAATAAATACGAAAGTAGGCAGTAATGGAAGAACTGAGGTACAAAAAAGTTTTAAGACTTACAAAAACCAAATAGCAAAATGGTAGAAAAAAGCCCTAAATTATCAGTAGTCATTTTAAATAGAAATGAATTAAACTATTCTGCCAAAGGGCAGAGACTTACAGAATGGTGAACTAGAAAAAAAAGAGCAAACTACACCTAAAGTGATCAGAAGGAAAGAAATAACAAAGATTAGAGCAGAAATAAATGAAATACAGAATAGAATAGAAAAACAACAGAAAAAAATTAATGAAACCAAAAGGGGGTTCTTTGAAAAGAACAATAAGATGGACATTTAGATAGGAAGAAAAAGGAAAGAGAGGACTTAAATAGCTAAAATCAGAAATGAAAGAGGGACAGTGCTACTGATACCAGAGAAATAAAAAAGATTATAAGAGGATACTACGAATAATTGTATGCCAACAATTTATTATAGATAACCTGGATGAAATAGAAAAATCCCTCAACAAATAAATTACCTAAAGTAAAACAAGAAAAAAAAAAAAATAGAAGACCTCCATAAACCAGTAACAAGTAAGGCAATTGAATCAGTAATGAAAAACCTCCCAATAAAGAAAAATCCAGGATAGCTTCTCTGGTGAATTTTAGCAAACATTCAAAGAAGAATTAACTCTAATCCTGCTCAAACTATTCCAAAACACTGAAAAGGAAAAAACACTTTCTAACTCATTATATGAGACCAGCATTACCCTAATACCAATGACAGATGAAGATATCACAAGAAAAGAAAATTACAGTGCAATATCCTTTATGATTGTAGATGCAAAATTCAACAAATTATTAGCAAACAAAATCCAACAGCCCCATAAAAGAAATCAAGGAAAACATTCCATTTACAATAGCAACTAAAAGTTGTATATATGTTATCAAAACAAAAATGAAAAAACAACTGTATAGGGAAGTGGATGTGGCTCAAACAAATGGGCGTCCTGGTTCAGTTCCTGGTGCCTCCTAAAGAAGACAGTGAGCTGATGTGATGGGCAGGCGTGGCAAGCTGATGCAACAAGAGATACAAGAAGAAAAACAATGAGAGACACAACAAAGTAGGGAACAGAGGTGGCCCAAGCGATTAGGTGCTTCCCTCCCACAGCAGAGGTCCCGGATTTGGTTCCTGGTACCTCCTAAAGGAACAAGGAAGATGAACAGATACAGTAAGTACAAACAAGGGGGTGGGGAGAAAGAAAATAAATCTTAAAAAATTTAAAAACAAATAAAAAACAACATCTGCATAACACAAAAACTAAATCCTCATGTAAACTATAGACTATAGTTAATAATATCTTTATAATAACATTGCTTCATCAATTGTAACAAAGGTACCATACTAATGCAAAATGTTAATAATAGGGAAAAAAGCCTGTGTGACGGGCCGGTATTTGGGAACTCTACTTTCTGCATGATTTTTCTGTAAACCTAGAACTGTTCTATATTAAAAAAAAAAAAATCTTCATCTGTTATCTATTATCAGTATTTCCATAAGAGTAAAAATTATGATTACTGAACTATATGCCTATCATGATTACTTAAGTTATTCAATTTTACAATATTTTCCTTTCTTTTTGAGGTAAAGGTACTTAAGAGTAAACCAGAAATGTCAGGGAGTAGTTAAATGTTGCTATTGAGGATAATAATGAGAAAGAATGGGCATTAACTGAAACAGCAGCAGCATTTTAGAATTTGACTCATAATGTTATGAGGCTCAGAACATAAGCCAGAGGAGAGGGCACAGTCTTTCATGTAAAGATATCTTTAACAGATGTTTGGCATACAGACCAATCTACACATAGGATAACAGTAAAGGAACCCATAGTTCTGCTTGCTTTCTGCTTATACTTATTTACAAATTTTGGGAAGTGTATAGTACTTACACAGATTTATGCAAGTTTTAATATAATCTTAAGCCTCTACTCACCGAACTTTCAACGGTATCAGAAGCATTATCTTCCACAAAGTACATTCCACATTTACCTGCAGAAGATATAAGAGTTTGATCTGTACATAAGCTATTAACATATAGGAGTTATAGTGGCTAAAAGCATGAGCTTTGGAGTCATCAGTCTGCCAGAATTTGAATCCTAGTACCTAAAAACAGCTCCTTGCACTTAATATATATATTGTTTTGATACTATCCATAAGATCTTGGGCAAACTGCTTAACCTTTTTGTATCTTAGTTTTCCTACCAAAAACAACAATTTCACTGGGTCACTGTGAGCATTAAATTAGAATATATGTAAAATGCTTATTAGGAGTGTTTGGCACTCAGTTCTCAATAAAAGTTTGCTTTTTATTAATACTATTATTATTTTTTATTACTAGCATATTGATATCCTCTATTTTGTCACACAGTAATGGAAGATGTAAACCAAATTTTCTAGCAAAAGTGGAATCCTTAATTATTCTGTTGCTTGAGATACTCAATAGGGCAGAATATGCCCTAAACAAGTCCAACATTCTTTCCTGCTTTCATAGGCTGGATGTTGCTAGCACATGTTCCAACTTCCTTGTTTCCAAATGTTATGACCATCGCTGGGGTTCTGCCACGTAGATATTGGTCACTTTTTTTAGTCCATGGTGGACTGTAAGGCATTGGCATGGCTGTGTCCATCTTTGTGACCATGTGGCTCTGTCCCCACAAGCTCGAAGCTCTACATCTTGGAAGTTGGAACCTGCAGTTTTAGCCTAAAGCAGTGACTTTCAAATTTTAGGGTGTATCAGAATCATTTGTGAAGTCACATATTGATGGGCCCCATGCACAAAATTTCAAATTCAGTAGGTCGGGGCTGGGGTCCAAAAAGATAATATAAAGAAGAACAATCCCAAAGTGGACATATTTCTATGCATAGGCATATTTGTTAGAACAGTAGGCAAATAAGTATACCAATACTTTTTTACTTCAAAATACAAATTAGCATACAAGAGGAATGATTAAAAATAAAATGGTAGCCTCATGAAGAAAGTCAACTATGAAAATTAAAATGCTATTCATGTGCTTTTCAGAAAATAAGCCATTTTTTCACATTCATGAGTCATCAGCATTACGTATAATGTGAAGGCAAAATAACATTACGTAATGTTAGAGAAAGCTGTCTAATTTAATGGAAATAGTCTGCCCCCCCCCCAAAAGGTCAAATTATCTAAGGGTAAAATAAGACATGGAGAAGTGTGTGTAAAACTCCTTAGAATTTGTCTTACCTAACAACAATTCACCAGCTGTCTCTCTGGATGGTGCAACACTGATACATCTTCGATTTACTCTGTCAAAACAGATTCAAAGTTACTATGATTAAATGTTTTGATCTATTTTAGTGACTAAAAGCTTTATTTTATCTAGTAAAAGATTTCAGCAAAGCAGACTAGATTTTCAGTAGTACAAGATGTCTTGTCAGAACCCACATGAAAATACTCTCTCATTTTTCAACATTCCAGTCAAGATGATGACTGATATTTAAAAAAGTCTAATAATAATCCTTATAACCTCTAGGCAGAATATACAGATTCAGTTATTTAAAAGGCTTCAATATTTTATATTTTCTAGTAAATAAACAAACATTGGTTTACACCTCTGATATTTCAAAGACGACTAGTGTTCTAGGAAGAACCAGGAATTAGAATCAGAAAAATTCTCCCTTATCTTCTTTGAGTTCCCCTTTTTCATCTATAAAAGTAGCATTATAAATACCATCACTACCACAATAATGATAATATTATCAACAGTTAACTCACTTTTAGAATCCATTATATTGACCCATGTAATATTTTCAGCACTGCTATGATACCTTGGGTATAATTATTTTCTGATTTAATAGATGAGGGAACTAGACCGAGAGGCCTAAGATCAGATAGCTAGTAAGAGGAGGAACCAGAGCTGGAACCTTCAATCACTACGCCCTATTGCCTCTAGATGATACCATCACCAGTTTTGTCTATGTCACAGAGTTGTTAGAAAAGTCAACTCTAAGAATATATGTACGCTAACAAGGGCCAGAGTACCATGCCTTGAGACCACCAACCCTTACTACCAAAAATGTTGTTTCCTTTTGGATTCTGACCATCCAATCTTGTCCTTTCCTGAGCCATGTTTAGGACTTTCCACACACCACAGCATTATCTAAAGTAAGTATTGCATAAACTACAATGAACTATTAGAATCTTTAACTCCTTTAACAGAAGAGAAGGCCTATATGTTTAAATTTACCTTATAGATTCACTGGCAGCTTTGTCTTTTACAGTAGAAGAGAAAGAAGAATGAGTTTTATCTTCAAACAGGTAAGAGAGTGGTGGTTTAACCACGTCTGTTGAGGAAAAAAAAATACATGTTATCTTTATCTAATGACCACAGTTATCTGTTATATTTATATGGTGCGCCAAGAAGCTACTATTACCCTCTGACTTTTGTCTATCCTTAAGGAGATATTTATTTGGAATTGTCAAATAACATCTTTGTAAGCGCCTCCTCTCTCGATTTGGCCCTTCTGTTGGATCCAGCTGCCAGGAAGTTGGATAGTAGATGGGGTCATACCAGACCGCTCTGCCAATGAAAATAAACAATGTTTTAAGTGGCAATCTGAAGAACTTACAGCTTTAAAAAAAAATAATTATAGAGAGTGAATAAACTACAAATGACCTTGTCACTTACTAAATAACAACTATATATTTAGACTAGTAAATGCACATACACAGGACAAAAGAATATTGTGAAAAGTAAGTGCATTCTGCTTCTGAATCCCAAGTTCCCAGTTCCCTACCTGGAGGCAAACTCTGCTAGCATCTTACTGTTACGGAAGTTTTAAAAAATATATCATGAACACTCTGCACATTTTAGTAACATATATAAATCCATCAGACTTAATATGGTTAGCCAAAGAAGAAAATCCATTTATCAAATCAGTGTTTCCTATTTCTCATTTTGGCTACTGTCTAATTAACTTAATTAAAATTTGTTCATTTTTTATGCTATGTCATATTTTAAAAAGGATTTTCAAGTAAATTTTCTTTTTTTTCTTGTTTTTTTCATCAAAATTTTTTTAATTTTTAAAAATTTGTATTTTAAGTAAAAAAGTATTAAAATCATGTTAAATAAACTTCTAGAAATAGCTAAGAGAAAAAAATTAATCTAATTACACAGAACATACAAAAATACTAGCAGAGGTTAACTTTTTCCATTCTTTTTTTTAGGCATCTGGTTTTAATTTGCAGTTATAATTATTATGTATATGTGTTTCTATATTATGTCTTCTTTCACAAAACATGGTGTAATTTTTATTAACATCATTTTAATGGCTACGTAATATTCCATTGAGTGGATGCATCATAATGTATTTAACCATATTAGGATAATTGTATATTTAAATTGTTTCCTTTCATTTACTACAATAGATAATGCAGAGATGAAAACCTTTTTGTTTACTGTTTTTTCTGTATTTTGAATTGTTTCCTTAGAACAGAATCACAAAAATAGGATAACTGGAACTAGAAATACAGTATTTTAAGGTTTTCAACACACAATGTAAAAGTGTACAATTCCACCAAAGCGCTAAAGATTAGGATATATTTCTGCAGCTGTCTTTGTGATGCAGATATTAGCACGTTAATAAAAATTAATATGAAAGATAAAATGTGATATCTAAAGGTTTTAAAAAACCAAATTTAGACTCTAGCACTGTTGAATATTCTCCCATCTGTTTATCAATTCTACTTTGTCTTCGTGAATAGTGTGTTCATGTCTTTTGCTCATGTAATTTCAAACAATGAAAAAATTAACTTTTTGATATGTTTGCTGAAAATACATTGTCATGTGTTGTTTTTTTTGTTATGGTTGTTAAATATATTGGAAAAATTGAGGTTCTAATTCACTGATTTTTTCTTTGAAGTTTCTTCTATTACTTTTAAGCTTAAAAAGTTATCCACTCTTCAAAGAGTTGATAAATATCCTATTTTCCTACACTTTATAAACTTTTTTTATTTTTATTTTTTTATTTAATTCCCCTCCCCTCCCCCGGTTGTCTGTTTTCTGTCTTTTTTTTTTTTTTTTTTTTGCTGCGTCTTGTTTCTTTGTCTGCTTCTGTTGTCGTCAGCGGCAGGGGAAGTATGGGCGGCGCCATTCCTCGGCAGGCTGCTCCCTCCTTCGCGCTGGGCGGCTCTCCTTATGGGTGCACTCCTTGCACGTGGGGCTCCCCTACGCGGGGGACACCCCTGTGTAGCACGGCACTCCTTGCGCGCATCAGCACTGCACATGGGCCAGCTCCACATGGGTCAAGGAGGCCCGGGACTTGAACCACGGACCTCCCATGTGGTAGACGGACGCCCTAACCACTGGGCCAAAGTCCGTTTCCCCACTTTATAAACTTTTTGAGTTTAGCTCTTTTAATCACCAGGAATTTATTTTAGTATATAATGTTTAGTGTATTTTAGCATCCCAAAGTCAGACTAATCAGTTATCTTGCCCAAATTTAAGAATTATACTTCAATTTCCTTGTTTCATTATTTGTGATATATTTTTTTATTACATTATTAAAGAGTTAGGTTGGAAAATACCTATTTCTCAGCCATCCTGTTTCAGTGTTTTCTCTATTTTTTGCAAGAACAATACAATTTAAATTAAAGCCAATTTTATAGATTTTACTATCTGGAAGCAAAAATACCACTTTCTACCATTCTGCCCTCCCCTCCCCCCCCCAATTTAAAAAATCTTCTCATATGATTATTCTTCAAGATGAAATAAATAAAAAATGGTTAAACAAATGTTTAAGTTAAACAAAACATATTTAAACCAAGGAAATAATGTTATGAATCTGAAATATGGAATGAAAATGGTGTTTAGCATCAATATACAAAATATTCATGTGAGACAACTGCAACGCCCCCCTCCTGTTGGATCCCCCTATGGCTTACCTATCATGTGTCAGTTGTTGAATAAGTTCCTGCCAATGTCTGCTGGCACTCAAATCTACCTTATACATTCCTCTTATATGCTGGATCACCTTTTTTCTCTCAATTCCTTGGGAGAGAGACACTGCCTGGGTGATATCTGCAGCTATTTTAGATATATCCTTTGATTTTGAATCTAGACGCTGAAAGAGACTACACAAATAATAAGATTGCTTATCAGTTAAACTTTCACAGAATACTAAATGTAAATCAAAACATAATATTTTAATTATCAAAAGCATATATGAAATACACTAGATTCCTAAAAAACATGAACTTTCAGAAAACATAATATCCTACCTTTGTTGATTATTATTAACTGTTTTCTGCCAGGTGGCTTTATTCACACCTTCTTCAGTTTCATATTTCTTTTGTTCCTAAAAGATTTAGATAATAATATACTATATAAAACTTATTATTTCTCATTTAACATTGGCATAGAGCCTAACAAAGTAATTTTTTTTTTTTTAGGTACTGGGGCTGGGGATTGAACTTGGGACCTCACATGTGGGAAGCCAGCACTCAACCTCTGAGCCACATCGGCTCCCTTGAGTTGATTTTCTCCTTTGTTTGCTTGTTGTTTGTTTTTGTTTTTAGGAGGCACCTGGGACAAACTGAACCTGGGAGCTCCCACGTGGGAAGAAGGTGCTCAACCACTTGAGCCACACCTGCTCCCCACAAACTAATTTTAAAATCAAGTCAGGGAAGTGGATGTGGCTCAAGCATTTGGGCATTGTCTACCACATGGAAGGTCCTGGGTTCGGTTCTTGGTGCCTCCTAAAGAAGAAGGGCAAGACAGTGAGCTGGCATGGCAAGCTGATGGCAATAAGACAACACAATGAGGAAACACAATGAGAGACACAACAAGCAGGGGTGGTGGTGGCTCAAGTGATTGGGTGCCTCCCTCCCATATGGGAGGGCCCTAGTTTTGGTTTCCAGTGCCTCCTAAAAGGATGATGAGCAGACACAGAGAGCACACAATGAACAGATGAGCAATAGACAGCGAGCATAACCAATAGGGGAATAAATAAATCTTAAAAAAAAACCAAACAAGTTAATACAAGAAAAATCTATTGTTCCCAGGAGAACAGGATATTAAAATAAACTTGCCACTAAATAATGTTATCATTCCACCTTTCCCCCCATACAATCTGAGTCACAGAAATTAGAGTAGAATAGTTAACCAGGGTTGCCAGACCTGATGGATTTACATAGCTGTTTGATTCCTTACTTTGCTTTTTTCATTAAAGAGCCCATAACTTATTCTTCAGCTTGCTTATCACCAAAACAAAACAGAAAAGTTTATTCTTCAACTTGCTTATCACCAAAACAAACAAACAAAATCTTTTCTTTACTGATGGCTACTGACAATGGATAAGGAAGACCAGAGTATAAAGAACAGACTCTCCTTAGAACCAATTATGGTTTCACTGACTCACCTCTTTGATCATTTTAAGAAGGTCCGATTTTGTGGGTGCACTGGGAGGGATGCACTTATGACCACATAATTTTAAAGCATTCATAAGCAGTTCTGCTGTGTCTAGTTCTTCTTCAGTCAACTCTTCTTGGTGATTGTGCATCAGCTCTGACAAATACAAAACTAACTTTGCTCCATGCTTTAAAAAAAAGTAAAAATGTTTTTCAGTAATAAAGAATTTTTTTTCTTACATCTATAAAACAGTAATTAAATAAAATTAAATTATATTCCTAGATTTAACTAGAAAATTAATTTACAGCATCAATTCTGTATAATAAACTGAAAATTATTTGGCATTTTATGTAAATGAACCCAAACCGAACAGTTTGCAAACCTATTTTAAAGAGATCTCCCTTCCCACTGACACCATTTCTAAACCTTAAGTTCCATATAAGTTTAAATTTAAAATTATTAATGATAGGAATGCAAGCTTTTCATAAAATTGATGCTGAGTAGCTTTTTTGCTAGAATCTTGATTCAAAGAGTGTTGTAAAAGTGAAAATATCCTAGGAAATTGGCAATTTTAATCTCTTTCTCTCTCAGTCCCCACATGGGCACACATTTACCTTGGCCTGGTATAGTTTTAAAAGTATTTATTTTTTCACTTATACTGGGTTAAGAAAGTACAAAAGAAATGTTGGCTTGATATGAGCACGATATCAATGTATTAGCCTACTCATTACTTGCTGGTTGCAAGGGAATAAACACAATTTCAGAAAGGAGAGCTCTGGGTACCATGACCTTAACCCTGTGACCAATCTTAGCATCACTACCAGTGGACCAGCAGACATAACACACTGATGTGATGCAGTATGGTATATACAGCATTACCTATGATGTCTTGTCGCCAAAAATGTTCCACCTACAGATCTAATGATTTACAGGGAACACAGGAGATAAAGGGACAAGTTAAATGACATCTTGTGGAAACAACCAGTTAAATCCAGAAGTTGGCCCAGGCTCTTCAATAAGACAATGTCATGGAAAAAAAAAGTTTATGTGTGCGTGTGTGTTGGGGGGCTACTCTAGATGAAAAGACGTCTAAAAGACATGTAAGCCCAATCAAATGCATGGTCCTACTTGGATCTGGTTTCAATAAACCAGCTATAAAAGACATTTTGGGGACAACTATAGAAATATGATTATGTAGTGGATATTTGATGACTTGGGGAATGACTATTAGTTTTGTTGTGAGTAATAAGGTTATTATATAAAAAATGTCTTCTAATAACAGAATTTAGAGGTAAATTGGCATCTATAATTTGCTTTAAAATACTTCAGAAAAAAACAATATGATAAAAATATTAACAATTATATGGGCATCCATTATACTATTATCTCTTTCTTATGCTTGAAAATTTTATGGCAAAAGGTAATAAAAAGAAAGAAAGCTTTGGGAAAAAGAATTATGCAGAGGATTTGATAAAGGAATATAGCAACAAATTTGAGATAAAGAAAAAGAATTCTTAGTTTTCACAGAAAAACTGAACTTGAGGGGAAACCTGTGATTAAAATAAGAGAAATTGGCGGTGGACTTGGCCCAGTGGTTAGGTCGTCTGTCTACCACGTGGGAGGTCCGCGGTTCAAACCCGGGCCTCCTTGACCCGTGTGGAGCTGGCTCATGCACAGTGTTGATGCAGGCAAGGAGTGCTGTGCCACGCAGGGGTGTCCCCCGCGTACGGGAGCCCCATGCGCAAGGAGTGCACCCCATAAGGAGAGCTGCCCAGCACGAAAGAAAGTGCAGCCTGCCCAGGAATGGTGCCGCACACACGGAGAAATGACACAACAAGATGATGCAACAAAAAGAAACAGATTCCCATACTGCTGACAACAACTGAAGTGGACAAAGAAGGCACAGAACATAGACACAGAGAACAGACAACCGGAGTGGGGGTGGGGAGGGGAGAGAAATAAATAAATAAATAAATAAAAATAAGAGAAATTCATGTTTATTTTTTTCTTTTTATTTCTGCTCAGTACAAGAAAGGAAGGCAAAATTTCCAAGACAAAACCTATAGATTAATTTGTAAGCATTAACAAAGCGGAAAAAAAAAATTTGTAAGCATTAGATTACTCCTTAGTGAAGGCAAAAGGTAAAACCTCAAAAACAAGTGAGACCCCAGCTTTCATTTCTATATGCATGTCTACTGAAGGGTTGGTTTAGGCCACTCTTGTACGACAAGACACCTATAACCAAAATTAAAGTGGTACATAAGATAATGACAACTATCCTTCTCAGTCGAAACCTAAAAAGAACTTTGATTCATGATTTTTTAAAGAGTTCCTTTTATGCTTCAGATAGTACACTTGATTGGGATGTATATACTAAGTATTATTTAGACATTAGTTTTGCCAACAAATTAACATGTATATTTTGCTTTTTAAAAAATTTGCATTGATAGAAATTGCAATGTATGGCTTTATGACTTTTTAAACTGTGAACAGTATTAAATGTCAACAAATGGATTTGGAAACTATTACGTTTGGGTGATATTTAAATTAACATGCTGAAGCACACCATGTCATTTCCCAAAAGCATAAGGTGAACATATGCAATGGTGAAAATAGCAAAGCTTATTTTAATGCAACATTTTAAATTAGTCAGGAGGCAGCTGCTACTTGACCAAGAGAGAAAAATGAACAGATGCTCTGTGAGTAAATGCCCGAAGAGTTGGCAAATAAATAAAAATGTTAAATGCCTAGAATATATTTATATGTGTATGTTAAAGGTAATGTTCTTCAAGTAACTTTAAAAATATTTCAGTTTAGTACTTAGTGATATTCTAGAATCACCTTGAAAAACTATCAGAAATGTTTTACCCATTCTGAATATCTACAGAAACAGGAATTCTAGAAGTTGTTTCTAATATCTCATTTTAACATCCTCTAATCAATCATTTATTGGTTACAGTTACTGGGACTTTAAAAGATGTCATTGGGGGTTGATGCAAAAAAGGCCCATAAAGATTTAAGGAATTGAACCTATTAAATATGAATCCTTAGAAAATAATGAAACGCTAAAATGTGCAAAAATAAAACTTTCAATGAGAATTTTGATAAGGGAGAGTCTGACTGTCCTGAAGAAGGGGAGGAAGGTTGTGAAGGAGGTAAAAGATAAGCTGAGTATGTGGCGATACGGATAGAAAGGGTATGCAGATTGACAAAGGAGAAGAGAAGGCATTGCATGCAGGTGGACAACATGAACAAAACAGCATGGTGGCAGGAAAACCCAGGGTGTGAAGGGTGTGCAACAGGCAAAATGAGACTATCTTAAAATGAGGCAAGATTACAGACTGGATAATTTACCAGAATAAAGTAGTAACAGTTGAAAAGAAGTCTGGGGCTTTAAAAATCAGGCAGATTATAAATGGAATACAGCTTTTATGCAGCTGTAAAAAGGAATGAAGAAGTACTCAATATACTGCTATGGGTGCCGCTGGCAAGGATTAGAAGTGGTCACAGAAGAACACACAGCGAATGGACACAGAGAGCAGACAACTGGGGTGGGGGGAGAGAAATAAATAAAAAATAAATCTTAAAAAAAATATATATATATACTGCTATGGAATGATCTCTAGAAAATATTGAGTAAAAACAATTAAGGTGCCAAAGACTGAGTATAATTTACTATCTTTGTGTTGAGAAGCGGGGAGACAATCTCTCTCTCTCTCTCTCTCTCTCTCTCGATTTGTTTATATTTTCAAAAGAAATAAAACAAAAAAGATGGTAACATACAGGGAGAGGGAAAGAATGGGGGGAGGTATAGGAATGAAGGGTAGAACTTTTCTGATTGCACTATGTCTCACAATTTTGATTTGGGCACTCATACACATTTTATATAACTAAAAGCAAAATTAAACCAAAAACAAAATGAAACAAAAAGAATTCCTAAAATGGGAAAAAAACTAAAAAAAAAAAAAAGAACTCAACTATATCAAGTTAGTGGCATAACCAAATAGAAAAAAATATTTTAAGTGCTTTTACAACACAGTACTTTTTTCTATTGGAATGAGAGAATTAGATAAATCACCATTTTACAAGTCCTAATAAAAAAGTGCCCCTAGACAAATAATGTTAATGACTGCTAGTTAAAGATAGAGGGTAAACTTTATAAATGGATGGATGAGGCTGATATCACTTCCAAAAGCAAGGCAACCAGACATCCTGTGCCTCCTGGCATGATGCAATGGAAAGAAAGTACAAAGAATTCCTAATAAACCATTCTCTTAAAAATTTAAATATGAAACAAAATATTGGAATCCAGTCAAGCTCCTAGAGTTCAATCCACAAGTATACAATCAGACAAATCTAGAATTGTGAAATGCTACAGAACAAATGACCCAGTTTGATAAAAAAAAAAAAAAAGGCTTTGAAAAAATCCTTGGGAGGGGAATTGTTAGAGATTTTAAAAAGGCTTAAACGTTATTAAAAAGTCAGAAAACTGTAAATGTTGGAGAGGATGTGGAGAGATAGGAACACTTATTCAGTGTTGGTGGGCATGTAGAATGGTACAGCCACTGTGGAGGACTGTTTGGCAGTTCCTAAGGAATTTGAATATAGACTTGCCATGTGACTTGGCAGTACCATTACTAGGTATATACCCAGAAGAACTGAGAGCAGAGACACGAGCAGACATCTGCACACTGATGTGCAAAGCAGCATTATTCATGATTGCCAAAAGCTGGAAACAACCCAGGTGCCTATCAACTGACGAATGGATAAATGAATTGTGGTGTACACACACAACAGAATGTTATGCAGCTCTAAGAAAAAATGAATTTGTGAAGCATATGACAACATGGATGAACCTGGAGGACATGATGTTCAGTAAAGCAAGCTGGACACAAAAGGACAAATACATTACGGTTGCGCTATTATGAACTAAAGATATTATGTAAACTCATGGAGTTAATAATTAGAATATAGGTCACTAGAAAACAGAAGGATGGTAGAGAATGGAAAGCTGAGGGTTAACCTGTGCAGAATTGGTAAAGATTGTTTTTAAACCTTTGGAAATGAATAGAAATGGTGAAAGCATATCATGGCATTTGTAACTATTATGTGGGTATGACAGTGGTTCAAAGGGTGAGTCTAAGGGACATGTATATCACTAGAAGAAAAGCTAAAAACTGTAACATGGGACTGTATAAGAGAGTTATAAACCTCATGTAAAATACAAATACAGTGCTATAGCATATATGACTTTTTTACAAAATATAAATACAAATATACTAGATAGAAGGGAAAAGAATAGCAGCTATGTACAGCAGGGGAAGCATAGGGAGATTGAGAAGAGAGTTTTGTTTGCTTATTTGTTGTTTATTATTATTATTATTGGAATAATGAAAGTGCTCTAAGAATGACTGAAGTGATGAATGCACCAATATGTGAAAACACCAAATACCAGTGATTATACACTATGGATGGATTTATGTTTTATTAATATGTATCAATAAAATTGATTTGTTAAAAAAATCAAACGGATAGCATGCATACATTATAGATATAGGCGGCAAAACAAACTGGAATCACATTTTTTTTTTCAATTAACAACTCAGTCTTTCCTATTCGTTACATGATAATTCTTGAATATCCTGCCTAATTATCATCATCTGGTATACTGCTAATATATATTCAGACATAGCTCAGGATAGACTGATGGATCAAGTTGCCTGAAACAACATAATGGCCAATACTATTTTTTTCTTGCTATAATCATCATATCTGTATAAGTAAATATTTTATTTTTATGCATATTTAATTAGGAGTTACTGAAAGACAAACTACCTTTTTAAAAAGTTTAGCTTTTCCTAATAAAACAAAATATAAAACTCTCCTGGGAGTTTTACTCTAATGTAAAACTCTTATGGGTTATCTCTTAATTTATCTTTGTCAACAGAAAAAGAGGAAGAGAGAGTGAGAGAGTCACAGAGAGAATCAGCCTGTTGGAATCAGCCCTCAAAGAGTTGGCTATAGTAGCGACTATTAGCTATTTTGCAATTTGGTTATGGAACCTAACCACTTCCAACATGACTGGGAGCCTCCCAAACTGTTCCTGATGAAAAGAAGAATCTACCCCCCAACAAATACCACTATAAAGGGATATTTCTACTTAACAAAGATATTTCCACACTGTAATTGGCAGCATGTTTCACACCAAAAGCTATAATTTCAGCTATTTTAGGAAATATCTACATGACGAGTACTTTCTGGCCTTCCAATCATTTTAACAATTTGTCTCTAGAATAAATGTATCTGGCTGTAATCCTTTTACTGCATGTGTAGGGGGTGGAATAGAGAGTAATGGGCTATACACAGTATGAAGGATGGAAAGAGGAGGAGAATCCGAGCTGATTTATTCACAGATCTTTTGCTTTTGCCCTAGGGCTAGTCAGTGATGTTAGAAGGACCTAAATCTGGGATCTTTGAGCTGTAATTTCACTCTCTATAAAATGGGGTATATGCAAGCATTTCTTATGTGGTTGTTGTAAGGATTAAATGTATACATATTGCCAGACACACAAGAGATGCTCAATAAATGCTATTCTCTAAATAGAAAAAAAAAAAAGGTTTAAGACACATCAAAGAAATGCAACATGTGAGACTTGTATGGATCCAGAATCAAACAAACTAACTGTAAAAAAAATTATAAGCAAATTGGGAAAATTTAAACACCATCTAGGTATTAGAAAATAATAAGGAATTACTGCTAATTTTATTGAGAATAAGTTTTTTTAAAAAGTCCTTATGTGGTAGAAATACATAATAAAGCATTTGTAGGTGAAATTATTTACCTGAGATTTGCTTCAAAATACTACACAGAAAAAAAAAAGATGAGTAATGGTTATGTGGCATCCTTTTTTGATTCTGCCAACTTTTATGCATGTTTGAAAATTTCCATAATAAACTTAAAAAAAATCAGGTAGAATAATTTGGTCTTGCGGTAGAGAGGAGGTTAGTGTAGTGATCTCCGTGTAAGGGTGCAAGTCTGCAGTAGGATGGGGACAAGGAGCTATAAAGGAAGGATGAGTCTGGAACACAGCTAAAAAGATGTCTGGACTAGGAAAAGTCAACAATAGCTCTAAAGTGTCGAGCTGAAGTCAATAATGACACCACCGATAAAATGTACTGGTGGAGAAGGGAAGCTGGTATGGGGAAGAGGAGGACTGTTAACACCTGGGTTGGATTTTGATGGGTGCTGGCAACTTTCCCTAGTACAAAGAAAAGAAATAATAGCACTTCAAATTCTCCCCTGAGAGAAATTATGGGACTGGTATGCTCCTCCCTTGGAAAAAGTACACTGAGGAGAGTCTTAATATTGGAAAGAGCAACTTAATATAGTCATGACTATAACCATTTTGGCTCCTAAAATGATATTATCTGATTTTTCCCAGTATTAAAAGGAGATATCTGTCTTTTCTTACATATCATCATTTTCTTTATCAAGGCATAATTTATGCACAATAAAATGCAGAGATATTAAGTGTTCATTTCTATGAGTTTTGACAATGTAACTACTACCCTAAATGAGATATAGTACATTTTGAGCACCCAGAGTTCACTCATGCCCCCTTTTCAGTTAATTTCCCTTCTCACTGCCCCTGTTCCTGCAGAGAAACCTATTGGCCTGAATTCCATCACCATATTTTAGTTTTGCCTCTTCTTGGACTCCATATGAACAGAATCCCATGGTCTGTACTCTTGTGTTTGACTCCCCCTTTGGCCAACACAGTGTTTTTAAGATTTATCCATGATGGTAGGTGTATCAGTAAGCTGTTCCTTTTTATTGCTATACAATAGTTTGTTGTATAAATATATCACAACTTGTTTAAACATTCTTTTGTTAATAGGCAATTTTGGCTATTATGAAAAAGACTTCCATGAATATCCTTGTACAAGTCTTTGTATGGACATATTTTACTTTCTTTTGTAAATATCTAGAAATGGAATTTCAGGGTCACAAGTTAACTGTATTTTTAATTTTATAAGAAGCTGCTAAACGGTCCCCCAAAAGGGTTGCACTATTTAAACTCTCCACTTTTTATTCCTGAAGTGATAAGAATTTCTAGACTCTGAAATTCTTTTAAGTATTTGGTTTTGATCATACGAAATGATCAGTAATTTTTCAAGTTTCAAAATTTGACTGTAAATATGTTTTGAAATATATGTATCGCTATTTTATTTAGTACAGATGTTTCTTGGATAATGCTTTGTAGCAGTCTGTATTGTTTATGAATTCCAAAAATAAGATATTGGATTGTTTGTAAACTGGTCTGTTCCTCTAAGCATTTTCGATTGTATTGACTTCAGAGGTTTCACTTTTACTTGATTGAATTATGATTAGGGCTTTGATTGGGCCACATTAGTAGGATGCTGAGTCCCCCTTGGTGGATGGGGACTCACAGAAAAAAATGACATGGCAGAGGAGAGAGCTGGAGTTTTGATGCTGGAGTCCTGGGAAGTAAACACAGAGGAGAACACAGAGGAATAGAGATGGCATCATAGACAGGGCAGAGAGCGAGCCTGATAATCTACAGTTTACCTTGTAGAGAGAACACAGCAGCTGAGCCCAGAAAGAAAAGAGTCCCGGGAAGAGAGACATTTAGGAGGAAGAGTAAGACTGAACCCTCGCAGAGACAGGCAGCCATTTTGCTCCAACATGTGGCAACAGATTGTGGTGAGGAAAGTAATTTACTCTTTATGGCCTGGTAACTGTAAGCTTCCACCCCCAAATAAAAAAGCTTCATAAAAACCAGCCAATTTCTGGTACTTTGCATCAGCACACCTTTAGCTGATTAATACAAGCTTTAAAAACAAACTAACAAACAATACAGCTAATACCACATTCAATGGCAAAAGAATTTTCCCCTTAAAATCAAGAACAAAATAAGGATCCCTGCTATCACCATTACTAGTCAACATTGTACTGGAAATGCTAGCTAGAGCAATTAGTAGGCAAGAAAAAGAAATAAAAGGTATCCAAATTGCAAAGGAAGAAGTAAAACCATTTCATTTACAGATGACAAAGTCCTATATACACAGGGAATCCTGAAAAAATCTATAAAGAAGTTACTAGAGCTAATTGATGAAATAATGAAAAGTGGCAGGGTACAAGATCAATTGTACCCTGGACTTGGCCCAATGGATGGGGCGTCCGTCTACCACACGGGAGGTCCGTGGTTCGGCCCGGGCCTCCTTGACCCTTGTGGAGCTGGCCCATGCACAGTGCTGAAGCACGCAAGGAGTGCCATGCCATGCAGGGGTGTCCCAGCGTAGGAGAGTCCCACGCACAAGGAGTGTGCCCCGTAAGGAGAGCTGCCCAGCGTGAAGGAGAGTGCAACCTGCCCAAGAATGGCGCCGCACACACAGAGAGCTGACACAACAAGATGACATCAACAAGATGATGCAACAAAAAGAAACACAGATTCGCGGTGCCGCTGATAAGGATAGAAACGGTCACAGAAGAGCACACAGCGAATGGACACAGACAGCAGACAACTGGGGGTGGGGGAAGGGGAGAGAAACAAATAAATCTTTAAAAAAACCCAACAAGATCAATTTACAAAAACCACTGCGTTTCTGTGCACTAGCAATAAACAATTTGAAAAAGAAATTCGGAAAACAATTCTATTTACAAATGCAAGTAAAAGAATAAAATATCCAGGAGTAAATTTTACCAATGATGCAAAGCATTTATATGCAGAAATCTATAAATCATTCCTGAAAGAAAATTAAAGAAGACCTAAATAAATGGAAAGATATTCTTTGTTTAATATCTTTAGGACATCATTACCACCCAAAAGAGATTTACAGATTTAATACACCTCAATCAGAGTTTTCACAGACTCCTTCACAAAATGGAAAAGCTAATCATCAAATTCATATGGAAGGACATGAGACCATGCCTCAATAACAAAAAAACTGTTGCAAAAGAACAAAGTTGGCAGACTCACACTTCCCAATTTCAAAACTTACTACTATGCTACAGTAATCAAAACAGTGTGATTCTGGCACAAGGACAAAAGTATAGATAAATGGAATAAAATTGAGAAAATAAACCCACACATCTATGGGAAATTGATTTTTGATAAGGGTCTATTCCATGGGGGAAAGAATAGTCTCAACAAATGCACTGGGAAAACTAGATATCCACATGCAAAAGAATGAAAGTGGATCCATACGTCATACCACATACAGAAATTAACTCAAAATGGGTTAAGTACTTAAATATAAGAACTAGAACTATAAGGAAACATGAGGGAACATCTTCCAGACAATGTATTAGGCAATGGATTCTTAGACTTTATACTAAAAGCATGAGCAACAAAGAAAAAAATTAATTGAACTTTATGAAAATTAAAAAATTTTGTGCATCAAAGAACATTATCAAGGGAGGCAGACTTGGCCCAATGGATAGGGCATCCACCTACCACATGGGAGGTCTGCGGTTCAAACCCCGGGCCTCCTTGACCTGTGTGGAGCTGGCCCATGCGCAGTGCTGATGTGGTGCAAGGAGTGCTGTGCCACGCAGGGGTGTCCCCCGCGTGGGGCAAGGAGTGCGCCCCGTAAGGAGAGCCGCCCAGCGCGAAAGAAAGTGTGGCCTGCCCAAGAATGGCGCCGCACACACGGAGAGCTGACACAACAAGATGACGCAACAAAAAGAAACACAGATTCCTGGTGCTGCGGATAAGAATAGAAGTGGTCACAGAAGAACACAAAGCGAATGGACACAGAGAGCAGACAACTGGGGGTGTGGGGCAGGAAGGGGAGAGAAATAAATAAAAAATAAATCTTTAAAAAAAAGAAAAATATTATCAAGAAAGTGAAAAGACAACCAGCAAAAAGGGAGAAAATACTTGGAAACAATGTATATCACATAGGGGTTTAATATGGATAATATATAAAAGACTCTTGCAACTCAACAACAAAAAAAACAAAGCAATTAAGAAATGGGCAAAGGACTTGAATAGACATCTCTCCAAAGAAGATAAACAAATGGCCAATAAGAAGATGAAAAATGTTTCATCAGCCATTTAAGGAAACACAAATCAAAACCACAATGAGATACCACTTCATACCCATTAGAGTGGCTATTATTTTAAAAATAGAAAATAACAAGCGCCAGTGAGCAAGCAGAGAAATAGAATCCTTAGTACACTGTCAGTGAGAATGTAAAATGGTGCAGCCAATGCAGAAAACAGTCTAGTGATCCTCAGAAAGGTAAGTATAGAATTACCATATGCCCTGGCAATGCCAGGGCAACTGGGGGATGGGGGAGGGGGGAGAGGAAGGGGAGAGAAATAAATAAAAAATAAATCTTAAAAAAAAAAATCCTATTGAATGGTATGCTTTGGAGTGGTTGAGTTGGGAAAATTTATGATGTATATGTGTTCGCACAATTTAAAAAAAGAGCAACTAAAGAGGCAATGAGAATTAAATGCAATACATGTCCAGTACTGGATCTAACAATTGAGAAGAAAATACCCAAAAGGACATTATTGGGACATCTGAAAAAACTGGAAAAAAGAATTGGACCTTAAAAGCTTTATCTCAATGTTAAATTTCTTGAACTTGATAACTGCACCTAAATGGATACAAAAGTGAATATCCTTCCTTGTTCTTAGGAAATGTACATGGAAGTATTAAGGGTTCAAGGAGCATGATGTATACAATTTGTGCTACATTTAGAAAATAGACTGTTAGATGAACAGGGTGAACAATATGGCAAATGTAGCAAAATGTTAAAAGTTGGTGGATCTGGGTATCTGGGTGGGGGTATGATGGAGTTCTGTGTATGGATTTTCTGTTATATTTGCAACTGTCCTGTAACTGTGAAATTATTTCAAAGTAAAAATTTTAATTAAAAAAGAAAACAACCACCACCCCAAATTGTTCTTAAAGGAAGATTTAGTAACAAATTACGAAGGCTCTAACAGGAAATCAGATACAGCACTTCTTCATTTAAGCACTTGAGAAAGGACTGGGAAAGAAGCAGAGAGATCAAATTGAGTATAATATTATAAGTATCTACAGAAAGGCTTCAGGTGAAAATTGTTTGGTAAGAAAACTATATTTGTGACAGTCATTAAAATACAGTTTAATTTCAGTTCTTGTTTTATTAAAATTTATATATCCCCCAAAGCTTTTACTTTTCCAATGCTAAGGCACTTACTTGCAGGGATGGGTTGAGACAGTCTCGCAGTATTTCCTGATAATTTGGTTCACGAACTATTTCAAAAATTTGCTTTCTCTCTTGTGAAGGGTGCATTGGTGACAAAATGTGCACTAGTAGTCTCCCAAGCTGCATTCGGAAGGTTTCCTTGCAAGTCCAGAGGATTTTTGTCCACTGCTGCTTAGAACCACTGGTTTTATTTGAACCCTTAAATCAAAACAGGCATGAATTAGGATCAGACATCTTAAGCAATAATATACTAACTCTGGCACAGCACTAAAGAAGATCATGGAACATATATGATTCCAGATTTGTTTTTTAATAGCTCAAACTAGAAAGACATATAAATATTCATTCCAATGGGAGTTTAAAAGAGATAGACGAAAAAGCCAAAGTCTGAAGCGATTTTAAAATTACTGTGGGCTTAGAAATTATAATAATTTAAAAAACCACCAAAGAACAATGATAGAGAAGTTCATACAGATTTTGCAATATATAACAGAAAGGATTCATAATTAAGACTTGAATTAGGGAAATGGACTTTGGCCCAGTGGTTAGGGCGTCCGTCTTCCACATGGGAGGCCCGCGGTTCAAGCCCCGGGCCTCCTTGACCCATGTGGAGCTGGCCCATGCGCAGTGCTGATGCGCGCAAGGAGTGCCGCGCCATGCAGGGTGTCCCCCGCGTAGGGGAGCCCCATGCGCAAGGAGTGCACCCATAAGGAGAGCCGCCCAGCGCGAAGGAGGGAGCAGCCTGCCGAGGAATGGTGCCGCCCACACTTCCAGTGCCGCTGACGACAACAGAAGCGGACAAAGAAACAAGAAACAAGACGCAGCAAAAAGACACAGAAAACAGACAACCGGGGGAGGGGAGGGGAATTAAATAGATAAAAATAAATAAATCTTAAAAAAAAAAAAAAAAAAGACTTGAATTAATGCTAAATATTTAGGCTAACAGTCACAAACTAAAACTACAGGGAAGCGGTTGTGGCTCAATAGATTGGGCTCCCATCTACCATATGGGAGTCCCTGGATTTGCATCCTGGGGCTCCTTGTGAAGGTAAGCTGGCCCGAGCCGTGGAGAGCTGAAGGGCCATGCCTGCAGAGAGCTCACAGCCCGTGCCCATGGAAAGCTGGTGCAGCAAGATGATGTAACAAAAAAAAAAGAGAGACAAGCAGACACAGAAGAACATGCAGCAAATGGACACAAAGAGTAGGTGGCAAACAAGCCGCAAGGGGGGAAATAAATTAAAAACAACAACAACAAAAAACTACATATAAGTTGACCATCAATATTTCCTAACAAATAAACAAACTGTTTGAACTTTGGTTCTACTAAGGCTAGACCAATCCTGATCCAATCTCCTGTATCTGGTTTAAAACTGGATTCAATAGATTTTAGAGTTTATTTTGAGTTTGGGCAGTGGCTTTCAAGTTACCCTTAGCCCTAAAGGCTCTGGTGTGATTGATTCAGTTCTAAATGGAACCTGCTGTTTGTTTCCCTATTCAGAACTGGACACTAGAAGCTGGTTCAGATTTAGAGATTGGCAGAGCCCTGATTTATGATTTTTGTTAACATCAGATGGCCTTTGGTATCTACGGAGTGAACTGGTTTGTTCCATATAGCCAACTGTAAGTGACCCAGGTGAGACAGTGATAAATGGAGCCTGGCACTAATCAGTATTCCCTATATAATTCTGAAGGTGTTCGATACATTTAAGCCAAGATTTAAACTTCATAATAGTTCAGAAACACAAGTATAAATAGTTACAAATTCCTTTTAAAAAAGGCTATTAATTTCAACTCTCATGGTAATCATCAGAGCTGTACTCTTTTCTGATACTGATCTTACTTAACCACAGTAAAATGGCTTCTGGGGTACAGACTTAGAAAAAAAAACAATAGTGCATGAAGTGAGTCCTTTTGGAAAGGGTAAAGTAGCAATATATACTGGTTCATTGATAAAAATTTAAACTGAGTTTCAGAAAACCCTGTGGAAGAGCACAAAGAAATATGATTTTGAAGATATATAATACAGGCCTCTAGCCCTCTTGTGTGAATGAACATGTCCCACGAATTGATTTACTTACAAGAGATACTTTGAATCCTTCTACCAGAAATGTGAACATTTCTTTCTGAAATGGGTTAGAAACAGAAGGCTGCTCATGATGAATATTCTCCTCAGAAATTTCAGTCTGGGAATCAGAGGTCTTACTTTGAGTTGTATTTTCTAGGGTATTCAAAATGTCAATGACATCTGGATTGAATTCTTTGCATGAAAAAGAAAATTAAAAAATTAGTCAGATCACACAAACATAGCCAATAAAGATGACAATGATGCTGGTTAAAATATTCTATGTAATAACTAATTAAGTTATCATAATATAAATGTGCAGTAGGTATATGAGATGTAGTAGATGCAATACATTACAGAAATGGAATTCACCTAAAGCATTGTGGAAATTTAAAAATATGTAAAGTCATGCAATTATAAATTAAACATTAATTTAACAAAAAAGGTGAATTAAATAGAAAATTATTAAAGCCATGAGGTCCTTATACAAAGTAAACATAAAGATCACATGGGCTTCACTAAATGGAGTTCTGCAGAGTTGTTTTACAGCATGTGCTATTCAATTAAATGACTGTGCATGTGATAAAAATGGCTTAATTTCAGAGTTTAGCATGGGAGTCTGTTACCCCAAATATAACACAGTAAAGTTTAAAAAAAAAACACCTCACCTTGTGTTTATATTTTTCTAGAAATGAACAATTATAAAATATAATGAAACTTAGATCATAAGATTAATTAAATGATTAATCTCTCAATTCAGTAAAAACCTATATCTTGAAATATTTAAAAAAAATGTTTGAGGTACTGGGGGCTGGGAATTGAACCCATGACCTTGTATGTGGGAAGCTGGCACTCAACCGCTTCAGCCACATCTGCTTCCCTAGAAAATATCTTTTAAACTATAACTTGGGTTCCAGAATAAATCTCACATGTTAGATGAATTAATTTTCTGCTTCAGGTTTCCTTTCTCTAAAGTGTTTTGCATTGCTAATGTACAGTAGTTTTTATTTTTTAATTGCATACTGATTTTTTTCAAAGAAATTAAATTAGGAAGCAATGTAAACAGGATTCATATAACAGGAATTTTCACTTGTAAAAAACAATCAGGAGAATTGTGGGAAGATGGCAGAGTAGGAAAGCTCCAGGAATCAGCTCTTCCACCAGAACTACTACTAAACAGGTAGGAGCTGTCTAAATCAACTACTTAAAAACTCCAGAGTTCATTAGAAAACTACAGCATCCAGAGAAGTAAATCCCTGTAAATGCCAGTAAACTGCTCCCTGCATGGTGGTTATTATAACCAATCACCCACTCTTGTGACAGGCAGAACTGAGGTCTAGCCTCTGATGCAGTTACTGTAACCAAAAAGGGACATTAAAATCCATTCCTCCAAGATTTGCTGATCACTGCTTTTGATTAGCTACTTTGGATCACTGGGTGCCAGGCTCTGAAGGCAGCCATGGTTTCAACCTGCCCCAGACAAAGGGGGCAGAGAAGACTTAAAGATACTGTACTTCTCAGACCTGTAGGGGACAGATGAAGGGCTGCATTTGCTGGGCAGATGCCAAGTCAAGAAAGCACAGCTTTGGGGAGCCATGGAAGAAGTTCCTGATGCCATTCCTGGCTCCTCCATTCCATCCCCTTTCCAGGACACTTTGGAGCCAGCTGGCATTCTCTTTGTGGGTCCCTAGTCTTGTTCTGGCTGGGAAAGACTGACTTGGGAAACTCCTCCCAGGCATGCACCCCTCCCACAATTTGTGCTCCAGGCAAAAGCAGCTTGAGACAATCTATGAGAAATAACTGAGGCAGATAGCTGGGGCAAAGGCTTACCAACTTGAAGACCTGCAGGGAAACATTCAGGAGAGGGAGTAGGTCTGTTTTCTGGGAAGTACAGGTGGGCAATCAAACTCTTATAAACAAGAGAAGTACTAAGGCCACTTGCAAGCACTCCCCCAGGACAAGATACAGTCCCAGAAAAGAAAGGGAAGACCCTGCGCTTCACATTCGCCTTGGGCTAACCTCACTGATAGGAGGGCTGAACTCTGACATAGAGGACCAGTCAACATAAAGCCAACTTGCAAAGATGGTTAAAGGTTTTTCTGCATAAGTCTGCTTGGTTTTGGTAGCTCCTGACACTCCAGAAAATCTCTGTCATATCACAAGCTGGTTTTAACTCAAGGGACAGACATCTCAAGGAATAAAACCCAGAGTTATCATTTTAAAATATTAAAATGTACAGTATACAAAAAATCTATAAAACAAAGAAACAGGAAATGATGGTCCATTCAAAGGAGGAGAATAAATATCCAGAAAATATCAATGAAGAAGACCAGACTGTGGACATACTATAGACATTTAAAAAAAAAAAATCTTCAATGTACTCAAGATGATGAAGGAAATTACAAAGAAAGAACTAAAGGATATCAGGAAAACAATGCATGAACATGAATGAACAATATGAGAATCTCAATAAAGGGACAGAAATTTTAAAAAGGACCCAAACAGAACTACTGGTGTTGAAGACCACAGTAATTCAAATGAAAAATTCCCAGGAAAGTTACAGCAAACTGGAGCTGGCAGAAGACAGAATCACCAAACTCAAAGACAAGAAAATTGGAATGAGTCGGGCTGAGAAACAGAAAGAAAAAAGAACTATAAAAAGTGAAAATAGCCTAAAAGACCTCTGGGATACCACCTAGCAAAGCAACATACACATTATGGGAGTCCCAGAAGGAGAAGAAAAAGAGAAAGGGGCAGAGGAATTATTTGAAGAAAATGACAGAATACCACCCAAATTTAGCAAAATACATGAATATACATGTGCAAGAAGCCCAGAGAACACCAAACAGGATAAACTTCAAGAAAAATACACCCCAAGTTCCAGGAAGATGGCGTCAGAGTAGGCAGGCAGGGCTCGACTTTCACAAAAACAATGGAGAAAAGGCCAAAAGCTGTCTGAGGTATCTGCTTTGGGGTCGGCAGATCAGGACAGTGCTGCACAAGTCCCAGGAGGGCAAGGGACAGAGAGACAAAGAATCTGAAAGGATAACTGTGAGCTACTAAACCCCCACGGTGACCAGGAAGGGCTCCCATTCCCCACACTCAAGGCATGCAGCCTGGCTGAAACCCCTGGCCCACTGCAGCCAACAGAACAGATGTGTTCTTCCCAGGAAGAGGGAGTGTAGCAGAGTGGAGAGTGGTTTCTCTTCAGTGAATCTGTCCAGCAGAGCCTGCTTGGAATCTCTTGCCAGCAAGTGGAGGTTGAAAGAAACACACCCATGGAAAGGTTTGTTGATGCCTGCCATCTGCTGGCTGGCTGGGAAACTGCAAGGAGGGCTGACCTCAGTAAATTTAAAAAGACTGAAATTATACAAAACACTATCTCTGATCATAATGGAATGAAGCTAGAAATCATAGATAGAAAAATACATGAATACATGGACATTAAACAACACACTCTTAAGTAATCAGTGGATCAAAGAAGAAATTGCAAGAGAATTTAGTAACTATCTTAAATGAAAATGACAATACAACATATCAAAACCTATTGGATACTGCAAAGGCAGTGCTGAGAGAAAAATTTTTAGCCCTCAATGCTTACATTAAAAAAAGAAAAAAAGAGATAAAATTGAAGATTTAAATGCACACTTGGAGAAACTAGAAAAAGAACAGCAAACTAATCCCAAACCAACCTGAAGGAAAGAAATAGTAAAGATGAGAGCAGAAATAAATGAAATTTCAGAACAACGAACACACACATAAAAAGAGAGAATAACAAAACTAAAAGTTGGTTCTTTGAGAAGATTGACAAAAAAGATCAACAAACCCTTAGCTAGACTGACAAAAAAAGAGAGAAGATGCAAATAAAATCAGAAATGAGAGGGGGGGCATTACCACTGTCCCAGCAGAAATAAGAGCGATCATAAGAGGATACTATGAACAATTGTATGCCAAAAAACAAGCAATGTAGAGGAGATAGACAAATTCCTAGAAATACCTGAACAACCTACATTGACCTAGAAGAAACAGAAGACCTCAACAAACAACAAGTGAAGAGATTGAAACAGTCATTAAAAACCTCCCAAAGATGAAAAGTCCAGGACCAGATGGCGTCACTGGTGAATTCTACCTATCATTCAAAGACAATCTAATACCAGTCTTGCTCAAGTGCTTCTAAAAAATTGAACAGGAAGGAATGCTACCAAGAAAAATATGCCCCATCACATGCTGGTTAAACTGAGAGCAAAGGACAAGGAGAGAGGAATTCCCAGGGCCACAAGTGCATTGCCAAGGTAAGATGCAGGCACAGAAAGAAAGAGAGGCTTCTATGCTTTGGCCTGGAGCTATGCTCTAAACTCACTGTACATATAAGCCCTAATAGAGAGCATTTTCATGTTTCATGGGTCAATCTGCAACGACTAGGGAAGTTTTTTTTTTTTTGGTGGTTGTTGTTAGTTCCTGGCATTCAAGAAAAATTGCCATTAACATTACATGGATACAAGCTTAAGGAACAGATGATGCCTCAGAGTCTTATTCAAGTGACAATATATGAACAACATGAAAATGTCCAGGTTTCACCAAAAGGTTACAAAACATACAAAGAAATAGGAATTGGCCCACTCAAAGAAGAATATTAAAGTATTAGCAATCATCAATGAAGAGAATCAGATCTGGGACACTTCAGACAAAGATTTCAAAAGTATGGTCCTTGTACTCTCTGCTTAGAGAGGCCTGTACCAAATCTTGGTGAGCATTTCTGTCTTTCTCTCCCATTTCTCAGCAAGCTCTGTTCTTTCCCCCATTTCCCAAATAAATTCTTTTTACTGGCCTAACTAAAAAAAAGTATGGTCCTAAATATGGTCAAAGAGTTAAAGAAAAACATGAACAAAGAACTAAAGGAAATCAGAAAAACAACAGATGAACACAAAGGAAATATCAATAGAGAGATGGAAATTATGAAAAGGAATCAAACAGCTTATAGCCACAGCAACAGAAATAAAAAATTTCTGTTTCTTGAGGGATTCAGCAGCAGATTGGAGCTAGCAGAAGAAAGAATCAGTGAACTTGAAGATAAAACAATTGAAGTCATCCAGTCTGAGGAGCAGGAAGGAAAATGAAAAGTGAATGCAGCATGACGAACCTGTGGGCCACTATCAAGTGTACCAATATACTCATTGTGGGAGTCCCAGACGGAGAAGAGAGAGAGAAAGGGGTTGAAAATATTCAAGGAAATAATGGCTAAAAACTTTCCAATGAAAGATATGAATAGATACATCCAAAATGCTCAATAAACTCCAAACAGGATAAACCCAAATAGACTCATACTGTACCATTTTAAACTCAAACTGTCGCAATGCTCAAGAATAAAGAGAGAATTCTGAAAGTCATGAGAGAGAAGCCTCAATAAGATAAACTGCTGATTTCTCATCAGAAACTGAGGAGGCAAATTTAAGTGCTGAAAGCAAAAAATTGCCAACCAAGAATTCTATATCTGGCAAAACAGTCTTTCAAAACTGAGGATAAACAAGAGCTGTGGGGGCTTGTCACTACTAGACAATTAACTGAAACACACGAAGAAAGATCACCAGTAAAGATAATGACATGGGTAAATTAAAATGCCAGTACTATTCTGTTTTTGATTTGTAACTCCATTTTTTACTTCCTACAGGATCTAAAAGACAAATGCATAAAATCAGTAGTTTTGGACTCATAAAGTATAAATATCTAATTTGTGAAAAGAACTGTATAAAGGTGGGGGTGGAAGGTTATAGGAACAGTTTACGTATGCTATTGAACTACACTGATATGATCACAAACCATAAATCCATGTTATAGATTTATGATGCTAGTTTTAGCCCAATGGTAATCACAAAGAAAATACCTGAGAATGTGCAAACTCATAGAGACAGAAATAGAGTACATATTATTAGGGGTACGGCAAGAGGGAGGTAATGTGAAATGGGTAGGGCTTTTGTCTGGGTGGAGGGAACGTTCTAGTAATGGAGGGTGGGTTAGGACACCACAACATTGTAAATGGGATTAATGCCACTCAGTGGTATGCTTGGGAGAGGTCGGGATGGGAACATTCACGTTGTGTGCATGTATGTTTCCACAATTAAAAAAAAATTTAAAGGCAATACATGATACCAGGTGGGATCCCAGAATGGAGTAAAAAATGTTCAAAAGGGTATTATTACAATGCAAAAAAACATTGGAATATAGAATGTAAGGTTTATATCAATGTTGAACTTGATAACTGCACTGAAGGTGATTATATAAATAAATATCCTTATTTGTAGGAAATGTCCATGTCAGTATTATGTATAATCCATGAATACATGACCTGCTCTCAGATGCTCAGAAAATAGGTTGATTGGTAAAGGTGGTGAAATGTTAAAATAGGTGGATTTGGGTATCTGGGAAGGTGGGGGTCTGTTGGAGTTCTCTGAAGGGAGTATGTATTATTTCTGTAGCAGTCTTGTAAATTTTAAATTGCTTCAAAATAAAAGATTTTTTTTAAGGTACCGGGACCAGGGATTGAACCTGGGGCCTTGTATGCAGGAAGCCAGTGCTCAACCACTGAGCCAAATGAATTGGTTTTTTCCTTGTTTGCTTGTTGTTTGTTTGACATTTTTTGTTTTGTTTTTAGGAGGCACCATGAATTGAACCCAGGACCTGCCATGTGGGAATCAGGTGCTCAACTACTTGAGCCACATCCACTCCCCTGAAAAGTTTTATTTTAAAGTGGGATTTTATTCCAGACTATGAGTTCCAAATAAGAAACTCCTTTAATAGGTTGAATGTTAAGTAATGAAAACTAATGCTGAAAGCGAATCAGTTCTCTTAAATGAAGTCCCTTTTATTTCATAATTAATTAATAAAATAAATTTGGAAGAACAAATGTATTCTCCAATCCTACCTTGATAAACAATCCTGTTGACTGCTAAGATGGCTAGTCTCTGCAGCCGCTGGGCAAGCTCGGCTTCAGTTGCCCGAATTGGGTTCTCCTGGCTCATTCTCCGCTGCATCATCAGGTGAAGCTCATCGCTGGCTACCAAACGCATTTTCATCAGAAGAGATTCAGTCTGAGCAAGGGGACATTTTCGCGGACCTTCAAGTATATAAATTAAAACATCAAATGTGTGTGTGAACATGAAGGAGTCAACAATCTCATCAAGGGAACTTGTTGCTGCAACTTTTGATTATCAGACCATGAAAAGACCCTTAATGGTTAGAAGGTTAATTTTTACAAAAGAAAGAGTATGATTAAGAGAAAGTGATGCTTCTCCCTCTTTCAAGAAGTGCAACAGTATTTTTGATTTCAGAATCCTAAATGAGATTGCTGAAGCTAGTTAGTAATGCCTTTGCAGGACAGATATCACTTGGGAAAGTTGGAGTCTTTGGAAAAACTCAGAGCATTAGGTGGGCATAAGTAGTCTAGAATATCTGAGTAAACAGTTTCAAATACTGTTTCACTTCCTTGTATTAAGAAATCATCAACAGATTTTTAAAGCATACCACGTCTGAGCCAGAACAGTACAATTCCTGGATAATTACCGTTATTGAACTTCAGAAAGTATTTTTGGAAAGTATATAGAGTGACAAACTGAAGTGAGTCAATGAAAGTGGAGAGAGCAGAAAGGTGAGTATAATTCCAGTGATTCTTGATGAAAATGATTTGGGCATATGCATCATTTAGAATTCAATCTTAGAAGAGCATTTCCTAAGAAATGTTTCCTCAGATTGAATATGTAGGAGCTGCATTCCTGCACCGTACTGCACCTGCTCCAGGAAGTAACACACAGGTAGTGGATCCAGGAGAAAACGAGGGTATTGAGTCTTGATTTGACAGACTGAAGGGGTAGAGCATCGGAAGATGACCAGAGGAACCGAAATGGCGTCTCATTAGGTGAGGAATAATGGAACCCTTCATTGGAATTGAACCTTTATTTTAAATTATAACACACATCAGTTTCCATAAATAGCCTGTATAAAGATGACTTACATATCAAATTTTGATAACAGGTTTTAATGACCCATTCGACAAGATAATTAAATATTAAGTAGCATTTTAGGTTGCCCAGTATGTTAGGTAATCAAAGTGTATTTCATCAGTTAATACTTCTGGTAGGTAGCTTTGAGGCAAAAAAAAAAAAAAAAAAAAGTCAACAAAAAAGAAAAAAATTCATATCTTGGATACAGTCAAGAAGAATACTGTCAGACCATGTCCCTAGCCTAGCCAGATTCTTCCTAGTGTCTCCATCTCAGCAGCTTTCCTGCTGGACAGGCAGCTGGGAGTCATAATCCAGAGGCCCAGCAATACACCCAGCAAAAGAACACGAGGCCTTCTCCAGTATGACACCCGTGAAAAGATGGGAGGGTATTTCAGTACTCATGCTGTGAAGCCAGAGGGAGGTGATGCCAGTTTACGCAGTTACTTCAACTCCTGCTCAGTTTCTTTATATATGTGAGATGGATTAAAAAATAGAATAGAACCTAACTCACAGGCAGGTATTTCTCACTAGCTGACATTACACTAAATATAGCTGTTTATATGCCTATGGACCTTTTCTTCCAGTAAAATGCAAGTTCCATGAGGGCAAGTACATTGACTAGTTTGCTTACTATTATATCCTCAGCATCCAAAATAGTAACTGGTACATGGCTGGTGGTCAATAAATATTTGATGACTGAATGAAGGAACAGAGGGTTGTTTAGCAGATTAAACAAAATAATGGATGTAAAAACAATGCCTGTCCTTCACAAAGTATCAAAAGTTATTAATGGTTATTATTATTACTGATTTAAATATAAAGGAATTGTTGTATATAATTATATTTACAACACAATGAGATTTATATACATATGTATTTAATATACTTATGACAGTTTAAATATTGTATATGAAGAACTTTAAATAATTCCCAATGTTTAATTCTAGTTTTGTGCATTAGGGTGATATGTAAAGTTTTTCACATTCATAAACAGACCAGTGGAAAAAAATATTTAAATGAATGTACATTGCTACCCTGCTTATAATAGAAACAAACAAGTAAATAAACCTTTGTTTATTGATAAAGGTTAGAAAAAGATCATGGCGCATCAAGATAACAGATTATTATAAATTCATGAAAAATAAGGCATATTTATATTTATTGATATGGCAAGGTGTCACTAATATATTAATTTGAAATAGAAATCAGTTTATAAAACAATAGGTTGAGTGTGATAAGAGATACAGGATAAGGAATCAGTGCTTCCTTCATTGACTAGAAGGGGAGCCACTGGGTTGTTGAGCAGAATAGGATGCAAGATTTAGACTGCAAAAAGATTAATCTGGCAAGAAAATAGAAAATAGTCTCACTCCTCTAGGAGTGTGTGAACTTAAAATCTAGATGAGAGAGCAGATGTGGCTCAAGCGTTTGAGCGCCTGCTTCCCACCTGGGAGGTCCTGGGTTTGGTCCCCAGTACCTCCTAAAAACAAAAAACAAACAAACAGACAACAGCAAACAAATGAAAGAACCAACTCGGGGGACTGATGTGGCTCAGTGATTGAGTACTGGCTTCCCACATGTGAGGTCTGGGGTCAATCCCCGGCCCTGGTACCTTTAAAAAAAAAAAAAAAAGGGAGCAGCTTACTGTAAGAACTGAAAGTTCATGATCACATTTAAAATGACTCAAACAAACAAAAAAACAAAAAACCCCAACACAAAAAACAATAACAAATTTGGAGCTATGCAGGGCTCTACGGTTCAAGATGTAAGGAGACAGAAAGGAGATGACAGATTCTTAGAGAAACCATTGCCCAAATGGACAATAGCAAGATGGCTATTGTGTTAGTCCAGGGACAAGCTGATCAGAAACAAATCAGAAGTTAGGGTATGAAAGGAGAGAAGTAATGGATAGGAAAATGAGAAGAATCAACAAGAAAGAAACAGCAGAATTTTGTGAAAGCCGTAGTTATACAGTCCATTTTCAATAGAGGGTGAATTCTATCTAGCAGTCACTGACTGTACAAGGAGTCCCACCCAGGAAAAGTAGTCTAACAGCCATCTTTTGGCATTTAGGAAAGTGAACCTTACTGCCACGCTTGATAAAGGATAGAATTCACCCAAGACAATTGACAGTGAAAACTGGGGGAGGGAAACATATGTGGCTCAAGTAATCGGGCTCCTGCCTACCACACGGGAGGTCCGTGGTTCAGTTGCTGGTGCCTCCCAAAGAAGACAGTGAGCTGGCACTACGGGCAGGAGTGGCAAGCTGACACAAGATGCAACAAGAGACACAAGAGGGAAAACATAACGAGAGACACAACAAAGCAGGGAATGGAGTGGCTCAAAAGATTAGGTGTCTCCTTCCCACATCGGAAGTCCTGGGTTCAGTTTCCAGTGCCTCCTAAAGAAACGAAGACAAACAGACACAGCAAGGGCAAACAACAAGGGGGTGGAGAGAAGTAAATAAATGAAAATGAACCTTTAAAAAAAAACAAAACAAAAACTGGGGGAGCAGCTGAAGAGAAAAGAATGTGTTCAGATATGAAATAAGGAAGAATATATGGGGCCAGTAAGTATGGTTATATGGGACTTTTTAGAAGTTTTATATCTCTGTTTTTATTTAGCTTAATTTAAACTTAAGCTATTGCATAACAATATATATTTAACGGTCTCTAAGGATGAGTTATTCACATGGCTTTAAAATTTGGCATAGTACTGAATACAATGAAGTAGCTTAAGATAAGTAGAAGGAAGACTTGGATTTAAAAGCGTTTAAGACCGTAAGCATGATTAAACGTCAAACAATTTACCAAGTACTCTTACATTTGGAGTTATTTAAGAAATATGCGTGTGTGGACATATCATCCTATGTGTGCACAGTGTTTAAATTATAGTTCTGAAAAATGCATATATAAATGTCATAGCAGATTTTGTGGGGGAAAACTAACAAAGCCTAACAATACTAATGTTATTCTGTTGATGCTATGGACTAATTTACTGGAAAGCCCTTTGGCGCTTGCGTACTCATCATACTCAAGCCAACATTCTCTTGCCTGGGCTATTGCAGTAACCTCTAATCTGCCTCCCTACTGCCTCCCTTCTCCTCCTCTAACCAGTTCTCTATAGAGAAGACGGAGTGATCTTTATAAAATGAAAATCTGATATGTCATGCCACCTACTTAAATCCCCTTGATGACTTCCCATTAGCAAAAAATATAAACTCATAGAGCATTATCTATGAACTGGCCCCTGCCATCCGCTACAGCCTCTTCCAGCATCGTTCTCTCACCAAGTACTACACTCTAACTAAATGGTTTTCTTTCAGTTCTCTGAAGGAGACTAGCTTTTCCTCAAGTCAGGACATTCGCACAAATCTGTAAGACTCTTCCTCTGATCCTCCCCCTAGCTACCTCCTTTACCTCTTTGTCTGTATTGAAATCTCCCTGCCTCTGCAATTTCCCTAACTCCTGAGGTAATTCAGGTTGCCCTGTTGTAATCTCTATTCCTTCACTCGACATGCCCTCACTCTTTTATCATCTCTCCAAGGGAAGAAACCATGTCTGCCTTTTTTGTCACTGCATCACAGCATAGTGCTTGGCACATGGTAGGTACTCAAGTAACAACTGAATGAGAACAACACTGAGAAGACAGCAATAGAATAGCTTCCTCTGGGAGGAAAAATTTCTCAAAATTTGCAGATTAACTTTTTAAACTAAAATATTTTTAAAAATGTGATTGGCATCATAATATAGGAAAGTAAAGCTAGCTTCAATTTGTAATTATTGCAATATCATTTCAATACTCACCAGCAATGCTTTTCCGCTTTTGAAATATTGCATGATGGGAAGCAGAAGCTAATTGGAATGAATTCACAGCATCTTCAGAGTCATGATTTGCTGTGGTCCTTATAAACTCAAGAGCTGCCTGCAGAACTCGAAACTGTAGTGCAACAGCCATATCTCAAAACAGAAGATACCAAAATGTTTTCAAGCTATGTGGTTAATTTTAAAAATCAACTTTATTGAAACATATCCATAAACCATACAGTTTATCTAAAGTGTACAATCAATGGCATGTGATACAATCACAGAGTTGTACATTCATCACTTCAATCAATATTAGAGCATTTTCATTACTCAAAAAAAAAAAAAAGAAAATATCAAACATACACAAAAATACCCTACCCACTTAGTAGTCACTTCTAAATCTATCTTTCCCCTGCCATACAGAACTGTTAATCTATTTCCATCTCCATAATTTATTTGTACTTACATTTTTCATAGATGGAGTCAAACAATATGTAGTACTTTTAGTCTAGTTTCTTTCACTTAGTATGCTTCCTTTTTTTGATATGATGGAAGATTATTGAATATATTACTATATACTACTGTTTGTATATACTGTTGTTTTGGTTATATTTTTCCCCCAAATATCATCCAAGTATTAATCTCTTGTAACGTTAACATACATTTGTTCTGTTTCAGAGCAAAACATTCTTATATTTCCATTATTAGCCATACTCATTTTTCACAAGAAGGTTCACTATACTAGCAGCGCCATGTTTCATTGTTTAGCTCTCCTAGTGATATATACGTCCTTAAACTTTCCTTTCAACCATCATCATACCCATACATTAGCACTACTAATTACAAATCCTATGATGTGCTTTCACCATTTCTATTCATTTCCAAACATTTACAAGATTGTTAAATTTTTTTATTGGACTTATTTTTATATTCATGCAATCTCTAAATTGCCAGTAATGTTTTATTTTGGCATGATTTTAAAATTTTGGCCAACATAGGTTCTTCACGCTGGTTTAAATTTTTTAAGCCGTCTTTAAAAGCAATTTGAAAGCAAATTTCCAAGTACTCACTGTAAAAAATCCAATGGAAAAATAGTAGTGCACAAATTATTTCATTGTATATAACTATTTCAAAGAATAGGCTTTTTTATACAAAGGGCAACCGTTCAACCAGCAATTGTCATAATTTTTTGGACTTTAATATTCACTATTAAAGAAAACTACAGGGCATTATTATTCAACATAAGCCTTTTAATTGAACTTTGTAAGAAAAATGAAAGGCTTCTTTCAATGATGTGTTACTAGCTACTACCTCAAGGCATCACTTTTTCTATTTTTGCCACTTAAAAAAGGAAGATCGATACCTTCAGTAACAGACAGTATAAAAAGAAAATTATAGTCCAAATAACATGTTTGACTACTATGCACCCCCCCACCAAATGCATAAAAATTAAGTCTTACTTTGTGTCCTCTTGTTTTTGCTATTCTGAAGATATCCAAGCAGTACAATAAGGTCTTCAATAACTCTAAAATACTGTGAGCCTGAGGAGCTGCAGGCATGGATTGTAACTGCTATGAAAAGTTGCTGTATATCACAAGCAAGCAATTTGTATTCATTCATAGGAACGCTAGAGATGACCAAAAAAAAAAAAACAAAAAAAGAACAGAATGGAACATTTATAAGAGCAACGAATTTAAGATAAAGGGAATGGCGTATCAATCCTGTTCTGTCAGCATTCACTCATTGATTCATTCATTCAATATTTATTCAGGCTTGCTCTATGTCAGGTAATATGTGTTATATATGTTAAAACCAGACAAGTAAAGAAATAGCCAGAAACAGTAAACAGTGGTAAGCGGTCTGATGGACGTTAAATGTTACAATAGAGATAAACACAAGATACTACGGGAACACATGTTCAGGGTCCAACCCCCAGTAGGAGGGAATGAAAAGGTGTGTGGCTATGAATAGGCATGTTCAGAGAATGTTAACAAGTTTTAAGTAAAAAATAATAATTTATCAATCGATCTCTTTATAAACTATAGTTAATTTAAGGATTTAGAGATAATAGAGTTGAATATATTAATCACTTAATAAATACACAATAAATATGAATTAGTTCCTTTTGTCTCTCAATTTTTAACCTTGATAATTTACCTCAATGTGTGATATTATTCCTAAATGCTTCTCTCCATTTCCTTTCTCCAAATCAAGCAAAGATTAGAAATGTTAATTGTTTGGGGCCAATTAGTAGAGTAGCATACTGGGACATTCAGGAGAGACTATTTTTTCAAAAACTAAGAACAAGTCTGCAGGCCTCCTTCCCCAAATCCAACAATTTCATGTATTGTGTGGTGAATCAAGACTAAGAATTTTGGGGAAATACAACTTTGTATTTTCTCTTTCTTTCTCAGATGCCTAGCTCACAGACTTAATTACAACTGTTGCTCATAAAAGCAGTAACGAGTTGTGTACAAGGAGTCCCCCTTTGGTCTACAGAAACGCTAGGGATATACTCTGCCCTTTCTACAAAAACAGATAATATTTAATGCTTTAATGTGCAACAAGACGGGGCTTCCCATGTTCTTGCTCTGGAGCTTTGCGTTTTAACATTATGCTAAGAAAAATGTTCTGTGGTGTCATGAATGCAAACTCCACAGGAACAAAATCTACATAAAAATCTAATTTTCTAACATTTTAAAAAAACTTAATCAATTAGGGAGTAGCCATTTGCCAATGTACTTCTGGCTATTAGAAATTAATTTATGTTTGTAGATCGTGATATTGCATGCTAAAAGCAGGATAGCATGGTGAGTTCAAAACAGGGTTTTGAAGTGAGACAGAGTCAGGCTCAAATCCTCTACTATTGAGCTTCAACAATAAACAAATAAATAAAGCTGTTTGATCTTCAACATTAGTGTATCTTTCCAATCCTCAATTTCCTATTCCCGATAGGGATATAATAGCATTTAATAAGCAAGCCTATGGTAGAAGCTTGGTAAATACATTTGAAGGAAGTTAAATTTATTTTATGTGCAAGCTCTGAAAACCTAAAAGTAGGTCATATAAACACCTTTTTTTAAAAGAAAATTTTATTAAAAATTATGAAAAATACACTCCCTCTAAATTAATTTAATCTAATCAATTTTGTGAGAAAGATGTTCTTTGTAAGTATTAGGAAACACCAGATGCTTTAATGCAATGTATTACTAAGGTTTTCCTTTTCCAAATTACTTATCAGAATGTAATTTTAAACAATAATTTAAAACTTACTTCTTTTCTAATCCGTTTAGGGTTGCTACTGTATTACATAACACGTAGAGTAAACCATTATCCAACAACATATCTGCTACCTTTGAACAAGAATTTAAAATTTGGAGAAGAAGTAAAAGAACATTATGTAAGAGTAGGTTGTCATATAGAGAGGTCTCTATTATTCCTAGAATAGGAATGACAGACCATTTCTGAAAAAGTCCCATGTTCTTCACATCTTCCAGATCAAGTCTACAATAAAAAACACATAGGTAAGAGAATGACAGAAGCAATTAGCCACAAAATAAGGAAAAATGATTGCAACCATGGGCCATTTTGTTACCTGATTTTCAAACTCTAAAAAATAAATTTGGGAAGCAAGGGTTCTTAATTGTCAACCCCTCCAATAATAAGACTCAGTTGTTGACAGACGCCCATCCCAAGATAAATACTCAGATAAAACACTTTATATACAATTTTGGGGATTTAATTAACTGGCGCTAATTCATCCATGGGCCCCTTATGTGTCCAAAGAATCCAAGTTAAGAACTCCTGCTTTAGGGGGCTATCTAATAAGTGTATAAGTAAATTACTGGTACTACTACTACTACTACTATATGGTATTTGAGACAGGGTGAGCTAGTAAAAAAAGGTTTAGCAAAAGAAATGAGTCTTGAGTTCTTGTCTCAATATTATTTGCTTCTGTGAAAGAAGGAAATTATTTAAGCATTTTGAGTCTCAATTTCCTTATTTGTCAAAACGAGATAAAGATATTTGCCCTATTTTCTTTTCAAGGCTATTTGAGAATCAAATGGTACAATGCAGAACTGCTTTCAAAGAGCCAAAAGCTGTATGTAAAAGAAAAGGACTATTGTGATTACCTTAATAAGTAAATTCCTCAAGAGTTTGAATTTATCTACTACAAGAAGACACCCATTTTTCTCTATCATTTACAGAAATAATAACACTTTAACTCTTCTGCCAAACTTTTGTTTTGGGAGAAAATATTCTTTTATTATTACACTTATTTGCTAATCCTTCAGCTATACTAGGGTCAATTTACTACATGCAAAAATTCCAGGTGAGGGATTTTTATGATTACTCTTCTCCCAGGTAATCTAAAGGCTTTAAGGGAAGTAGGAAGCTCCTCTATGTCATTCGTGCAATCTGTTGCTCAGGATACACAGGCCATCTTTCTTTTCAGTTAGCTTTCTTATGTTAATACTACATGCCAAATCTTTAATATCACTTTCTTTCATTTAATGCAGCACGTATTTGTTACTTGTTTCTAACTAAAGAGTAAAATACAAAGGAAGAAACTATTAGAAAGAATATCATATGGAATATAACTAAATAATTCACCTGGAAAATAACTTTTAGCAGATTTATTCTAAAGGTGATCAAATAATTTTAAGAATGAGTTCACTAAATTTTACATTTAAGACAAAAAAATTCCAATTATGGTGCAGAGAAGAACCCACTTACTCTTCATCCAGGCCAATACGTCGACCAAAGAACATTTCAATGAAGGATTCTAACAAATCCTGAGTTCCCCGATGAAGATACAGCTGATTGGCTAGCAAGGAAAAGCCCCGATTCTTCAGAAATTTATCTTTTTGTTCCTTTGATGCTCTATTAAAATATGCATCTAATAGCTAAAGAAAAATTAACACAATTTATATAATGTATTATATAATGTATTATATATACAGATCAGCAAGTATATAGTACTTGTATTTATAAATTATTGTTTACTTCCGTTATGTGTGAGCTTAAAAAATATGCTACTTCCATAGCAAAACAAAAAATGAACTTAGAATCTGACTACTGTAGAATGTTAACGATGACTCTATATCGGAGATCTTCATACTTCTGTGTCTCAGGAACTAGCTTTTTTAGCTGGGCATGGAGAACCTAGTAAACTGGCAGCAACAATCAAGTATAAATAAATAGGTTATTTGTGGATAATTCTGTAAGGAAAAAAAATCAAGCAATCAAGAAACACTGCACTATGATCTCTCTGCAAATCTACTTACATATAGCCTAAACCACTATTTCTAGTCTTCTTGACAGAGTATTTATCCTGAGCAGAGGCCTGAATTTCCATCTTTCCCTAGAGCACTTCAAATGCAAAATGTCTAAAAGAGAACTAATTACTTTTCCTTTCAAACCCACTTCTTCCAAGGTTCCTATCCTGGAAGATGGTAGCATTGTCCTTCTATTTTGGAAGGCTAAACTAACTTCAAAAAAAAATTTTTTTAATTATTGTTTTTTAATGTTACATTAAAAAAAATGAGGTCCCCATATAGCCCCTACCTCCCTTAAACTACCTTTTGACTCTTCCTGATTCTCCAAATTTAATTATAAAGATGACTCTTTTATTCTAGTGAATCTCTCTCAATCTGTCCTGTCCTTTGACTTCTCACTACCCTACATCAGGAACTCATAATTTTATTATTAGCTTACTAACACTGCTTCCAATTTCTCTCTCCCCTGCAATCAGTCCCTCATCGTGATAGACTATTCTTCTGAAACACATCTATTACTCTACTCAACATGCAAAGTGTAATACAAAGTACACCTTTGCATGAATCCTTCCCTGCATTCCCCAACAGAATGACTGCCTCTCTTATGCTCCCAAACTCCTTTATTAATACTGCCACTGCAGCATTCATCTCAGAATTTCTTACATTTTACTTAACAGGGTCTCTCTCCCCCATTAGAGAATAAACTCCTTGAATGCAGGGGCTTATCTTATTCCACTTTATACCCCACAGAGCACTTAGCCCAGTCTTTTGCACATTGAATGGAGGCTCAATAAATATTGATTGAATTGCGAGTGATGAAACCAAATCTACATCCAGACAAACTCAAGAAAATGAAAATCTTCAAAAGACCATTTCAAAATTGGGTTATTTTCTAATGCACACCATTTGTACCAAACATTTATTAATGTAACAATATACTTAAGTGTCTATTCTGTATTAGATATAAGATGCCTAGATGCCTAATCTCATGGAACTATTTCAGTGTGGGAGACTAAAAAATAAAACAAGTAAACAGAAAAACTAACAAGATAATTACAAGCAATAATTAGGGGGCTCTGATAGAATAAATGAGGAGTTGACCTAGGGGGAAGCCATTTTGATAAGATAGTCTGGGAAGGCTCTCTGAAAAGGTGACATATGAACTGAGACCTGAAATAAATGTATATCATTTGATACTACACTATAGGAAAGATTTCCAATAAACTACACGTCCTCATAATTTTTGACCAGATATGTGAATTTATTGTTAAATGAAAAACAAAATGAAACTTAGGTATGACTCAATATATGAAGAAAAAAATTGGATAATACATGCAGAAATATGAATAAAAAGTAACAGACTATATTAATTCATTATTTCAAATTATAAAATAAAGCTTTAGGGAAGTAGATGAGGCTCAAGCAATTGGGCTCCTGTCTACCACACAGGAGATCCAGGGTTTGATTCTCGGGGCCTCCTGGTAAAAAGCAAGCTGGCCCGTGTGGAGAGCTGGCCCACACAGAATGCTGACCTGCGTGGCATGCTGGTCCACGCAGGAGCGCTGGCCTGCGCAGAAAGCTGGTGCAAAAAGATGACACAACAAAAAGAGACACAGAGGAGAGACAATAGGAGACGCAGTAGACCAGGGAGCTGAGATGGTGCAAGAGATTGAGCGCCTCTCTCCCACTCTGGAAGGTCCCAGGATCAGTTCCTGGTGCTGCCTAAAGAGAAGACAAGCAGACACAGAAGAACAGAGAGTAGACAGCGAGCTCAAAACAATGGGGGTTGAGGGGGGATAAATAAATCAATCTTTAAAAAAAAAAAAGCTTCAGTTCTACTTGAACATACATATTCAAGTTTTTTATTGCACATATATTTATTTTTCTAAATTAAAACAGCCACTTAGTATTTGTCCTTACCTTAATAACTCCTTGTTGTACAGCAGGCGATGGGTGGTTAACAAGGACTAAAAGCACATCTGCTTGAATAAATTTGTCCATCACATCTTCAAGCATAGCATCAGGCAGGGTAAGGAGAACTCCACTTAAGAGGTCATACAATCCACAGCATATAGGTACCAAACAATCTTCCGTTACACTAAAACAAAGACCAGAAATGCCTTATTAACACAGTATCGGGGGAGAAGTACATTGGGAAAAAGCTCTTACCTTAAGACTGTGATAAGTAGTAGTATCCATCATTTTAACATGTGAAACAAACATTTCCTGATTTAACTGTGATTAAAAATTTACCACTGATATTTTTTAGACATACAATCATGTCTACTGTGCTGTTCAATACCATATCGCTAGTCACATACGGCTATTCAAACTAATTAAAATGAAAACTTCAGCTCCTCAGTCACACTTGCCACATTTCAAGAGCTCAGGGGCCACACGTGGGCAGTGTCTACAGTACTGGACAGTACTGATACAGAACATTCCCATCATCACAGAAAGTTCTACTGGACAGTGGTACTCATGATGCTATTGGAAATAGTGACACACTGTACAATTACCCTGAACTAAAGACATTTTCTCTAAAAAACATAATGAATTAAATAAAACATAAGAGATTTTATTCTTTGAGCACAATTAATGAATTAGCTTTTGGTCAAATATGGAATTCAAGATTATCTTGTATTAAAATAAGATGAAGGCACCATTCTATTTGTTATTAATGTATATGGTACTGTAAGAGGTGACATAATAAAATATTTCTAAAACTCTTGGGATCCTTCAAAGAGATTTAAAAAAAAAAAGTGGAGAGAGCTTCAAAAACATGTGCATACCTGTGAGCACTTGCAGTTTGCTTGTAGTTTTGCTCATAACTAAGAGAAAAGGGAAAGTTTTCCCAGTCATCAGTATTTCTATCAACAAGACTTGGCCAAAGGCCAATGGCTGCAGATCCATTCTGTGAAGGAAAAGCCAGCCCTAGGCTTGCAATAGCGCTGTGGCTTCGCTGGAATGAGGCAAGTCCCCGTAGGTAATCAGGTCGGCGTGGGCAAGACTCATCCCCAGGACTGCTGTCCTCTGATCTGGCTTCTGCTCCCACCTCCTTATGGTCTATTTTGACCACTGGAAACCCCAGTTTTCCTTTTGGGCCACCATTGCCAGAAGCTTGGCTTGAATGAACAGCTTCTATTTCACAAGTAGTTTTTGCAGACTCACAACTACTGATGAGTGCATCTTCTTTGCCTTTTTGTAGCGACTCTGAACTCCCCAGGGGATTCTGTTTCTCTGGTTGAGTAATGAAATAATTGTCTGCAATATTTTGTAACTTGTCGATACTACAACCCAAACTTCCAGTCAGTTTTTGTGGTTGCATTAGGGGTGAAGATGTAGGAATTGCTGGTAAACTTCTAGAACGCAGCATGTGAGTAGCCAGTCGTTGTGGAATAATATTGGAAAAACCGTTTCCTGGTAAGGATAGAAAAAAATACTACTTAAAATAAAAAATCTAAATCCCACAGCCAACATCATACTCAATGGGGACAAGTTGAAAGCTTTTGCTCTAAGATCAGGAAACAAGACAAGGATGACCACTATCACCACTACTATTCAACATTGTGCTAGAATTTCTAGCTAGAGCAATTAGGCAAGAAAAAGAAATTAAAAGCATCCAAATTGGAAAAGGGGAAGTAAAACTCACTACTCACAGATGATATGACTCTATATTTAGAAAAGTCCTGAAATATCTATAGCAAAGCTATTAGAGTTAATAAACGATTTCAGAAAAGTGGTGGGATACAAGATCAACATGCAAAAAAATCAGTAGCATTTCTATATACTAGTAAAGAGCAAGCTGAGGAGGAAATCAAGGGAAAAAATTCCATTTACAATAGCAACAAAATGACTCAAATATCCAGGAATTAATTTAACTAGAAATGTAAAGGATCTGTATTCAGAAAACCACAAAACACTGTTTAAAAGAAAATGAAAGAAGACCTAAACAAATGGAAGGACATTCTGTGTTCATGAATAGGAAGATTAAACATCATGAAGATGTCAGTTCTATCTAAATTGATTTATAGATTCAATGTAATACCAATCAAAATTCCAATAGCCTACTTTATAGAAATAGAAAGTCAATTACCAAATTTATTTGGAAGAAAATGTGGTCCCAAATAGCCAAAAAAAGTTGGAGGACCCACATTTCCTGACCTTAAAGTGTATTATAAAGCTAGAGTGGTCAAAATGGCATGGTATTGGCAAAAAGATAGACACATTGCTCAATGGAATCAAAATGAGAGCTCAGAATAGACTCTCACCAACATGGTGCCTGCCAAGTCCACTTTTCTGGGACAGAACAGTCTCTTCAATAAATGGTGCTGGTGGGAAGTGGATGTGGCTCAAGCAATTGGGCTCCCATATACCACATAGAAGGTCCAGGGTTTGATTCCTAGGGTCTCCTGGTGAAAGCAAGCTGGCCTGCATGGCAAGCTGGCCCATGCGGAGTGCTGACCCATGCGGCATTCTGGTCCACTCAAGAGTGCTGGCCTGTACGGAGAGTTGGCACAGCAAGATGATGCAACAAAAAGAGACACAGAAGAGAGACAATAAGACACACAGTAGCCCAGGAGCTGAGATGGTGCAAGAGATTGAGTGCCTGTCTCCCACTCCAGAAGGTCCTAGGATCGTTTCCTGGTTCTGCTTAAAGAGAAGACAAGCAGACACAGAAGAACACACAGCGAATGGACAAAAAAAGGCAGACAGCAAGTGCAAAACAAGGGGGTGGGGAGAAATAAATAAATAAATGGTGCTGGGAGAACTGGATAACCATAATCAAAAGAATGAAAGAGGAGGACCCTTCTCACTCCTTATATAAAAATCAACTCAAAATGTGTCAAAGATCTAAACATAAAAGCGAGAACCATAAAAATCCTAGAGGATAATGTAGGGGAACATCTAGAAGACCTTGTAGTAGGTGGGGGACTCTTAAACCTTATACCCAAAGCACAAGCAACCAAAGAAAAAAACAGATAAAATTAATGAGATCGCCTCAAAATTAAACACTTCTGCACCTCAAAAGACTTTGTGAAGAGGGTAAAAAGGCAGCCTACTCAATGGGAGAAAATATTTGAAAATCACACATCTGAAAACAGTCATATCTATATATAAATAAGCATGTAGGATACATAAAGATATCCTACAACTCAACAATAAAAAGACAAATGATCCTATTTAAAAAATAGGCAAATTACCTGAATAGACATTTTTCTTAAGAAGAAATACAAATGGTGAAAAAACACATGAAAAAATGTCCAACATAACTGGCTATTAGGGAAATGCAAATCAAAGGTAAAATGGGATATCATTTCACACCTCTTAGAATAGCCAATATTTTTTTAAAAAGCAGAAAACTACAAGTGCTGGAGAGGATGTGGAGAGATAGAATGCTTATTCACTTACAGTGAATGCTTATTCACTGTTGGTGGGAATGTAGAATGGCATAGCCACTGTGGAAGTCTGGCGGTTCCTACAGAAGTTAGATATAGATCTGCCATTTTATCTAGCAATATTACTAGGTATATACCCAGAAGAACTGAGAGCAGTGACATGAACAAACATCTGCACACCAATGTTTAGAGCACCATTATTCACTCGTGCAAAAGGATGGAAACAACACAGCTGTTCATCAACTGACAAATGGATAAACAAACGGTGGTATATACATACCATGGACTATTATTCAGCTGTAAGAAGAAATGATGTTGTGAAGCATATAACAATGTGGGTGAACCTGGAGGACATCATGTTGAGTGGAGCAAGCCAGGCACAAAAGGACAAATATTGTACGATTTCACTATTATGAACTAAATATAATAAGCAAGCTCATGGAATTAATAGCTAGAATGTAAGTAACCAGAGAATAGAATGTGGTTAGAGAATGGAAAGCTGATGTTTAATCTGTGCAGAATTGGTAAAAGTTGTTTGTAAAATGTTTGTAAATGAATAGAAATGGTGAAAGCACATCACAGGATTTGTAATTAGTAGTGCTAAAGTGTGAGTATGATAGTGGCTTATTTGTTTTAGTAATGAAAATGCTCTAATATTGACTGAAGGGATGAACGCACAACTCAGTGATTATAAAAAATGCTACTGATTGTACACTTTAGATAAATTGTATGGTTTGTGAACAAAAAAATTGGGTGGGTGGTTTTGGAGGAAAATACACCAAATATAATACACAGACTATAGTTGGTATTAATACTTTGATGATGCTCTTTCATAATTTGTTACAAATGTTTCATAACAGTGCAAAGGTATTGGTAGTGGGATTACGTTTGGGAACGCTATATGATGTTAGTTTTGTTAAGTTCACAACTTCTACTATCACTTGTTTATATATGTTTATGTATGAATGACAGACTTCAACACATTTAATTAAAAAAAATTTTTTTTAATCCATATAAATGAATTTTCCTATTCACTAGTGTTTAAAAATTCTTAAGTGCCAAAACTATTTTCTTATTAAAATCTTCCCTATCTATATGTCTTTCCCTATCTTAACAAAACATATTGTTGACCGAATAATCCAGCTATATTAGGATTAATTACTGTACTACAGTGAAATTAAGTGAATTAAATGAAATTTAATTGACATCAGGCTAGCAGTCTCTAGGATGCATTTTGATATAGTGAGGGCTCTGTAATGAGATATAACTGGATTCAAATGATAGCTCTATTAGTTGGGTGGCCTTAGATAAATAGATTAATTATGCTAGTTTTTACACAGGAAAAATTTAGAGTTAAGAACCCCGGGCCTCCTTGACCCGTGTGGAGCTGGCCCATGCACAGTGCTGATGTGTGAAAGGAGTGCTGTGCCATGTAGGGGTGTCCCCTGCGTAGGGGAGCCCCACGCGCAAGGAGTGTACCCCGTAAGGAGAGCCACCCAGCACAAAAGTGCAGCCTGCCCAAAAATGGCACCGCCCACACGGAGAGCTGATGCAGCAAGATGACACAACATAGATTCCCATGCCGCTGACAACAACAGAAGTGGATAAAGACGACGATGCAGCAAATAGACACAGAGAACAGACAACCGGGGCCGGGGGGTGGGAGGGAGAGAAATAAATAAATAAATCTTTAGGAAAAAAAAAAGAAATGTAATCATATTTATAGCACATCCAGCATAGTCATAGTGCCTGACATATAATAGGTGCTCAATAAATGGTAATAATAGTTGTACTTATTATTAGACTAACTGGCCCCAAACAGGTCTCTCTCTCCTCCATTTCTGCAGTAACTTCTTGCTGCCACTGGGGAGAAGCAAAATTCACTCTCCTCTTGGTATAGCTCTCCAATTTGCTGCTTCTAATATGCTATGTAGGAGGATGCGAGAAAATCAACCTCCCTGCCATGCATGGGATCTGGAGCACTTGCTACTCAGTGTGGTCCATGGACTAGGAGCGTCGGTGCCAGCCCACCTGCTGGACTGTCTGAAGGGCACGTTTTCAGGCTTGACCCCAGCTCTACTGAATCCCAGCAGGTGAGAGAACAGCTCAAGAATCTGTGTTTTAACAAGCTGTCTGGGTGATTCTTATATATGCTAAAATTTGAGAATTGTTGTAAAGAGTGACTGAATGAACCACTGGTGAGCATAGACTTTGGGGCAGTAATTTCACTTTCAGGATAACACCAAAAGACAAGGAAACTAAGGATACTGTCAGGAAAATTGCTGGCATTTTGATCATTGGATCTAGGCTGGACAGGGAAAGCAGAGGCAGAGGGGAGCTTGCAGAGGGTGATAAAGAAGCTACAGTGAGAGTGGGATGCTGAAGATTCAGAGATAGGAGGCAGCCTTGATAGTGATAAAGAGCAAGATGGATGCATAGTGGTAGAAAGAGGGAAAAGTCCCCAGAGTCAAGGAATGTGAAGCTGACTTTAGGTAGAAAGCTGAGTTCACGTAGTAAAACAAAGTTTTTAATGGGAAAATAAATCAGAAGATTAATACAAGACAAATGAGTCTGATGGAAGAGGGCAGTGAATGCCAGAGAAGACAGCATGTGCCGTGGCCATTTCCTAAGTTCTGCTGAGGGCCTGGATGGGCAGCTCTTATTAGACTGGATGTAAGCTGTGCTTCCAGAAAGCAATGGAAATTTATTCCTCAAATATATTCTGTTATTTTTAAGTTTAATCTTCCATTTATTTAGTCCAAATATCAAGTTTTACTATACTTTCAAAACATGCATTATTTAATGCCTTATTAATATTCAGAATTAAAACTGGAAGAGTTATCCTTTTATTATTGCTATTTTTACCTTCAGGTGGTGAAGCAGTAAAACCAGATGGACTTATTACCATAAATCCACGACTAGTAGCAAACTTTCCTCCACTGCTGGAATGCCTCAGGTACATGATTGACTGTACTTTCTCCTGAAAAATCTTGCCATCTAGAATCGAAAGGGGAAAATAAATTTGTTTTACAGAAAGTTTTGTGTTTTTTTGAGACAGCAAAATAAAACAAATAAAGGAGAAAACAAAAATATAACTTTAAAAGCAAACCATTAAATACAAACTTTTACAAATGATCTCGGGAAAACATTATATCCTTTAATATACACTTGACATATGAAGATTTATATTCTACAATTTCCTCCTATAGATTTTTCTTTTCAATTGACTATTACTGGTCATATTAACTTCTATTTCCTTTGAATGAAACTGTACTTAGAGCTAGTTCTGTATGTTAAGATTTTACTGCTCACTTTTATTACTACGATCTCTCTCTCCATGGAGACTGTTCATCTGCATATTTCTTAAAGGACTGTCTTATATTTGTGTGTGTGTGTGTGTGTGTGTGTATCTATCCCCTGCAGTGTCCGATATGACTCTGAAAACTGGTACCCCCACCTTAATCTGCCTTTCATGCTTCTAAATTCAATTGCTCAATTTCTTAAATGCACCACAAACGCTTATCCGAATCGTCTTTCTGCCCTAAATTCACTCCTCTCATGCTTTATTTCCCTGTCATTTGGTGGAACCACCATTCACTTGGTAGCCATCCTTGAACACTACCTTTCCTTTCTTCACATCCAGTCGGTTGCCAGGGTCCACGGATTTCATCTCCTATTCCTGAACTCTTCTCATCCTTACGTACTTCCATAGTTCAGGCTCTTATTTTACCTAGATTATTGCCATGGGCTTCTAACTGGAATTCCTGATGGACATAATGTCACCTTCAATTCTTTCACAACTACTGGCATTCCCTCTCTCAAATGTCACCCCGTGCATAAAACCTTGCAGTGGCTCTCTGTTGTGTCTTTACCACTTGGGTAAAGTCCAAGAATCCCAGGCCTCTCTCGCTTTGGTTCCTATGTATCACTTCATCAGTTTTTCAGAGACCACTACAGCTGCTGCCTTTGCCTAGCTGTTTCCCTTCAACTCCTACTTAGCCTCTAAGACTCAGCAGGCAGATCCTCTTCCAGGAGCTGCCCCCCAACCTGCTCTATACTCCCAGAAAGCCAGCGTTTACACATGCCAAAATTTGTTTGCTTCTCTCCCATCTCTACTAAGCTATAAGCTCCTTAAGGAAGGGGACCATATGTTACTCATCTTGGGAACTATCATGCCCCCAGAATTTTGCTTAGTACCTTCCTTCTTCATGGGATGTATGCTGAATCTAACACAAAGTCAGGCTACCTAATTTCATTAGGACTTTTACTGCTGTTATATCATTTAACTCATTTATTACCTTTCTTAAAATGGCTGCTTTACAACCAGTTTTCTACACTATATTTATGTATACCACATTGCATTTCCTTCTTCTTTTAAAACTGTAATTATTGTATCTTTCTTTTATACTGGGTTCCTCTTCAAACCCTCCAGATAGTAAAATTACCAGAAGCTCTATCCTCAGCTTGCCCCTTCCTTTTCTCCCTGTACATTCTTCTTCAGTGATCTCATCTATTCTCAGAGCTTCAACTCCTGTCTATGTGGGTAGCTCCCTATAATCTCTTGCATGTTATAACCCTCATTTCCAATTGCCTGCTTGACAGTTTGTAACATTATTAACTACAGGTACCTCATATGCAATGTATATTCTAAAACCAAACACCTTTAACATCCCTAGTTATCTCATCCTAACCTTCAAACTTATTATCCCTCCTTTCCACTTACTCTAATACTGTGCCCACCTTCTATTATCTCAGATCTTCTATTATTTCAGATCAAGAGATTCCTAATGGGTCTTACTATCCCTAGTTTATTTTTCCTGAATCCTACTGCAATAATTTATTTACATCATATCCCTGTGCTCAAATCAAAAACCTTTCAATGATCTCTAACTAGAATACAAGTCCAAATTCATTGGCCTTACATTCAAGGACCTATTTTATATGAACTTAGGAGGGAAATAAATGTTGGTCCTAAACCACCTTCATGAGAAGTAGTACTTCTCACTACTCCTTTTTATAGAAAACTCTATATTTAGGTAAAATTCATTATTCCTTATTTTTTCAAATTCACATTTTCCCCCTTCATTTAAGTCATCCCTTAATTTGGAATACTAATTTTCCAATCTACCTACCTAAATTATACCTAAGTTCTTCAATGCTCAGGCCACATACCATGTAACCTGTTAAATCTTCTCTTTACAACTGTCTGATGTAATCCTCACTCTCCGAAATCCAAACAATTCTTTTGTATCTATTAGGTACTTACCAAATATTGTTTCTTATTGAGTAAATGTCTGTTTTCTCCTTTTGAAATTTAAGCTCTCTAAAATCAGAGACTTTAGTGAACCATGCCTGGTTCACTTATAAACCTCTGCCCCATCCCAATCACAATATTTAATTAGGGCAGTTCTAGCATCTAGAAGCCATTCAATGACTACCAAATGAATGTGGACCAAGTGGGAAGAGAACAACAAAAGTGAAGACAGCTAAGCTCTAAGAAAAATGATTATACCTACCTATATGCAAAGAAAAGTAGAAGTTTGTGGGGTTGTGACAAACATAAGTATTAGTAGGAGGGTGAACTGCTAAAAGGAAATTGAAGATAATTGTCAATAATTCCAAATCTGGGGGAGATCCAAGGACTTCTGCTATAATTTTCACAAATGATCTACAAACCTCTCGGGGCATAGATGTAAGCTGCCCCTCTTTGTGTTCCTGAAAAAAAAAATTAAACTCTTTTTAGATTTAAAGAGAACTGTCAACCAACATTTTTCATTTAAGCAAGATATCCTTTTCAAGGTAGAACTGTGTTGGTTTACTATCTAGTGCAATTTTATCTAGCATTAAACTGAGTTGGTATTTCTCAACTCAAGCAATCCTGATATTAAGAACTGATTAAAAGTGATGGCAATTTAATTTTGGTCAATTTATCTTAATCTAGGCAAAGATACATCATAGCACTCATGAGCATAGACTCAGAAGTCAAACTTTCTAGGTTTGAATTCTGGCTCCTTCGCTCACTAGCTGTGTGGTTTTGGGCATGTTAATTAACATCTCCCTGCCTCGATTTCTTTATCTGAAGATGGGGATATTCCTAGTGCTACTTCATAGGCTTGTTGAAAGGATTAAACAAGTTAATAGGAGCTCTTAGGATAGTGCTTCACATATAGTTAGCCACTATTGTTATGCTGCTGCCACCGGATCAGGAGGGCAAGAGTCTGATGGATAAAACTAGTTACATTAGTATCAAGTCCTCCTGTTTACGTTCTCATTTGAATATCACAAGAGCTCTAGAGAAATATTTTTATCCTTCGTTTATAGAACACAGAAGCTCATGACTAACTTAAGTCACACAGATAATAAGCAAGTAGTACAGTTAGAACTCACACTCAAGTTTCCAGACTTTTTCACCTACCTCTTGGAATAATGAAACCTAGTAGAATGGCAGGTATATTTATTAAAAATAAAGACATATAAATAAATCGTTTATATCCTCCAATACTACCTCCCAATGGATAGCAGTTGGCCTCAAAATCTCATCTTCCCTCTCCATATGGCCAAATATGTATGACACTACATCCACTCTTCTTTATTTATTCATGTGTATTTCTGAATCTTAGTGCTTAAAATCTTGACATTAATTTTTTTTTTTTCAGGTACTGGAGGCCGGGGATTGAACTGGGACCTTGTATGTGGGAAGCTGGTGCTCAACCACTGAGCCACATCAGCTCCCTTGAGGTTTTTTTGTTTTTGTTTTTGTGTTGTTTTTTTCATTTGTTTTGCTTTGTTGCTTTTGTTTTTTCAGAAGGCAACAGGAACTGAACTTGGGACTTCCCATGTAGGAGGCAGGTACTCAAATCACTTGAGCCACATCTGCTCCCCTAGATGTTAATTTTTAAACAATTTTGTCTGACTACCTCAGATATAAGATGAGAACACAGAGTCTACAGAAGAAAGCATAAAGAGCCCTTGTCAAGATCTCACAACTGTCAAGCAGCTAAGCCAAGCCAAGAACGTTGATCTCCTGGCTTCTGATTCAGTGCTATTTCTACTGCAATCCTTTGCCTTCCTTCTAAATGGTATCCCTTGCATCTTCCCAGGTCTCCTGGTTGCATCGTCAATTGATCATTCCTAAATCCATCCTAGCTCATGTTTCTTCAATCTTGCCCTCTCCACTGACTCCTTATAACTAGTGACTGGTATCCTAGTTATGAAAAAAAAAACCCTTAACTTGACTAGGTGGGGCCCTTCAGTTACCTTGTTTCTCCTTCCTTTTGCTGCTGAACTTTTCAAGGATCTATATTCACTGCGTCCAACGAGCATCACACATGCTACCTAAACTCCCTGTCATCTGGTTCTTGCCTTCTCCATTCTATTGAAAACTTGCAAGCCATTAAGAATTTCCTAATTGCCAAGCCAATGGCCCTTTATCTGTCCGTATTTTCTTTGAACTTTCAATATAATTTGGCTCTAGGGACCACCTCCTTCCGGACATGCTCCCCCTTCCCCCAATCCTGGCTTTCACCTTACTCAAGCATCCTGGTTCTTCTCTTACCTCTCGAACCACTCTTTCTATATAGCTTCTGCTTCCTCTTTTACACCCTAAAAATGGATATTTCCTGATACTTCATGATTCTATCACTACGCTTGTTTATCTTATTGTACCTATCCATCCCCATGACTTCTCTATTACATCAATAAAGACAATTCCCAATATCTCTCTGCCCAGTTCCAATCTTGCACATCTAAGTCACTGCCACTACATATCCCCACTGTAATCTCAAATGCTGAACGTATAAATTTTACAACTTACATGTTCATGTTTCTTTGATGATACTCTCATTCTTCTAGTGACTCAGCTTGAAATTTTATGTTATATTTGACTCCCCCTTCAGCCCTCATTTAAACAGAATCAAGTCCTATTAATTCTATCTTTATAATCTCTTTTATATATGCTCTGTACTTTGACACTTCCATTTTTATCACCTTAGTTTAGGTTCTTTACTGTACTCATGAACTAGTGAAACTGCCTTATATTCCCATTTATTAATCTTCCTTGAACACTGCAAAGACTCTAAGATACCTCAAAGGCAAAGATTAAGTTCCTTTCTTTATATGCCTCCCATAGAGTCTAACATTAAGATATGCTTAATAAAGAGCTGGTAATTTGATAAATGGGCTCTTTGAATGAAGAAGGATGAAGAAATATACTTTTCAAAAACCAAAAAAACAAAGCAAAACCAAACTGGTACCTGGACTTTTCTAGTATTTTTACAAATAATTTGGAAATGAGAACATATATTGAAATCTCCAAGTTGGTAAGAGGTACTAAGCTTTTCTTACATGGAAAGACTGAATAAGAATCTCCACACTGTCATGTGAACTCATGAAAACTAAGCCAACAAATTTCAAAATGAGGATGTGAAGACATATTGATTTAGAGGAAAAATGATGCATAAAACATGCATTAAACAATGGGCCTAGAAGATCATTGTATTTTAGTCCTAGAGACAAAAAGCCAATTTGATGCAAGGGCCAAGAAAGTCAATAAAAATGCTTTTGTTTTGTTTGTAAAGAATTCATTCATTCAACAGATGTTTATCGGGTGCCTTTGGGTGTCAGAACTGGGATTAGAGCAGTACTCAATCAAACATATTATCCCTGCCCTCAAGGGGGTTAAAGAGGGAAATAAATCATATTCTCACAAACAACATAAATCTAACAAATTGTATGCATATAGAGTAACACTATATGCAATTAGAGGAAGGAGCTAATTTGGATGGAAAGAGCAGGAACAGTTTTTGTCAGGAAGTTTTAAACTGAGGCCTGCCTGAAAAGCAGGAGTTGGCCAGATGAAAAACACAGAGGCAATAACTTTTCAGGCAAAAAGAATATTATGTTCCCTGAAGTGGGAAAAGTCTCACTTGTTTAAGGAAGTGAAAGAAAGCAAGGGGATCTGGAATAGCAAAAGATGAGACTGGAGAGGTACCCAGAAGATAGAAACCACCTTACAGATGTCACAGATTTTTGGATTTTAGCCTAAGTACAAAGAGAAGCAACAAGTCGCACTGAACTGAAGGCTCTAAAAACATAAAGAAAGCATTAATGATCCAATGGCACTTATCTACCTTGAGAAAGTTCTAATACATGCATCAGGCATTAAAAAAAAAAACAACTTGGAAGATTATCCAATATACCAATCAAGCAGATAAAGGACTATCTGTAAAGGCAGGAAAAAATTACCTAGAAGCAGGCCACATGATTAGACACTTCAATGCAACTGGTGAAATTAGTGCCGCTTTTTAAAATAGTTATTTTGGATATATGAAATAATTCATTTTCAATTATGCTAACTTCAGCAATCAAATAGTCTTCAGCCAATTCATACTGATTCAAACAAGACATACCTTATTGTTTAAGGAATATAGAGCAAGTTGAAATTTCACTATTGTTGATGTTCAGAGACTACAGTACCATTATAACCTAACATAATGAAATTTAACAGTTCTTCCTGTAATTGAGTTATTAAACAGAAACAACTGCAGACAATAAATATCCAAAAGTAAAGTTAAATCCAAAGTACCTGTAAAACCTGACAAGTCAGTAGAAAGTGATGAACCACTTGAGCTTTCAATAATTGCTTAATATTAAACATCTGCTGGTGGTGATCTGCTCTAATGAGGACTTCTAGAGCTCCTAGCAGAGTTTCCCAAACGCCTTGCTGAGAAAATAAACACACACCAATTAGTACAAAGTTACTGAAAAATATGCTGCATGCTCTTTAGAAAATGCAATACAGCAGTTTAACATTGAGAACATATTCAATGTCAAAGATGAAATCCGAAAAAACAAATCCTAAAATTTACTCACATTTTATTATTTTTTATTATCAATACATCATTTCTAAATACCTGTGCTGAATCCAATATTGTATTAGGTACTTTAATAAATGATTCTTTCTGTGGCATTAAATGATACATATTTTTAAAAGGTGAATTATGTGGATGGATTTATATAATATAGAGAAGCACACACATTATTGATGTATTTTATATTCAAATAGCACTATTAAAATGTACAGACTTCAATGTTAATTTGCATATGCAGCATTTAATCAAATAGTCTTACAAGAAACTGTACTAAATTAAAAGTCACTACCATCTGAAAATTCTACATTGTTTGGATTAATGTACTTTTAAGTCCAAATAATAGAATTCCCTGCACAATAACAAACTGCATTTTCAAAGAGTAGGATGCCATCTTTAAGGTGGCTTGAAAAGCTTCTCCCATATTAACCCAATCTTAGATTAGTCACAATAATGGAAAAATAATGGATCATATATAGAGAACTGATATTGAAAGATAATCTTCACTGCTTATTATACCAATTGACCTTTCAACAAAGCTGTTAACAAAAGGCAAAATTAACTGGCTTGGGTTGCAGGAGTTACTCTTTCTCTTGCTATTATCTGATAAAGGTGATAATGAACAAAAAAAGGCCAAGGAACTGGTGGACTTAATTGTACTACCCTATATTTATACTTATTATATACTTATATTTATATTGCTTTTTAATCCAATTTGTTTAAGTATGCTACTCCTGTATTCATTTGCTTTCTCTCCCAGCAACATTACACCTATTTTAACATATATGTCTGAAAATAAGTGAATATTTATTCAGAATAACAAAAGAAATCACAACAAATTACAAAGTTTAAAAAACCAAAAACACCACAAAATCCAGGAAAAGAGCAGTAGTTTATTAGTTGCCTGACATATCTCTATACTTTCCCCCTATGTTTTGTAGCTGTACATTCTTTGATTGCATCATTCCTATAATAATAATTTTGTAATGTCATTTTCTATTCAAAGAATAGAAAAATAACTGTCTTTCTTCTAGCATGCTGGATCAAATTTTTTTTAAAAATGACATGAGAGGGAAACGGACTTGGCCCAGTGGTTAGGGCGTCTGTCTACCACGTGGGAGGTCTGCGGTTCAAACCCCGGGCCTCCCTGACCCGTGTGGAGCTGGCCCATGCGCAGTGCTGATGCGCGCAAGGAGTGCCCTGCCATGCAGGGGTGTCCCCATGTAGGGGAGCCCCACGCGCAAGGAGTGCACCCCGTGAGGAGAGACACACAAGACGAAAGAAAGTGCAGCCTGCCCAGGAATGGCGCCGCCCACACTTCCCGTGCCGCTGACAGACAACAGAAGTGGACAAAGAAAAAAGACGCAGCAAATAGACACAGAGAACAGACAACGGGGGTGGGGATTAAATAAATAAATAAATAAATCTTAAAAAAAAAAAAAAAGACATGAGAAGTTTCAGTTTCATAACTTGCTATTGGTAAATGTGTAAATTTTTAGGAATTGTCAAATTTGGAATAACCAATTTTTGTAATTCTAAAAATTAATTTTAATTTTCTAAAAATTGTTCTAGGAATAATTATGTGTGATGATAATATCACTAAATTCAAAATAACTCTAGACAAGCTACTTTTTTTTTTCATAAAAATCACCAATACCTACTAGAACCCTGCCACATAAAGGAACAGTCTATACTAGAACTAAGGAGTCCGTATGAATTTATACCATAAAGACCATTTAAAACTATGACAGAAGAGAAACAGCCCTAAGTTCAAATACTCATTCCCTGGCTGGGAATCCATTCCATCCATTATGGGTGTTGAGGCATTATGCCTGGACCATATTCCTTGCCTTATGCCTAGGAAGAAGCCAAGGCTTCACAGTCTTGCCCTGATCGCAGTGCTAAGATTTCCGCTCAGCTTGGCTCCCCTACTCAGAAGGTGTCCAATTCTGTCTCCTTGAGCTGACTCCTCAAACACTTGGCAAGGTTCCCTTTTCAGAGTTTACGGCAAGTGCCAAGGCCCCAGTTGACCCAATGAGCCCCATGCTCTGCAGTGGAGATCTGCTCTTGCTATTGCCAATAGGCCCAAGTTCTGATCCTGACCCTCCCGCTCAGTGTTACTCACGGCTGCTCAAAACTTTGCACGGAAACTCATCTCCAGATTTCCATTTACAATGAACATTCCTTCTGTTCTTCAGAAGAATGATTAGATGAATATTTAAAAAGTACATGCCTCTGCTTTATTCCATATCTTCCAGTCAAGCAACAGCTCCTCTAACAGTTTAACATCTTGGATTATGGCATTAGACTCTACATTCAACTTAAACTCTCCATTCTCATTGACATGAATAATATCTTCACCACAGCAACCTTCAAGAAGGGCCTGTGGAAAAGTAGCATTAATGTAAGAAGCATTAATAATTAATTAATCTGAAAATTCAATAGAAAAGCAAAGTTTTCAATCTTGGCATTTAATTTAAAGGAAAAACTAGGGAATAATCCAACATTTCACAAAGTATCTTGAATGCATTTTGAAAAACAATTCAAATAGTCAGAAAAATCCCAACTTTCTAATATTTGGAAGTAATTATTCACTTTCAAACATGGGTTAAAACAAACCACACTCTATTTCTATTTTTTAAAAATTGAATGAATCTGCTATTGAACTTTAAACCTTTACAAAAAAGGAGTAAGGATTCATGCCACAATTATATGTATCTTGATAGTTTAATAAGTGAGTGGGGGACAAGAATCACCTTTTGCCTTAGTACCAGCACATCTCAGAGAGAAATACTTTCACATATTCATATGGCAAATGCGTTTAGCTAGAAGGGAATTTAAATATAAGATGATAGTTGGATAATAAAAGCTAATATAGATATAGTCTATGACTTTAATATTTAACGCTACAGCAGCACTGCATAATGGAAATGGGATAGCACTAGGGGCCTGGAGAATGTTTTCCATAACTACACAAGCTGAAGCAAAGAAGCATTTCTTGGACCTCAATTGCATTAATCTACGGAATGAGGGGCTGGCCTATTAGAAATCCATGGCCCATCTAGATATAAATTATAAGAGTTAATTTTTCCCCCTTACTCTTTAAAATGCTTTAAAGAAAATAAAAATTGTAATTATTTAAATGATGAGTAGAGTGAGAAGAATACCTTAGTTTGGTTATATATATTCTACTGAGTTTCCCTTGCTTCCCTCAGGAATAACTGAAATACAAAACTCTACTATGGGAATACTTCGATGAAATGATGAGGATCACTGCATGTAGAAACCGTGAGAATAAATTTTATGAGATCATACCTTCAAAATGTGAAATCCAACAATGCATTTTTGTCTGATCAACACCTGATGAATCATGGAAAGTCCATTACAATTTTCTAACTCATGTATTCTTTGTTGATTGTATTTAATTAACGAGAGTATAACTCTTAGAGCTAATGCTTGAGTTCCTTCACAGCTACTGAGTTCAACAACCTTAAAAAAAGTAGATATATTTTTCTTTTAATTTGTTGAGTAAAAATTTAAAATATCTACCATGATGTAATATCAGTCCATCAGTTTAATCTGAAAGCTTATTTTTTAATACACATACTTTATTGTTGGCAACTATTAAAAGAATTATAAATAAAATTGAGAGAAATACATAAATTCCATGCTCTTTAATCTTTTTGATATACTATAAATGAACTAAAATAACATTAATAATCTTAGAGGTCAGTAGCTTATATTAAGTAGTGATATGAAATGTGAATAAAATGTTTCCAATTTTTGATAAATTAGTCAGTCAACAAATAGGCTCTGTGTTAGGTGCTGTGGGAGACAAAAGGAAGTAAAAGACATCACAGATTACTCCAATGGGGCCTCCAGTCTAGTCAAAGAGATAAAATGCACACGTAAAAACCATGCATTGTGCCTTATACTTCAATTCAACCAAGGCTTCCTGACGACCACTCTATATAAGAAACATACAGCTGTTATCACAATAAGGCAAATAATAAGACAAAACAAAGGCCATCAGAGCACAGAGACGACAGCTGACCTTTCTGTGCTTGGCTTAAGGCAGGCTACATGGAGGGAAGATGGCCTGGAAGGTTAGCAAAGTCCTGAGAAGTAGGGATAAGAGGGACAGCAGCTTATGTCTGCTGAAGGAAAAAATAACATCTCTGACCTCAAATAACTAAATAGAACAGATAACTAAACAACATATTCTAATGTGCTTATACTAGGGCATGAGTCAAACTTTTTTTTTTCTTCTCTTTAAAATAAATTTGAAACCCAAATAAATTAAATTATTTTTCACTTATTTGTTGGCCCTTGATTTTTTTTTTTTTGGTGCATCAGAAAGCTTCAAGGGAAAATAAGTGTCACAAACTTCATTTAAAAAAATTCCATCACTACTATAGCATGTATTTTTTTCATCTTTTCATAGGCAATTTAAAATATCTGTATATTTAACATTTTGTTGTTCTAATATACATTTCTGGAAAATAGAGAACTTTTAAAATCTCAAATTAGAAGAAAGTTTAACCATTTGTGGCAGAAAGCTTGATGACATTCTCATCAATAAGTGTTTTTAATATTAAGAGTTTAATAAAGTTATCTATAGAATTTTTTTTTAATCTTAAAGAAACTCTGCCATTTATCAGTAATAAAGAAGTCGTTTCTCTTTAGATAGAACTATAATCAGTGATTCTTACCCTAGCAAAGAGAAAAACAAATATGCCAGTCCCACCAATCTCATGCAGAATGCCTTGAACTGTTTTACATTCCGTAGGCTGGAGAGTCTTTAGATGATGAGGTCCCAAGAAGATGCTCTGAACTTCTTTGGCACTGAAGGGTCTTTGAGAGAGCGGAGTTTTCACCTGACCTTTAAGTCTAATGACTGGCTCATAGATGGTATACTGAGCAGGACAGTGAGTGGTATAAACTACTGCAAGGCTTTCCTGAAAGACAGATATTTTTCTTTAGTGACTTAAAGTTTAAAAAGTGAACTGCCAACTAACAAATAAATATTTAAAAGTGAAAAACACCCAATGAATCTCTTTCTTTGTTTTTGAAAAGACAGGTATCATGGTCTGCCTTGGTAAAATTTACTCACTACACAAAGAACAACATGAAAAGTCAGGTTGCTTTCCACAAAGGAAAAGAGGAATTTCACTTAGCCATAATCAAAAGGATAAACTCCATCAAGGCTGAAAAGGGTTCCAGCTCTGGTATCAATTTAGAATAAACATTAACTTATACTATTAATACTAATAGTGCTTATTATCACACTCATTACATGCCAGGCACTGCTCTAAACACTTTACAACTGTATAAGATAGGTAATGTGGGTCAATTTATATATATATATATTTTTTTAATTTGGATTTGCTCATGGGCTGGCAACTCATTTAAAAGTGACCAGGTATTTCTTTCTATAGAATACAATTCTACCAGCAAACTTGAATAGAACTTTCAATATTTCTCCCCTGCAGTCGGCAGTTTCAAGCAGCTTCTGGTTTCCTGGCAAGCGTCTATAAACTACTTTAAAAATTAAAGTGCAACTTAAATGGAGAACATATTTTGAAGTAGCCTCAGTGGCAGGAGCTGAAGGAGCTGGGGCGCAGAGAAATCATGAGCTGTCCACACTCACGTGGCACCTTCTCACTGAAGTTGGTGGGAGCCTCGGCCTTAGATCATTTACAACCCATGGTGATTTCAGCACGGCTCCATCAGACACACACCCCCAGCACACTGAAATCAACTACATAGTCTGCTGTCTGTGATTAGACTGGGAAAAGGGAAGGTTCACACCTGAGGTCGTTTTCATCAGAAAGCTGACAAAATGCCCATCTACCTGAAGGCAGGTTCCCCTGGCCACCAAGGCCTGGACAGAAGGGGACCATGCCCGCCTGCATGCTCTCTCCTGTCCTCGTAACCCCACAATGATTAAGTCAGGATTAAAGAATCTGTCTTCTTAAAAGAGTTGTGGCATAAAACCCTTAAGAGTTTTCATTTGTGATCAATTTTCTGTTTTGTTTTGTTTTTTCCTATCACACTGTAATCAGAGTTAGGATTTGAATCCAAGTATCCTGAGAGCCCATATTCCCAGCCATGTCAACAGTTAAGAGAAGCTTCTATACAGTGCCAGAGCCCATTATCATAGTTTTTAACTTATAAGGCCTAGATTGTTTTCAGGTAAAGTAAAAGGATTAGGAAATAATTTTAATGAAAATAAACAGATTACCCAAAAACTAGAGCTAAAATTATTTGAACAAACACTTGAGTGTGTTTCTTGGTTTCCCTAAACCACAGCTTCTCAATGTGTGGCCCCCAACCAACATGATCAGCATCTCTTGGAACTTGTTGAAAATACAAAGCCATGGGCTCCATTCAGACCTACTAAATTAGAAACCCTGTCCCAGCAATCTGTATTTTAACAAGCCCCAAGCCCTCTGGGTTATTCTGATACACACTAAGGTTTGAGAACCTTAAAGCATGATTCTCTAAAGCATGTTTTCTCATGGTAGGGTATCTGGGTGGCAAAATGCTGTGTTGTGTAGCACTGCCAACGCACCCTAGACTATTTAGCATCCCTGGTCCTCACCCACTAATGGGTAACAACCCAAATTCCCCCCTCCAAACATACACTCACCCATTTTAAAATACTCCTTAGAGAGAAACAGATTATATACAGTCTGATGTCAGAGCTTTAGTTAAATTTCACAAGCATTTATATCTATTCCACCAGATATATATTTAATACCCCCTAAGATTTATATATGCTCTACAAAATATCTGTACATAATTTCTCCTTTCATTTACTTGAATGTTACAATTTTAAAATATAATTTATTTTGGTTGTGAAATATATACTTGAACAACCAAAAATACATTCCAAGACAGAAGTATCCTTCAAGTAAGATGTATCTTTGACCTACAATCATACATCTTGTAAGAAGAAAGAGAAGGAGGAACATGGTTTCATGGCCAGGTCTACCAGTTTTCAGTAGATCTTCTAAGAATATGAAGACTCAGTTTTCTACTTGCTATAATGAAAACTGTCACCAGCCTCTAAGCTGTTTACTGGGGGAAAAAAAAAAGAATAATGTATACAAGGTAATCTGAGAGTTTCAGATAAGCAGTACTTTGAAAATAAAATTTCTAGCTCTTGTTGATATTAAAGAAGAAATTTTCCAAAATCTGAACGTACATAATTAAAACTAATATTATAAATTAAAAATAGCTTATATATGCAAGCATGAAGAGGAAATGTAATGAATATTTTTTAGGAATATGTCAGTATAATAAGTATTATATATCATCATTGTATCACAAACACTTTTCTGAATGATTAATAGGTAAAAAATAAACTAACCAAATAATTAGTATATAAATACATAATCTCAAGGAAAAGAGGACGAAAAATTTAAATCTGAAATCAAAGTACTTGAATTTTCTTTCAGAAAAATACATATTCTACAAAAAGCGGAACAAAATAGAAAAACTTTAGAAATCAAATTCATGGCTAATTATACCTTTCAATAAATATACAATCACCATAATGGAAACTTATAAAATTAAAACTTACAATTAGGAGACCAATGTCCACATCTTTCTTGGTTATAAAAAGTTCTCTAATTTGTTCACATTGCAAAATTTCTTTATTAATATATTTGGAGTAGTCATTCGCTGGCTTGCCATATTTACAGGGCATTATGGATGTATGGTTGGGTCCACATGCATAAAGATAAAAGGCCTCTTGTGATCCAATCTTAGCTCCTGAATAGCAGAGACAATAAGTTAATTAAAACACTCCAACCAGATTTTTTTCATAAAAAAAGAAATTGAGAGTAATTTTTTTGCTAGATTCTTTCGGTTTTTCACTATCTTATAAAACTGATAAAGCCTGTTTCCAAATTGATAGAATGAGAAAATAATATATGCAAACTATGATGAAAGACAAATTAATGTATATGTTAATTGTGAAGCTCCTAGAAAAAATAAATTCAAGAAATTTCTATTTGCTCCTTAAGTCAGAAAATATTTTTGTTGTTTTGCTTTGTTTTTTAATAAATGGAAACTATATCTTGGTAAATTCTATTTTAAAATGTAGTTTGAATTGATATCTTTATTCCTTCTATCCATCCATCCATCCATGCAATAAACATTGTCTGGATGCTATTATGTACCAGGTTTAGTGGTATATTTCAAAAAAACATATATTTCTTTTTTCCCCTAAAACTTGTATAGGATACACTAAGATTATAAATAAAAGAGACAACCATCTTAAGTTTATCAGTCATAATATTGTTTTTTCCAGATGTAAAATAATGCTGAATTAATATAAACTTCTCAATTTTTAGTGAGTAGGGTGGGATAGGTCACACTTCTAAATTAAATGTATATACCGGTTATAAGACAACTAGATTATAAAAATGTTAAAATAGTTTAAAAGTGTGTCCTAGAATCTAGGAAATATAGAACTTATTGAACACAGTTGAAGAAACAAGGATTGTTATTTTAGCCAAGATAGTTTACTTAGTTTAACAGTTAAGTGAAATTTGGAAAGGCTTCAGAAGAGAAAAGCATACCATTGAAGAGGAGCAAATTTCCCAGGTCCCATTTGCCAGTCAATTGCAAGAATTCTTCTTGGGATGATAAGCAATGGCCGATCATGCAAAATGTTTTATTACTATCAGACGACAAACTTGTTTTTCTTGGAAGCATATAATCCAAAGTAACATCAGTCTTCCTATGTTAAAAGCAAAGTCAAATCAGTTACTTCAGTGAGTACTGGTAGAACAAGTTTTTAGAAGTATGAACGTTTAATAATGGGAAACTTGAGCAATTCTCCTGATTCGGTGTCAGGTGGATGGTGCAGGGAAGGAGAGAAAGAGTCATTCTAGTCACTTGGTCAGAGAAGGGTTGGAGGTCCTGGTCCACAAGCCCCAGAAAGGGGGAGCAGAGGAGAGACGCCTGGTGACTCTACAGCAGCCAAGGGAAGTGTCAACAGGCATATGCTGTAAGTTTCCTTTGTTATTCGATTTCTGCATATGTACCTTCCTGTTTACAGAAACCATCCAACCACCTCCCCCTAATTTTATCCAGAAATCTCCCATGTTGACAAATAATTCCTGAAATCTCAAGTCCTAAACGATGCCTTCAGCGATTAACCAGAAAAAAACACACACTCTCCAAGTTTTGCTCTAACCACTGAAATGCTCATACTCAAGCATTTTGTTTTTTCATTGGTAATTGATTACAGAGCTTTTGATTAGTCTCATATTTTTCCTGTTTTTTTTTTTTTTTCTTCATGGTCACAAGAATGCTTACAAAAGACTGGAAAAGGTGAACTAGGGCTTTCTCACAGAAACACACATAAGAGCTGGAGAACTTCACCACTTAGTGAAATGGTAGGGCGCCAAGCCCTGCCCCTATTTTAGGAATGCTTTAAACTCCATATATTAATCTATAAAGACAAAGCTAAAATAAAGTTTGTAATAAGATAAAGACTTAGAATAAGCTAACATGGTTAGCTTTCAATGAAAAATTCTGCTTTGGTATATATTTATATATATATATATATTTTAAAAGCTGGTCCTAAGGCATTCCACTTCATATTTAACACATAAATTAAACTATTTTAGTAGTTGTTTCTGTGCTTTTTAAAATAAAAGATAGCAATGATGTGAGATCCTAGACATATGCCTCTTTCTTGGACCAAATAAATAAATGTGACTGAAACACACCTGCCACCTAGTGGCAGTATGTCTAAATATAACTTTTTAAGGGTGAAAGAACATCTGTAGTAGATGAATGCATCTATTCAACAAATATTAAGTACCTACCAGGTTCCAAATACTTCTGCCAGATTTGTGTGCTGTTCATCAAATAAATATTAAAGAAAATAATAATAAACTTCTTTTCAGGTGCATGTATTACTAAAATAAGTTTCTTGAAATATATTATTTGTAGAAATTATTTTATAGCTCAGAAAGTAATAAAGATAGTGCCAAATTAAATCAAAAGAATAATATATTTGTCCTTTGTCACTTTCTCCCTGCTCTACTAACTGATGAAATCATTAGTCTGTACCAAATGGCAATAAAGTCCTTTAAAGAATGTAGCTATAAGTAGGTGGATAAAAAGATGGAATGATCCATGAACCAAGTGACTATGCTCATTATCTTCAAAACTACCCACAACGCAAATCTAATCTCTTATTCTGAACATGTCTAATAATTAGATTATGATTCCTACACCTGTCAGTTGGCCTGATTCAGAAAAATACCGTAGGGAGGGAAGCAAAGAGTAGGGTTTTTAAATGTGTAGGCTCTATCTAGAGTCATAGGATAGGTTCTGTTTTCAGCATTACCCCTTATTCATGGAATGACTTTGGTCAAGTACCTTATCTCTCTCAGTTTCCTCAACTGTAAAATGGAGATAAGCATATACCTACTTCATAATGTTGTTGGGAGGATTAAATGAGGGAATCTCTATAAAGAGTTAAACAGTGCCTGGCATGTGCTGAGAGCTCAAGAATTGAAGAGGAGAGCCCAGGAACAGAGGGGGCTCTCCACTTGTAGCCCATCCACAACTACAGCGGATCTGACTCGAGGCTCTGAAACCATATTTACTGATTTGCCAATCAGACTTAGGCAGGTGTTAAGACTGAGAACTTACCACACCACATTTTAATTGGAATATGGAATTTTAGGCATCAACCATGCATTTTCATGTAGTTTTCTGATTAACAAAACAAAACTGAACTCTTGGTTTTACTTCTAAAACCTGTTTATTCCTGCAGTAGACACTGCGGGCTGGCTACCCTGAAGCATCCACAAGACCCTTTCCACCTATTATTGAACCTGGAAACCATAAGTACTCAATTTCTGCAGCCTCGTTGTGGGAGCAATGATCCACCACACACTCTTCTCGTAGTTTCTCCAGAGTGTTGGGCTCTTTCTCATCTTAGGACCTTCGTGTGTGTATTCCTCTGCTTGCAATACTCCTTCCTCCTCCTAGTGGCAAGGTCCATCTCCTCCTTCAATAATCTGATCCTAGATGTCCCTCCTGATCCACCAAACTTATGTAGCAAACCTGGTATTTTCTGCCTCGGGAGCTGTTTGTTACCGTCACAGAAGTCATCATGATCTGTAAATATTCATCTGATTGCATTTGCTCGTTGTCTGCCTCCTCAGTAGACTGTGAGTTCCAAGAAGACAGGGCGTGTGTCCGTCATGTTTACCATCTCCCTAGGCCTAGGATACCAAGTGCTTGGCACACAGTACTTCCTCAATAAATATTTGATGAGTGAACAAATGAATTAATTAATGAATATGGGTTTGCTTGCATTATGTGTATATGCCATTTCTGTGGTTTAATCTGCTTTGAGGGATTTCTCAGAAAATTAGGAGATACTATATATAAAGCACCTAGTAAAAGGCCTGCAACAGATTAAGTATACAATTATGAACAAATCTAGACTTCTAGCTTGGCATTTAAAGGCTCTGTCAAGCAGCTTCACCATGTCAGTTTATTTTTCTTTCTCATTATTCAATTTGGACTCTTCCTTCCAGCCATCTTGACCCTCTCCCATGCTATTCTGTATCTCCTGTCATGCAATAAAATACTTTCCAACTCTTACAAATCCAAAAATAACTTATAGCTTCTTCAGGGTTAAATTTTACATGAAAATATTTCACCAAATCTTCCTTATTACTTTGACCGACAATTACTCTGCTCTGTAAAATTATTACCATACCTTAATCTATACCTGGTAAATTAATGGGACTCTATCTTAATCTATCACCTGATACAATGGCTAGTTGTTTCAAATATATATGTCTTTTCCCCACACATCACATATTTTAGAACAAGGTCTATGTCTTCTACTTCTTTTATACAGTCAAGTGTCCAACACAGTATTGGAAAAACAGAAAATACTGTATAAATAGTTCTTGTTTGACTAAAAATATGGCAGAGTTATTAAAATTTCCCTTGAAAGCCAGACTTAATTTAGACATTATTCTTATTAGATGCTTAATAATTCCTTGTGGATTCATTTTTATCATAGATGGCTTTGAAGACCAATTCTAGATTCTGTTCCTTGATGTAATGTATACTGTACACATGTAAAACTGTGTATAGTGTAATGTTCATAAGTGTCTAAATGTCCAGGTTTCTGCATGCTCTCCAAATGCAAAATATTAATTTTCAATAATTATTTCCTTGAGGTATGACAGTAAAAGGTAGGAAAAAAATGCCAATTCTGAGATACATTCCTAGCTTAATATATAGTAAATTATACTTAAATTTTTCTGTAAACTATTTCAAAAGCTGTAACAGACTAACTTTAAAATTACAACTGAGGTTAACACTTATTTTCTAAAACTGCTTCATACCTCTGTCCAGAGACCCATATGGAGAGTTTCCCATGAACATTCTTTTTCCCTCGGGGCTGCTGTAAGTAGGTGAGCACTAAATGTTGCCATCTGCTTGTGCAGAAAATCTTCTCCTGTGCTTCAACCTGTGCTAGTAAAACAGCTTTCGTATCATCATTTGAATCCATGCACACACTACACAGAAAGAGAAAAGGCAGAGGCTGAAAAATACAAAAATTCTGACTTGGTATTTAATACATGTATAGTAACTATAATTCAAAATATTTAAGTGAAATTAAAAATGAGCTCGAGGGGAGCAGGTGGACCTAAGTGGTTGAGTGCCTGCTTCCCATGTACAAGGTCCCAGGTTCAATCACTGGTACCGCCTTAAAAAAAAAAAAAGCTCTATTCTATTTTAAAATAAACTAAACTAAAAAGTCAATAGGCTTTGATTTTATACTCAATCTTGCTTAGTTATCCTATTATATTATTAACTCTGTCCATGAACTATTTTAAAATAGATTAGGCCTATTTGCTGGCATTAATAATTTAGGCAATCAAGTTCAGAATTTGGTTTGCAAACAATAAAAATATTTTGCTTTACTATTTATATAGTCCTTTTCTTCTGAAAATCACAATCTAATATTTGGTTCACACAAAAAATTAATACCAATGGTACATAAATATCTATATGCCAGGATTTACTGGGGGTTTAACCTACTGTGAGGGATTACTGAAAGAATTAAGAGATAAAATGTATAAAGCACCTGGTAAAGTTCTATAACTTACAAAGCATATATCTCTAAATAATATATTGTTTTGCTTTGAGTTTCATAAAAATAATACCATAATGTAGTACATACAGAAGATATTTCTCTCTTGTTAAATTAGATAATTTTTAATTCACTAAAAATAAAAAACTACTCTAGTCAACAAAGGAGATAGGGAAAAAAGGAAGACAGCAACGAGAAACGAAGCTTATTAGATAATGTCCATTAAATATATAATCTGCATGGAAAACAGTTGTTTGATAATAACCAAGTCTTAAGATGACTGCAATATGATAGAATACTTCCATAAAATAAGACTTCAAGAAGTATTGGTCTGGAAAATGGATGTTGCTCAACCAACTGGGCTCCCATCTACTATACAGGAGGTCCAGGGTTCAATGCCCAGGACCTCTGGGTGAGGGCAAGCTGGCTCACGTGGTGAGCTGGCCCATGTGGAGTGCCGGCCCACACTGGAACGTTGCCCTGCACAGGAGTGCCTGCCTGTGTGCGAATGCCGCCCAGTGTGGTAAAGTCACCCAGTGCAGGAGTGCTGGTTGACACTGAGAGCTGACACAACAGAGACACAGAGGAGAGAAAATAAGATGTAGCAGAACCAGGAGATGTAATCGCCTCTCTTCCAATCAGGAAGGTCCCAAGGTCAATTCCCAGAGCCACCTAATGAGAATACAAGCAGACACAGAAGAACACACAGCAAATGGACAGAGAGAGCAGACAATGGGGGAAACAAGGTGGAGGAGAATGGAGATGTTTCTCTTTTCTGTAATGTTCTCTTAGATTTCATACTAATATCTCATCCATACATTATTTTAATATGGAATCTACTCTTGAGGGGTTGGAGGATAATCATTACCGAAAAATCAAGGTGCCATTGTGGGGATCAGCCCACACTTGGATCATCAACGCTTTGGATCCCAGTGAAATCATATGAACACAGCCTTCTTCTATGAGTTTTTCACCAGGATTTATGTACTCTGCACCTTCTGGTCTGTCGCTATCTAAGACAAAAATATATTAGAATGATCAGTTAAACAGTTCATAAAAATGGAGTGGAATTTAAAAAGTGAATTTAAAAGAATACCAAGCATGGTTGTTCATTCGTATATTTTCTACCCAGAGCTTGAACCTGACTTGTTCCAAATCAACAATATTTCCAAAGTTTAGATGTTAAGTCCAAAAGAACACCATCAGTGAAAAACAGTAACCCAGTGTTTTGAAAACATGTAACAGAAGGCCAATGGTGGGCATGACCAGACCACTGTGAAGCTACTGTGCTCACCCATTACAAGCTGCAGCACCCTTATTTCATTGATTCGACAGGGCCACAAGGATATCACCAACCCCGGCCCAGGGAGCACAAACGTCATCACATGCCACAGGGAGCACAAAATAAATACATCAATTAAAAAAAAATTTTTTTAATTGATATTAAAAATCATTTTAGAAAAATTGTGGTGTTTGAATATATGTAGTGCTTAGACTCCCTCATAAATGATCTTTGAAGTTAATACTAAGAGATTCTGAACTAAGAGATTCTGATGCTCTAAAATGTTTCTCTAAGGTAACCGAAGGTGAATGCTCTAGGCTCTGGGCTAGCTGGTCATTCATCCTGGTCCTCTTTCTCACCAGGTGAAACCCAGCACTAACACTGAGGATGCTAATGGGCTGAATGCTCAGGTCAGCCACGCTACCTGTTATGATGATGAATGTGGCTTTATGTAGAGCTATGTCAATGTGGACCAACATGTAAAAGCTATAGGCTTTTAGGGAAGATGAACACTACCAGTTACTAGATTGCATATATATTAATTACCATTTTTCGACAAGTGAAACTGCCACCTATTTCTAAGAATACTCCCTCTAGAAATGACAAGTCCTAAAAAAATAAGTTAAAAATATTGATTATTTTGAGGACCACTGTCCAATGATATTAGAGGTATAGAGAACTTACATCTGCTGTGATACTAAAAACAATGTTTCTCAAACCAAATTTCATACTTATACAAACATACACCAAAACAAAAACCAGTGTGCATCCAGAACCGTACCACAGGTACATTACAAATATTTTTAATGTAATGTTCGCAACAGTCTTATGAGAGATTTGAAGCACAAAATGATAAATAATTTGCTCCAAATCACACTACAGTATAATGGCAAAGGATGTGATAGTACAACAATACTGTCTTCATCTCTCCTCAAAAAAATTTTTGTATATGTCTATTATTTAAGTGTCCTTTTCTAATGTCTATAAAAATCATCTAATATATATTTTTCTAATATACCTTTAAAATAAGAAATGAAACAAAAATTCCCCAGTACTTACTTTTCTCATATATATTATATATTTATTCATTTTATAAGAAACTAATTTTATTGGGATTACTCTAGCTTAAAAATTAAGAAAGCAATTGGTATAATTTATAATGGAATTAAATACATTTAGGGTGTTTAAAACTCTTTCCATCACTTACTAGCTCTATAACTTGATCATGTTACTTAACTTGGTCTGCAAAAGCAGACACTTACCTTACCAATTTGTGAAGATTAAAAATGTACAGAAAGAACATATCCAAGTGACACATATACAGAATGCACTCAATGTACATTAGCATCATCATCAATATCATTATGTAGTATAACTTCAGAGCTATCAATTGTTAAGTGGCAAAATTCAGTTCCTAAAGGAAAATGTATTGCATTACATTACAGATTATCTGCAGAGATAAAAAGTTTGGCTTTTGGGAAACGGACTTTGGCCCAGTGGTTAGGGCGTCCGTCTACCATATGGGAGGTCCGCGGTTCAAACCCCGGGCCTCCTCGACCCATGTGGAGCTGGCCATGCGCAGTGCTGATGCACGCAAGGAGTGCCGTGCCACGCAAGGGTGTCCCCCGCGTGGGGCAGCCCCACGCGCAAGGAGTGCGCCCGTGAGGAAAGCCGCCCAGCGTGAAAAGAAAGTGCAGCCTGCCCAGGAATGGCGCGGCCCACACTTCCTGTGCCGCTGACGACAGCAGAAGCGGACAAAGAAACAAAAGCAGACAAAGAAACAAGACGCAACAAATAGACACCAAGAACAGACAACCAGGGGAGGGGGGGGAAATTAAATAAATAAAAAAAAAAAAAAAAAAAAGTTTGGCTTTCTAGGTTTACCCGTAATAGTACTTGTGTATACTAAGCTAATAGCATGGAGTCTAACACCTTGTCCAGCAGAATGTCTATAGAAAAACAGATTCAGAGTTGCAGCTCTAGATATCAGGTGACATTTGCCACCACTTTAATCTTGACAGTGTTATTAAGGACTTTGGGTCAGGGAGAGAGGACCTTGTTTCCCCTGGAAACAAGAAATTAGTGGAGGTTTGGTGTCCTGCAGTACCTGTTCCATCAAAACTGCTATCCCGTACACTCAACGATTCGTTTCTTCTCCTCGTCTTCTTTCCTTTCTCTGAGATCCTCTCAGCTTCATGGGCACACTCCACATTAAACCACAGTGAGACACTGAAGCCCTCTGACAGGTGTGGCCAGCAATTTTGCCCCAGCAATGGCAAGTGGACTGGGGCTATGTGCCAAGAGGAGAGGAGCTGATGGGGAAAACTTTCACTATCAGCTTCTTTCTTACACCGCGAAACTCGTGCTCTTCTCAATAGTCCCACGGCTTTACTGTTTAGAATCCCAGGACACTTTTGGGAGGCAACACCATTGCTTAAATTTGGGGTACACACTAAAGGGAAGGTTAGGTACTGTGATGGGCTCATGGTAATATCAGTTTCAACAATTTTCAGAATGCCCAGAAGAAGAATTTCCTAGAGAAAAATAAAAACCAAAACTTTACAATCTTGAACTTAAGGTTACAATCACACCTACACACATCAGCATTCCTACTTAAATACGTTTCTATCTACAATATTGTTAATACTTTCTTTTTCATGTAGCTAAAATAAAACGGCAAACAGGGATTTTGTTGGTGAAGTACATAACATCTTGTGGTTAATTCATTTTAAGTATAAATGTTTTGATGGTACACATCTAAAATTTATGAGCTTCATTTAAGTATTATGAATTAAATACAGTAATTATATCAGGAATCACTTCTGCCAAAGAGAGACACCTATTTCCAAGTAGACTATAGTTTTTCTTTCAAATTATTTTTGAAAGAGGAATATATCCAGAGACTTTACAAAATCTCCAAATTTCTGAATGTTACAGCATGATTGACTTCATAAAATTGAGAACTCAATTACTTTCCAACTTATATCACAAGTTTTTCCCCTGGTCAAGTAAATTTTCTTTCATATGTATTTAGCAAACTGAAATAAGGTTTTAAGGTTTAGCTGCAAGTTTTTGGTTAAGTTGGAATGTAGACTGTAAAGAAAAGAGAAGAAGTGGACGTGGAATTCAAGGAAAGAGCAACAACTAGGTCCATAAAAGAGTGGACAAGATGAACCTGGCAGACGATGTTCTGCTCATGTGTGAGGTGATGTCTAATGTTGAGTACAGTATGAGAGATACATTGAGAAAAAATGATGGAAGCACTCCATAGATACACATTCAGCTCTCAGTGCTCTAGACTAGGGGTTTTAACCTGTATTCCACAGAGCTTCCTCGGGGACTCTGGAACTACAGTGGGCTCATCAAGTGAGCAGGGCTCAGGAACCCCAAACCTGCTTCAAGGAGAAGAGTGCCCAGGTTTTCTATTTTGTTTTCCTAGGTTTCTAGTCAAGATGTTGCTATAAAAATGGGTTTCCTAGCAATGAACAGTTTAAAATCCACCAAGCTACACCAACGGAAAGGAGAAGTGGTAGCAGATAATTGAAGAATGGATAAAAAAGTCACCCCAATATTGTTATGATTACACACAAATTCTCTTCAGTATTAAATAATTAAGATTATCTTGCATTACTTAAGCACAAAGATTTGGGATGGAGAGGGGTAAAGGGAATAAGATCCTAGTGACATGTCTGGTTAGCCAAAATGGAAGTGAATATGGGGTCAAAATATGTGCAAATGATAATATATTTGAATACGTAACCCATAACATGGACTTAACTATATAGCAATTATCATATAAGAAAGAGAGCTTAGTTATTTTTAAATATTTTAAAAATACATTCTTTTAGGGTATCTGAAAGATTAAAAAATTAAAGTATATTTACTGTGCAAGGAGATTTCTCCAGAAATAGTCTCAAAAGAAGAGTCAGCTCCTCTGAACATGTTCGTGAGCTCATCAAAGATACCACGAGATCCACCAATACTCTCTGGCATGCTAAATTAAAGAAAGAGTAGGAGAATTAAAGCTGGTATAAAATGAAAAGAACCATATAAGAACTTCACCGAAAAAGATCAAATACTATTGTTACATTCTAAATGAATTATAAACAATCTAATAATTTCAAAATTTGCTGAAGAAATATCAGCATGACTAAATGCAAAACAACCCACCAACTGCCAAAAAAAAGTGCAACAAAGTCACGTTTCTTAAAGAGAAGTTAGCTCTAAGTAAACTGAAGGAATTTCTTAAAGAAAAATAAATCAATACATTATCTGTGAACTAAGCCAACACCCAGCAAGGCATCATAAAATAGTCTCCTACCTTCTCACTTTGAAAATGTTTAAATTATAACCAACACTTTCTAACTGGAAAATTAAGTGACAGAAATGAAAGTGTAATTTAAAGGGATTCTAGGCTGCAGCTTTTTCTTTTACCCATCTACTTTTTCCATCAAGAAATATTTTCAGGGGAGTGGATGTAGCTCTAGTGGTTGAGTGCCTGCCTCCCATGTTTGAGGTCCTAGGTTTGATTCCCAGTACCTACTAAAAACAAACAATAACAACAAAAAAAGCAATTCTCATTGGGGAGTGGATGTTGCTCAGTGGTTGAGCATCTGCTTCCCATCTACAATCCAGGGCATCATTAATATGGCGATGTAAGATATCCCCTGAAAATGCCTCCCCAGAGATTTATTTAGCAAATAAAAGGACAAATTGCACTTGCTTGGAACTCTGGAGGATGGTAGAGCCTGGAGAAGGACTCCACAAATGCTGAATCAACAAAAAAAAGAGAAATATCAGGTAGGAAAATTCTGCCCCAAACTTCCAGTTGATTCCCATTCCCCTCCCCCACACAGGGTCCTGTGCACCTTGGGGGTCACACAGAAGCAGAACAGCCTGGGACCCTCCCATCACAGACAGACACTATAGAGTGACTTGCAGCAGCGAGTTAGGACACCAGGCATATCCAGGCACAGTGACTTAAGTTCACAAGACCCAGGGCAGATCTCAAACTGCTAAGGAATCCTGTACACAAAAAGGCCCCAATGGGGAGGAGAGGTGGGGGAGGAAGGAAACAAAGATACCACAATAGAACCACTGCCAAGAACTGCTGTGCCCTCACTCAATCCAGTTTCTGTCGGCCGCACAACCTAATTGAAAAATGGACTTTTCTGAGGAGACACAACATTCTGGATTGACCCCATCTGACTCCCTGGTGAAGCAACCAGAGACAGAAAACCCTCACAGAAAAGAAATGGAGGGGTAGAGGGTTAAATAGAGATGCTATAAGATAGGACAGGTTCCGGAACTGAAAAGCGTAAGGAAAAAGGGGGACTGAGTGAGGGAGAGAATTTAAACAAATTATAAGTGCTGGGGAGAAAATTCTACACAAAAACAAATGAAAAAATTTGAGATTTCTAGAGAAGGAAGAGAGGAAAGGAAGCTTTCTCCTGGAAGTGAACCAATTGACAAAAGTGTAATCTTAAAAACTGCACTGCATATCCTAGGCAAAAATCAGATGAAGAAGAGCTGACAAAATCTGAACAGATGAAAATGGGCTATTCTAAAGATCTAGAATAAATTGGACCAAGTGTCAGTGAAGAGCCTTAATGAAAAGCAAATAAGAATAAAACCCTAGTCAAAAGGGAGAAATGGACCTTCATAGATAACTCATCAAGACAATCAGATTCCTAGACATCAGCAAAAACTACAAGTGATACTAAGAAACAGAAAAATATAGCTCAAAGGAACAAATTAAAACTTCAGGGGAGACTCAGAAGTTGGAATAACTAATCAAAGATGTTCAAACAAATCTCCTTATCAATTAAAGGAAATGAGGAAAATATGAATAAAGAGCTAAAGGATTTTAAGACAATGTGGGAGCATAAAAAAATTTGTAAGGATAAAAAATAACAGAAAAATATGGAGATGAAAGGCATAATAGAAGAGATTTGAACAGGCAGAAGAAAGAATCAGTGAACTAGAAGAAAGGATAAATGAATGCGTACAGTCAGACAGATAGAGAAAAGAACAAAAAAAATTGAGCCATGTCTCAAGATTTGAGTGACAACACGAAGCACGCAAACATACTCGTTATGGGTGTCCTGGGGGAAAAGGGAAAAAGGTCAGAAAGAATATTTGAGGAAATAAAGGCCAAAAATTTCCCAATTCTTATGAAAGAAACATAAATATAAATGTCCAAGAAGTGGAACATACTTCAAACAGAATAAATCCTAATAGACCTATTCTGAGACACATACTAATCAGAATGTAAAATGCCAAAGAATGCAAGTAAGAGAAAAGCAATTCGCCACATACAAGGGATCCTCAATAAGACTAAGTGCTGATTTCTCATTAGAAACCACGGAGACGAGAAGACAGTGGTATGACATACTTAAGGTGCTGAAAGAGGAAAACTGCCAGCCAAAAATTCTTTATCCAGCAAACTGTTCTTCTAAAATGAGGGAGAGTTTAATGTATTCACAGATAAACAGAAACTGAGAGAGTTCATCAACAAGAGACCACTCTACAATAATTACTAAAAGGAGTTCTGGAGGTTGAAAGGAAAAGACAGGGGGGAGTGGCTTGGAATACTGTGAAGAAATGGCAGTAACAGTAACTAAATGGGTAAATGCAAAATCCAATAGTACAGTGTCCTCAAGATATAACTCTACTCTTTAATTCATATAAGAATTATGATACATTTGAATAAAAAGGAAAATTTCATGACAATGCACACACAAAATATAAGGTAGTAAAGTGGGGGGGTACATAAAGAGGGGAAACAGAGCTACAGGAGCATGGAACATATATACTATTGAAGCTAAGTTGGTATTTTTCCAATTTAGGAGGTTATAGATGTAGCTTCTATAATATAAACTCCAAGATAACCACAAAGAAAGTATTTTAAAAATGCATAGAAAGAGAAACCAGAAAGGGATCCATCAGATACATGACAAAAGATCAACAATAGAGAAAAGGAAGCTGCAATAAAGGAAAAGAGATCAAAATAGATATGACATACAAAATCCAAAGGTTGGAGTGGGTGTAGCTCAGTGGTTTGAGTGCCTGCTTCCTATGTACGAGGTCTTGTGTTTATTCCCCAGTACCTTCCTCCCACCCCCCCAAAAAAGAGAACAGGTTAAAATTGCTGAAGTAAGTACTGTCTTTACAGTAATAACACTGAATGTTAATGGAATAAACTCTCCAATCAAAAGACACAGGATGCCAGAATGGATTAAAAAAGCTAAGTATAGAATCACCACATGATTTGGCAATTCTGCTACTAGGTATATATCCAGAAGAATTGAAAGCAGGGACTTAAACAGATATTTGCATATCAATGTTCATAGCAGCATTATTCACAATTGCCAAAAGATGGAAACAACCCAAGTGTTCATCAACCAATGAATGCATAAACAAAATGTGGTATATACATATGATAGAATGTTACTTAGCTGTAAAAAGGAATGAAGTTCTGATGCATGCAACAACATGGATGAACCCTGAGGACATTATGTTGAGTGAAATAAGCCAGATACAAAGGACAAATATTTTATTATCTCACTGATATGCACTAATTATAATAAGCAAACTCACAGAGTTAGAATCTAGAATTAGGTTACTAGGGGTTGGAATAGGGGTAGAGAATGGGGAGCTGATACTTAATTTACAGAAATTCTGTTTAGGAAATGAATGGTGTGCCTATAGTGCATTGTATTGAGTATAATTAACAGCACTGAATTATTCATGTGACTGTGACTGAAAGGGAAGTTTTGGATCATGTATATTACTAGAATGAAAGAAGATAAAGCATGACACTGCATAACACAGTGAACCATGTTGTGGACAGTGGATTGGGGTTAATAGAACAAGAATGTTCTTTTGTAAATTATAACAAATGCATGAGACTAATGTAAAGTATTAATAATAGCATGGTATATGGGGAGAAATACACCTAATATAAACTATGGACTATAATTAATAGCACTATATTAATATTCTTTCATCATTTGTAACAAAGGTAGCACACTAATGCAAAGTGTCAACAATAGGGGGGTATATGGGAATGCTGAATTTTTTTTACATGACTTCTGTAAATACAGTTTTCTAATTAAAAAAATAATAATTATAAGAGAAAAATTAAAAAGTCAGTTAATTTCCTATTCTAAAGCCCTTGAAAGGTTAAGGAAGTTCCCTTTATATTAAGAACCATTCTTGCTTCTGTTGAGTCTTATGATTTCACTTTTATGTAAACTTTATTGCATAAAAAAATCCACAGAAAATAAAAAATTAAACATAATTATAAAAACTGAAAGTAGGATAGATGTTAATAGATGAACATTGAAGATATCATGCTAAATGGAAGAAGCCAGTCACTAATGACCACATATTGTATGAGACCTTTTATAGGAAATATCAAGAAGAGGCAAATATATGGGAGAGAAAGTAAATTAGTGGTTGTCAAGGGAGTGGAGGGTGTGGGAGTAGGAGGGTTGGAGGGAAATAGGGAGGGACTGCCAATGGGGTTAATTTTTAAAATTTTCTGTGGTGATGAAAATGTTCTAATATGGATTGTGGTGATGGATGTACAACTCTGTGAATATACTAAAACCCACTGAATTACACACTTTAAATGCATGAATCGTACGGTATATGAATTTTATCTCAGTAAAGTTGTTATAAAAATAATAGAATTTCTCAGAGCTAAGATGGAATTATGTCTTCAGATAAAAAGAGTTCACTAAGTGCACAGCACCATGAATAAAACTATATCAATATCATAAGTAAATGCAGAAGAAGGGAAATCTCTTCTGCGCAGGACAAATCCAATTAATAAGTGTGCATGGAATGAGGGTAAGAGAAAACCACCACATGGCAAACACCATGTTAACTGTTTCAGGCAAGAAATATCATGAGATGCTAAAATCAGTGGGGAAAATATAATTTAAGAAAGAATATTTAGTGGTGAAAATAAAATATTACAGATAAAACTCAAGTAGTCAGGAATAAACTTAACCAATGATGTAAAGCACTTGTAATCAGAAAACTACAACTCAATGTTAAAACAAATCTAAAAAGCCCTAAATAACTGGAAGAACATTCCATGCTCATGGATTGGAAGACTAAACGTCATTAAAGTGTCAATTACTCAAACTGATATACAGATTTAACGCAATCCCGATAAAAATTCCACCAGCATTAAAGAAAAAATTGAAAACATGATCATTAAATTTATTTGGAAGGGTAAGGAGTACTGAATAGCCAGAAACATCATAAAAAAGAAAAGTGAATTCTCATCTCCAGACTTTAAATCATAATACCTACCTATAGTGGTAGAAACAGCATGGTACTGGCCTAAACACAGACACAATAGACCAATGGATCCAAATTTATGGTTCAGAAACAGACCCTCCCAGGTATGGTCAAGTGATTTTTGACTAGCCTGTCAAACTCACACAGCTTGAGCAGAACAATCCCTTCAACAAATGGTGCTGAAAGAATTGGACATCCATAGCTGAAAGAAGGAAAGCGGACCCCTATCTCACACCTTATCCAAAAACTAACTCAAAATGGATCAAAAAACTAAAATAAAAGCAAGAACCATAAAACTTCTAGAAGAAATTATTGGAAAATATCTTCAAGACCTGGTGGTAGGTGATGGATTCTTAAAAGGAGATAAGAGGAGGACTGAATGTACTATTGATGTTTAATGTATGTAGAAGTTTTAATTAGCTTTACTGTAAAAATGTGGAAATGTAAAGAGTGGATGGTAACACACAGTGAGTAACAGCTAGTTTATAAATGGAGATAAGACTGAAAATGGAGGAGGAGACAAGATGGTCGCTGAGTAAACTTGCCTTTGTGGTCTGTCCCGGGAACAGACGGCTGGGTGCGGAGGCAGGTTCTCCAAGGCGAGGCTTTTTTGGGATTTTTGCAGGGCAGAAGTGTCGGGACATCGATTGGGTGGAAAGGTAACGGAGAGGATTGGTCTAGTAGATATAATTTGGGTTCTATTGCCCGCAGGTGAGACCCCGCAGGTGAGACCCGCGCACGGGCTCCTCCCTGTTGGGGGTGGGGGGAACCGCGGTCCAGCCGGGCGGCACCGCTTTTAGATGACTCTGAAGGGCTAAGGAGTTCGGGAGCTCTGGGTGAGCTGTTGACAGGTTGATGTGACAGATCGCCTTTGTGGATCGATTTCGGAAGATAGACGGTGTTTTGTTGTGAAGCGGGAGAAACTTTTGAGTACGAATATAAACAATAGCGCTTCCGCCTGAAGCCCCGCCCCCAAAAGCCCGGCAACCGTTCTCCAACCCAAATAGGCTGTAGGCAATAAAGAGAAGTAATTGGAAAATTGATCTAGGCTGCGGCAAGGGGGGGGGGACACGTCTGGAAGCAGATTAGGGAATATTCTGCGAAGCTTGAGAATTCTGGTATTGGAATCCGTTTTCCGCGTCACTGGCCGGGCTTCGGATCTGTACTAGTAAAGTGGCTGCGGTGTAGAGGCGCCCTCTAGTGGCAGTGGTTTGGAATCACAGGACGGGAGCTGTCCAAAAGCTCAAATGAAAGATAACGTACTTATGACCCCAGCAAAGTGAATTGCAGGGTTCAGTCACAATATAGAGTTTGCGGATCTGACTTCCCCCATAGGATTGGCACCCAGCTGTGGGGATCCCTGAGGGCTGTGTTACACTGCGGGGCTCCCAGGCTTCCTGTTGACGAGATTGGAGGCTGCCAGGTCTGAATTCCCTAAATTCTGGTGGCCCACACTACAGAGACTCACACCTCTTGAGTCCTCAATATCTCAGACTTTCCATCCCTGAATCCATCACGCACTGAGGTCCATCTGAGGTCCTTAAATGCCCTAGCCTTCAACGTTGGCGTTTTTTCTTTATCGTTTCATTTTGTTTTGTTTTTATTTTCATTTTGACTTATTCTTTACTTTTTTCAATTTCCTGATTGCTAACACCGCATTATCCCCTAGTCTTCTCTCACAGCGTATCCCCCAAAGTCTTTTTTTACTCAGTTATTTAAGGGTTGTTTTTTTTTTTGTGGTAGGTGCTGTGTAGTGGGTGTTTTAATTCTGGTTCGTGTATATCTGTTTTTTTTTTATTTTTTATTTTTCTTTCCCCTACCTGTTCCCCACCCCTGGCCACACTCTTTTTCTTTCTTCCTCTCGTCCCTTCCTCCCCCCCCCCTTTTTTTTTTTTCTTTTTTCTTTTCCCTTTTTATTCTGTTGTCTCTCTCCCTCTTGTCCCTCATATTCTACTTAGATTATTATTATTATTATTTTTTAATTTAATTTCCCCCCCTCCCCTGGTTGTCTGTTCTTGGTGTCTATTTGCTGCGTCTTGTTTCTTTATCCGCTTCTGTTGTCGTCAGCGGCATGAGAAGTGTGGGCGGTGCCATTCCTGGGCAGGCTGCACTTTCTTTTCACGCTGGGCGGCTCTCCTTACGGGCGCACTCCTTGTGCGTGGGGCTCCCCCACGCGGGGGACACCCTTGCGTGGCACGGCACTCCTTGCGCGCATCAACGCTGCGCATGGCCAGCTCCACACAGGTCAAGGAGGCCCGGGGTTTGAACCGCGGACCTCCCATATGGTAGACGGACGCCCTAACCACTGGGCCAAAGTCCGTTTCCCTACTTAGATTATTTTAACTCAATTATACAATAGGTGCGGCAGGAAACACCTCACATTCGCTGGGTTTTCTCATCCTCACTGCCTCATTTCTGTGTGAACTGATTTAGGCTACCTACACTATCATCTTTCCCCTACATCTTGATATCCGCCACCATCTACTGGCCCTCCTATATTCCACCTCCCACCTCCCTTTCTTCGATCCACAAAGGGTCTAACTCTTAATTTCTAATACCTATGTTTTGTTTTCTGTCTGTTATCCACTCTTGAAACTATTACCTTTCTTTTCTCTTTCCCTCTCTCACGAAATCAATAGCTTTTTAGCTCATACCATATTCCTCCCATATTCAATCATCTACCTCATAATAGGTACTCTACCTACTGCTATAACTCTACACAATTTACATGAATCTAACCTCCATCCTCCCAGATCTCATATTCTTGCTTTGTTAACATATATCACCAATACTACTTTACACTTTCCCCTTGCTTACACAATTGCCTTTCCCCAACACTAATACTTTCCTTTAAAGTGAACTTAACCAACAAGTAACTAGAATAAGAAGAAAAAAGTGACAAAGAGAAGATATAACACCTATGCAAAAATAACAGCTAATTAACCTCCAAGAGCAGACAAAGAAGCTAAGGAACTGATTAAATCCGTCAAAATAAAGAGATGACCAGAAAGCAACAAAAATCTACAAACCAAACCAGTAATCAGGAAAACATGGCTGAATCCAATCAACAAACCAATAATCACGAAGGGGAGCAAAACTTGGCACAAGCAATGAAAGATCTCAGAACATTTATCACCGACAAATTTGATGCAGTAATGAAAGAGGTTAACAACATGAAGACATCACTTGGAGGGGAAATTGCAGACATACGCAAAAACATAACAGATATGATGGGAATGAACACCACAGTTCAAGAAATCAAAAATACACTTGCAGCAAATATCAGCAGACTAGAAGAGACAGAGCAGAGAATTAGTGATGTGGAAGACAGTAAATCAGAAATCAAACAGATAGTAGAAGGGGTCAATAAGAAGATAGAAAAAATCCAGTTAGGATTTAGGGACCTGAATGACAATGCAAAACGCTCAAACATACGTATTATAGGCATTCCAGAAGGTGAAGAGAAGGGAAAGGGGTCAGAAGGAGTGTTGCAGGAAATAATGGCTGAAAACTTCCCAAATCTACTGAAAGAGACAGATGTGCATATCCAAGAAGCACAGCGCACTCCACAAGTCATAAACCCCAACAGGCCCACCCCAAGACATATACTTGTCAAATTATCCAATGCTCAAGACAAAGAGAAAATCCTAAAAGCAGCAAGAGAAAAGAAAACCATCACATACAAGGGAAGCTCAATTAGATTAAGTGCTGATTTCTCATCTGAAACCATGGAGGCAAGAAGGCAGTGGTATGATATAGTCAAGGTACTAAAGGAAAAAAATTTCCAACCAAGAATACTCTATCCAGCTAAACTAGCATTCAAACATGATGGAGAGTTCAAAATATTCGCAGACAAACAGAAAATGAAAGAGTATACCAACAAGAAACCTCCCCTTCAAGAAATTCTAAAGGGAGTTCTGCAGGAAGAAAGGAAAAAACAGGAAAGGCAGAGTTGGAGGAGAGTATAAGACCAACAACAACAACAAAAAAGACAAAAAAAATATATACAAACAAAATATGACAAACACAAATCCAATCAAAATATGGCTAACACAAATAATTCCTTGATAGTAATAACACTGAATGTCAACGGATTAAACTCACCTATCAAAAGATTCAGACTGGGACATTGGATAAGGAAATATGACCCATCCATATGCTGTCTACAAGAGACACATCTTAGACCCAGAGACGCATGGAGATTGAAAGTGAATGGCTGGAAAACAATCATACAAGCTAACAATAACCAAAAAAAGGCAGGAGTAGCTATATTAATATCAGACAAAATAGACTTTAAATGTGAAACAATTGTGAGAGACAAAGAAGGATACTACATTTTAGTGAAAGGGAAAATCTGTCAAGAAGATCGAACAATCATAAATATCTATGCCCCTAACAAGGGTGCCTCTAAATACGTCAGGCAAACGCTGGAAAAACTAAGTGAAAGAATAGACACATCTACAATTATAGTGGGGGATTTTAATACACCACTATCAACTCTGGACAGAACATCTCAAAAGAGAATCACCAAAGAAACAAAACATCTGAATAGTATATTAGAGGAGCTGGATCTAATAGACATATATAGATCGCTACACCCAAACACAGCAGGATATACATTTTTCTCAAGTGCACATGGATCATTCTCCAAGATAGATCATATGCTAGGCCACAAAGAAAGGCTGAACGAATTCAGAAAGATTGAAATCATACAAAACATTATCTCTGACCACAGTGGAGTCAAGCTGGAGATTTGCAAGGGACAGAAGCCCAGATTTCACACCACGATTTGGAAATTAAACAGCACACTCTTAGAAAAACAGTGGGTCAAAGAGGAAATCTCAAAAGAAATCAATGACTACCTTGAAACAAATGATAATGATAACACAACATACCAAAATTTATGGGATGCAGCAAAAGCAGTACTGAGAGGGAAGTTTATAGCCATAAATTCATATATCAAAAAAGAAGAAAGAGCAAAAATTGAAGAACTAACTGCACATTTGAAGGAATTAGAAAAACAACAACAAAGTAACCCAACAGGAAGAAGAAGGAAGGAAATAACAAAGATAAGAGCAGAACTAAATGAAATAGAAAATAAGAAAGCACTTGAACAGATAAACAAGACCAAGAGCTGGTTTTTTGAGAAGATTAACAAAATTGACAAACCTTTAGCAACACTAACAAAGAAAAAAAGAGAGAAGATGCAAATACACAAAATAAGAAATGAGAAAGGCGATATCACCACTGACCCCACAGAAATAAAGACTATCATAAGAGGATATTTTGAAAAACTATATTCCAACAAAAATGACAATCTAGAGGAAATGGACAAATTCCTAGAAACACATAAGCAGCCCATATTGACAAAAGAAGAAATTGATGATCTTAACAAACCAATCACAAGCAGAGAGATAGAATCAGTTATTAAAAATCTCCCAACTAAGAAGAGCCCAGGGCCAGATGGCTTCACAGGTGAATTCTACAAAACATTCCGGAAAGAACTGACACCAATCCTGCTGAAACTATTCCAAAAAATTGAAACAGAAAGAACATTACCCAACTCCTTCTATGATGCCAACATTACCCTAGTACCAAAGCCAAACAAAGACATCACAAGAAAGGAAAATTACAGACCAATTTCTCTAATGAACCTAGACGCAAAAATACTTAACAAAATACTTGCTAATCGTATTCAACAACACATTAAACGTATTATACACCACGACCAAGTGGGATTCATCCCAGGTATGCAAGGATGGTTCAACATAAGAAAATCAAGCAACGTAATACACCATATAAACAGACTGAAGGAAAAAAATCACATGATTATATCTATTGATGCAGAAAAAGGATTTGACAAAATACAGCACCCTTTCTTGATAAAAACACTCCAAAAGATTGGAATACAAGGGAATTTTTTGAACATGATAAAGAGTATATATGAAAAACCTAAAGCCAATATTGTTTACAATGGAGAAATCCTAGACTCCTTCCCTCTAAACTCAGGAACAAGACAAGGATGCCCACTGTCTCCGCTCCTATTTAACATTGTCTTAGAAGTACTTGCTCGAGCACTGAGGCAAGAACCAGAAATAAAAGGCATTCAAATTGGAAAGGAAGAAGTCAAAATTTCATTATTTGCAGATGACATGATCCTATACATAGAAAACCCTGAGAGATCTACAACGAAGATTCTAGAACTCATAAATGAGTTTAGTAAAGTCGCAGGTTATAAGATCAATGCGCAAAAATCAGTAGCATTTCTGTACACCAATAATGAGCAAGATCAGGAGGAAATCAAGAAACAAATACCATTCACAATAGTAAATAAAAAAATCAAATACTTAGGAATAAATTTAACTAAAGAGGTAAAGAACTTATACACCGAGAACTATACAAGATTGTTTAAGGAAATCAAAGAAGAACTGAATAAATGGAAGACTATTCCTTGTTCATGGATAGGAAGACTGAACATTATTAAGATGTCTATCCTACCAAAACTGATCTACACATTCAATGCAATCCCAATAAAAATCAACGCAGCCTTCTTTAAGGAACTAGAAAAACTATGAAATTTATTTGGAAAGGAAAGAGACCCCGAATAGCCAAAGACATACTGAAAAAGAAAAACGAAATTGGAGGAATCACACTACCTGACTTCAAAACATACTACAAAGCTACGGTGGTGAAAACAGCATGGTATTGGCATAAGGAGAGACACATAGACCAATGGAATCGAATTGAAAGCTCTGATATAGAACCTCACATATACAGCCACATAATATTCGATAAAGCCACCAAACTCTCTCAACTGGGAGAGAGTGGCCTATTCAACAAATGGTGTCTGGAGAACTGGATAGCCATATGTAGAAGAATGAAAGAGGATTACCATCTCACACCTTATACAAAGATCAACTCAAGATGGATCAAAGACCTAAATATAAGAGCCAAGACCATAAAAACCTTAGAAAGCAGTGTAGGGAAACATCTACAGGACCTTGTAATAGGAAATGGATTTATGAATATCTCACCAAAAGCACGAGCAGCAAAAGAACTAATAGATAAATGGGACTTCCTCAAAATTAAAGCCTTCTGCACCTCAAAGGAGTTTGTCAAGAAAGTAAAAAGGGAGCCCACACAGTGGGAGAAAATATTTGGCAATCATATATCTGATAAGAAACTTATAACTTGCATATATAAAGAACTTCTATATCTTGAAAATAAAAAGATAAACAACCCATTTAAAAAATGGGAAAAAGACTTAAACAGACACTTCTCCGAAGAAGAAATACAAATGGCAAAAAAGCACATGAAAAAATGTTCCAAATCTCTAGCTATCAGGGAAATGCAAATCAAAACTACAATGAGATACCATCTTACACCCATAAGATTGGCAGCTATGAAAAAAACAGAAGAATACAAGTGCTGGAGAGGATGTGAAGGAAGGGGAACACTCATCCACTGCTGGTGGGAATGCAGAAGGATCCAACCATTCTGGAACACAGTATGGAGGTTTCTCAAAAAACTAGCCATAGATTTGCCATATGACCCAGCAATACCACTGCTGGGTATATACCCAGCAGAACTGAAAACAAGGACACAAACTGATATATGTACACCAATGTTCATAGCAGCATTGTTCACTATTGCCAAAAGTTGGAATCAACCCAAGTGCCCATCAACAGATGAGTGGATCAATAAAATGTGGTATATACACACAATGGAATACTACTCGGCTGTAAGAACAAACACACTACAAACACATGTGATAACATGGATGAATCTTGAGAACCTTATGTTGAGTGAAGCAACCCAGACATTGAAGGACAAATACTACATGACCTCAATGATATGAAATAAACAAGCTGCCCTAGATAGCAAGAGACTGAACGATAGGCTTACAGGAAATCGGAGGGTGGAGGAAGGATATGAGCCGATGTCTGCAGGGGTGGAATTTAAGACGAGATGGTGGTAAGTATGAACACAAAGAAGAGATAAAAGGGGGGCAAGGGGTTGCCTTTGGTTGGGGCTTTGTGGGTTTGAGGGTGGCTGGGGAGGGACGGATGGGTAACATTGCCCAAAAGTGGGGGGAGGGAGGGGTAGCATACGAACACAGGAGAGGGTCAGGTGTTGGTGGAGAGTAAAATGCCGAGAAAATCATATCAAAATATAATAAAGAGGGTTACCTGTTTAGAATACTCGGAGGGGAGGGTCTGATGCAGGACGGGCTCCTGGGGAATGTCTAAATGCTCATTCTGCCAGAGTGGGTGACACCATGGGGTAGAAACCCAAGTAGTGAGAGTGGGGGTGGACCCACATCCTGGGGAGGACTAATGCCATCAAATAGAGGGAACTGTATCCCTCGAGAGAAAGGGTGGCTCCCAGGGCATTGGGGCAGTTGAGTAAGTTAGGCCCTGAACACTATTCCATCTATATCTGGAAGTGGCTCCTCAGGAAACGGAGGTTGGCTGTCACTGTGGGCACCAAGGTGGAAGGGAAAATGGACGTTAAATGTGTGGAACCAAGGTAAATGGGGGGTAAGAGAGGAGTTTCGTGAGAGTACACGAGGATGGATATAAAACATGTAATATTACACCATAACATATAGGAGATGACAGACTGATAATGTAAACCATAATGTAAAACATAGGATAACTAAGAATGTAAAGAACTGTGTATCCTAAAGTATGCACCATAATGTAAGCACAGATGTCACCTTGTTAGAAAGCTAATGTCTCAGACTCTGTACATCACGTTAAGTAAATATGATGTGAATAGGGTGTAAGAGTATCGCTGTGGAAGGAAAAAGGTTTTGTGGTGGATGTATGGGAGTGCTGTATATTATATATATGCATTGCTGTGGTCTAGGACTCCTGTGAAGAGAAGCTGAATAATTAGGGGGGAAAAAAAAAAGAAAAAGATAGGATGTAGAATTTTTTCAAGTCAACATTCTTTATCTAAGTTCTTTATCTAACTTTATCCAAGTTCTTTATCTAACCTTTAAACCCATCGCTATATGCCATTCCCTAGTAAGGGACCATGACATTATATTGGGCTTCAAATTTCAGGGAGTTCTGGATCACAGAGTGTTTCAACAATGGCAATGGAGGGATACTGGTATGGGATACCAATGACAGGTGATATATGGCTGACAGGGAGCTGTACAGAACATATGTCCAGGGTGCATGGTAATGTTTGGATATACTCATAGTGGCAACAATTAAAAACCACAGCAGGGGGGGTACTGGGTTCCTGGCCAGTGGTGCTCTGTCGTGGTCCCTAGGGGAGCAGCGACAGTCTCCCAGGTACAGCGGCAGGGACCGGGAGGGAGTGAGGGTTCAACAGTGAGCCCCTGATGCTAATGACTATGCTTGTGAGCTGATAAGCCTAAAATAAGAACAAGGCCTAGAGCAACATTGTGCCTGGGAATTTCCTCCTGTCAGCCTTCATGTTACTCAAATGTGGCCAGTCTCGAAGCCAAACTCAGCATGTAAATGCAATGCCTTCCCCCCAGCGTGGGACATGACACCCGGGGATGAGCCTCCCTGGCACCGAGGGACCACTATCAACTACCAACTGATGATGCAACTGGAAAATGACCTTAAACGGAAGGTTCAATGTGGATCAGCAGAATATCCCTGTCTACATAAAATAACATGACTTTAAAATGCTGTTTGACCTAAAGTAAGGGGGAAATGGAAAGGAGAAATGAGTTTATATGGCTACGAGTTTCTAAAAAAGAGTCTGGAGGCTGGCAGAAGGATTGCCCTCATGCACAACTGAGCAGAGTCAGAGAGACAGATAAAGCAGATGCAACCCCCAGATATTGGTTCCTTTGAGGGCTAAAGAGACCCATGGGAGTTATGGTCATGGCCGATGGGGTTAACTACCAGGTCAGATGGCCCCTCTTTGGAAATGGTGTTTATGTGTGATGGATCTGGACTCAGATGGGATCTTCCTTCATAAGACTTTCATGCGAATGTGCTGGAGGTGCAGTTAATGTTGAGGTTTAAGATATATTTAGGGGATTTGAATCTCTGGACTGACAATGTGATAGCCAGGTCCTGAGCCTCAACAGACTCCAGCACCTACAATCTGATTTATTGGACTTACCACACTCAGCTAAGATGGAGTTGAAGAAGGACAACCACCACACCATGGAGCCTAGAGTGATTACAACTGAAAGTGGGAGGATTGCATCCAGCATCCATGTGGAATCTGAGCCTCCTCTTGACATAGAGGTGCAATGGACACAACCAATCCAATGTCCACATAGAAGAGCTGGCATTGGATTGGGAAAAGTGGACATGGTGGCTGATGGGTATGGGGAAAGGCAGGAAGAGATGAGAGGTGGAGGCGTCTTTGGGACATGGAGCTGCCCTGGATGGTGCTTCAGAGGCAATCACCGGACATTGTAAATTCTCACAGGGCCCACTGGATGTAATGGAGGAGAGTATGGGCCATGATGTGGACCATTGACTATGAGGTGCAGAGGTGCCCAAAGATGTACTTACCAAATGCAATGGATGTGTCATGATGATGGGAATGAGTGTTGCTGGGGGGGTGGGGTTGAATGGGACCTCACATATATATTTTTAATGTAATATTATTACAAAGTCAATAAAAAAAAAAAAAGACTGAAAATGGTAGTCTAGTTATGTAAATGCCAACTGACGGAATGCTAGAGAATAATCTAGGAACTAGATAGCACAGTAAACCAAGAGATGGATGAGAATTAAGGTTAATGGTACAGATGCAAGAGTGTCCTTTGTTAGTTAGAGCAAATATATGCCACTACTGCAGCATGTTGGGAATGTGGAGAAGCATGGGGAAAACACAGCTGGAGTGACCTATGGACTGTGGTTAGTAGTAATAATATAATATTCTTGCATCTATGCAAAAGATGTACTGTGTTGATACTGAGGCTGTATGGAAAATGTGAGCCAAATGCACACTATGGACATGGTAGCAATCAGATGATATTATTTTATCTGTAGCAAATGACACACCACATTGTAGTGTGCTGATGGAGGGGTGTTGTCTGGGAATTCTGCACATGGGCATGATTGTTTTATAAGTTTACAACTTCTGTCACAAAAAATATATTTAAAAAATAATAATAGGGTGGGTTGGGGAAAAACACATCAAATGTAAGGACTATGATTAGTAGTAAGATTTTGACAATATTCTTTCATAATTTGTAACAAATGTCTCAATGACAATGCAAGGTGTTGGTGGAGGGTTATTGTATGGGACCCCTGTAAGATGTTATGCATGTTTGCTTTGTAAGTTCACAACTTTTACTATACACTTAATTGTTTATGTATGTTCATATATAACTGATATAAAAATAATAATAGGGTTGGTTGGGGGAAAAATACTTTGTTCAGTAGTAATATTTTGACAATGCTCTTTAATCATTAGTTAAAAAGGTGAACAACAGTGCAAGTTAATAGTGGTAGGGTAAGTTATGAGAGTCCTGTATGATGTTATATATATTTGTTTTGTAAGTTCACAACTATTATTATACACTTTTTCTTTACGTATGTTTATGTATGTGTGATATACTTAATTTTTTTTAAAAAGGATATTTACATAGCCTAGAGGTATCTCCCTACAAGATGCTTATTAATTATAAAGGGAAAAATGGTGATTTTATAATAGAGTGACTGGCAGACACCTCCTTAACCAAGTGATTGAAGTTAACATCACCACACAAAACATACTGACATGACAGGCTTCCTGATAGGATGCCCCGAGAAGGTCCAACATCACATAACATGAACTTAATCATATGGAGACATCAGACAAATCCAATTTAATATTTCATGCATGTCAGCCATAATTCTCAAACTAAAATTTAGGTTTCTTGCTGTTAGAAATCAGATTACCTATTCATTATGCATCTCTTGAACACCTGAGAAAGTACTAGGTAAAGGGTAGGCACCCCATCACTATCAGTCTGTGCAATGTCATTTCCATGTACATGTGATCCTGAACCATTTACTCAATCCCTTGGAATCTAGCTTTTCCTCTACAAAATAGTTTTATTTATACTATGTCTGCTTTACTGGGTAGTTCTGAGGAACAAATGAAATAACGTGTATAAAGATGCTTTTTTAAACTATAGAGCAATATGCTAATGGCAGCCATTATTATCAACTCTGCATTTCATATAATGACAAAATAATGTCAAAGATATTGTTTAAAATGAAGTTTTGGCTCACCTTGGAAATCAGAATCTGCCTGTGTTAAAATATTTAAGAACCCTCCTAAAAGATTCTTCACAGTTCCCTGAAGATTAAAAACAAGACAGAAATTAAATTTCTTATCTTACAAAAGCAGGAAGCAACAGTAAATGTTTTAGTAAATTATCTGATAGGGATCTATTTATATACATATATAAAGACTGGAAAATAACAGGAAAACATGCTATGTATAGGATTACACTTAACTTTCATTTTCTTTTTCATACTGTTTTTGTATCTTTTGATTTTTCAAAACAATGGGAATTTATTAAAATTAAATGCAATTTTTAAAACGTTGCCCCTTCTCAGAAATACTAGGATTCATCACTTTAGAGAACTAGGAATTAAAAGATTTTGGAATGCCACTTATAGATAAAACCACACATAAGGCATTATAAAAGACAAGTCATCATCTCAAATAATTTTCAGACAAATTGGGGTATAAACATGGAGATGGGAGAATCTAATAAATAAAATCACATTGAACTAAATGCATCTCTTACCTGTTGCAGGAGCAGAGAAACATTACTTTCTTTCTGTCTGATGATTTTCAAAAAACTCTCGAAGACATGGGCAAGCACATCAAGTTTGGCTTTACTAGCAGAAAGTAAATTTAATTCCAGCATACAAATCTCTGGATATATTATTTCCCCTTGAGTGAGGTTTTCAAGTAAATAATTTGGACAACTTGGTGTACTGGAACCTTCTGCTTCAGGCTTTAAGTCAACCCCTGAAAAGGAAAAAAGGAAAGATTATTTTTATTCCCTACACATGGGATAAATATTTCAAAACTTATGATCATTTAGAAGATCTAGTGGCAAAGGTGCTATTCATGAGAAGATGCTCATAAAACCTTTTCCTAGAACAAGACTTTCAATTATGATATATATATATTCTGAACAGTACAATATTATGGGTATTTTGAAGATTAATGAGAAGCTTTAAAAAAATTTTGATCTTCAATAAAATTAAAAATACCATCAAAAGTAATTTTTATAGACATGTGATAGAGACTTACATTCCTCTGACACAACTTGAAAAAATACTATACTAAACTTTCTGATCCCCAAATACCTAAAACAGGGTTGTTCAATTGGTTTGCCCACATTTTTGTGAAAATAGTAAATTAGGATATCGGTTGGATGGGGTCTATATATATTTTGTCTTCTTCATAAATGAGAAACAGATACTGCCTCACTGAATATTACATTCTGGAAAAATTGAATGCTCTTAAGAGACTGCTATGTTCTTTAAAAAATGTTCATTTTGTTAAAAAAAAGTTATAAATTTCTATCTATGACAGAATTCTTTAAATTGAGATCTAGTTATCAAACTTACAAAAAGGAGAAAATTCACCATTATAAAATCGTATCTATTCTATGATAAAAACCAACTTATCATTAGACCAATATTTTTTCCAAAAGCATCTGTTGTGGGACCATAAGGCCCTTTAAGTGAGACATCAATGATTATTCCCATTCACTCAGAAGGGAAAGCAAAAATGGAGTTTGGGGAAGATAAACTACTGTGAAATAGAGTGAAGACTAACAGTACTGGGCCATTCATAAAGTCAGCAGAAAAATATGGAGCCTTCCCAGAAATCTCTGGGCTCTTATTCAGGGATCTTTTCCCATTCTACCCAAGTTTCAAATACTTAGGCAAAGGAGCCTATGCAATGCTAATGATCATCCTAAAGCCACGCTAGGCTGTGGTACACAAAGAACTCTCTGGAGCAGCCTCCGTGGTTACTGCAGAATGAGTCTGCCTTCATTCTCCCAGTCAGTCTTCCTAACTAACTGGTGGAAATGCTCTCCCTGCCAATGTCTGGCTTGTCTTGAGAGAGGCCTTCCCTGACTACCAATCCCTATCACATCACCTGGCTTTATTTTATTCATCCTGTTTATTTCTGGTATTTATTGTCTTTCCCGCTAGAAAATACATAAAAAGAGGACTTTTGTCTTTCATCCCTGAATTCTTAGGTACTGAGCCTGTGAAACTGGAATGGTAAATGATTTTACTAACCATCTTGATTTTACTTCAGCTTCCATTTTATCCAGGGAATTACAGAGAAGAAACAGAGGTTAACTGACATACTGACAATCGTTGACAGTGATGATAAAACTCCCTGCCTCAGCCTGCGAGAAACAAAGGGCCCCAGCTAACACCAACAAAGCCTGCTGCTGACATTCATCAGATGGCTATGATCCTACCTCCCCATCCTTCCTGCTAAGTAAAGAACTGAGCCTCAAGATTCCCTGCCCACCTCAAAGACTCCCTACCCAACCAACCCAGTAACCCACGCAGCTCACAGAATCCACATACTAACCAGAAATCATGCCCCCTTATCTCTTCCCATCCCCCTGAAACCTCTCCTTTGTCTCAAGCAGCCATATAAGCTGCTCCCCCAGTTCATGCCTTTGAGCAGAAATCTCTTTTTGGTTTTGCTCCTGCATTAATGCAACTTTAGCTCAGTAAACTTCTTCTGTGCTCCCCTTAAAGTCTGTTGGTTTTATTTTAGCGTTAACTGCCAATGTTCCTAATAAGAAAGTACATCTCACTGGGTGTTTTTGTTTGGGTTTTTTTACAAGGTACTGGGGATTGAACCCAGGACCCTGTACACGCAAAGCAGGCACTCAGCCAATGAGCTATACCCACTCCCTAAGATCACTGTTTTAAATTGACAAATTCGTAAGTTTGTTATGAAGATCAAATAAGACGATAATACAAATGTAATTTTTAAATTGTAAAGCAGTATAGCATTCTAAGGTGGCCTTACTGGGGACCGTTTTGCTAGTCATATAACAATCTGACTGCAAATCCAACCACGAGCACTTCAGGGGGAGTTTACCATCAGCTCTGGGTTCATTATCCTCAGGATCGCTTTCACTGTCTGCCTCATAACCTTCTTCAACCAGGAGTTTAAAACTACAACACTGAGGGTCCTCAGCTTCTTCAGAAAAATCACCAGGCTGGGATGGCAAGCCTTCCTCACACTGATGACTCTAAAAGAGCAATGTAATTCAAAGGAACAAGTTGTAATATTTGCTTATTTTTAAATAAAATATGTATTACTCAAAGGCCATTTAAAAAATATCATAAATATTTTCTTTAGGAAAAAATCTTAGTAATACTTTACATTATTAATTATGAAATTCACTCTAAAATTGTTCTAGAACCACTTAGGCAACACCTCAAAAAAGGGGGTTTCTAAAGATTAAGCTAGAGGTCATTAAACAAAATAAACCTATTTAGGAAATTGCATTCTAGGAATGACTAAAAACCACAGTGAAGTGGAATTATATTTCACGTGATTGAATTTTAATAAGTACTTTTACACATTTGTTCATGGAAAAAGATTTTTTCATAAGGGTTTTTTTTAGGATGCACCAGAGATTGAACCCCAGGGCCTGGTACATGGAAAGCAGGTGCTCAATCATTGAGCTACATCCTCTCCCCATAAGGATTTACATAAACAAAATGTTTTCTAAATTATATAATTAGAGTAAGTATGAAAATTTTTCAGAGGGTCATTTAAGATTTCAGAATGCAATTATCTATATGCAAGCATCTCGGAAATCCAGAGTTCCAGTATTCACTTTCTGTGTAATAACACATTGTGGCAGGAAACTTTCCTTTTCTTATAAAAATATTACTAACCCCGTCACTTTAGAAGACATTTTTATTTAAAGGAGCTTAGAGTACTCTATTGCTGCAACATCAATAAAAGACAGAATAAAGTCAGTATCTTTAAAATTTCACACTTAACCAATGGATTCAGTAATATTATGATGGTATTAACACCTATTTCAGTAAGTTTTTATGTTACAACAGAGTAATATAAAATATTACAGCAAATGAATATAAAACATCACATATATATGGCTAAATCATGGCATTAAAAGAGAAGCTATATAAAGATAAAGGACAGTTGACAAAGGTAAAAGAAACTTGAAAGGAGGGAGAAATGAACTAAATAGGCATCACAAGGCTTCAGGAAAAAAATGAAATAATTCTTTTAGGAAAAAAGTTAATACAAAAAACAAGAAAACCATGATGGCTATTTTCTATAAGACTATTCTTTTATTCAAGGAGTTTAAAATTCAAGAGAGTGAAGAGTTCTGGGAATATCAGCTGCACAATATAGGACCAGATAAGATTGTTTTGTCATCATTTTCCCTCAATTATCATTTGATAGACTGTCAGTTATGTGTATGACTTATCAATCAAAGAATACATTCTTGTCTTACTGGGAGTAATTCTTTAGTCAATTTCCAGATTAGATGAAGACAAGCATGTCATATTGCTCTCTTACTGAATTAAAAAAAAAAAAAAAGATAGGATACTGGCTAAGTACCATCCATGCCAGATGATAGAGATATGACCCATCGAACTTACCTGATCAAATCCTGGTCCATGTGTTCCAGTCATATTCATCTGTACCCTATCCCACCCAACCACATCTGCCTCTGCTTGTCTTGCCCAAATAACATAACTGAGGTCTGCTTGCTCCCATTCCCTGTAAGTTACTCATACCTTCTCAGTCACAGCATCGTTACGTTCAAAATCTGGTGAATGATTCCCCAAGGCAACGCGAAGCAAGGCATCAAATAAAGGCTTTGCTAATTCTGTTTCGATCACCTTCGACTGGGAAAGATGGTCCCTCATTTCAAACAGTATATTTTCCACAGACAAATTCTAAAGTAAAATAAGAGACTAAGGATATTAATAACAAGCTTTAAAAAAATAGTGACAAAATAAATTATGTTAATATTTAGTCAACTAGAAAACTAGTACATTTATTTGTAGTTATGAAAGTAAAAGGACTATAAATAATTCTTATACACACAAACATCCTGTTAAAATTAATATTGTTTTTTAGTTATAAAATACTCATTTCATTTGGTTTTGAATTTCAATGTATCATACACAGATAAATAAAACTGTTGCAAAAAATTGCTCCTTGAAACTTCAGAGACTTTTAATTAACCATCTCTAGGTTTTACAAATTCCTTATTCTTAAAAATTCGTTCAGACTCCAAGGATCACTTCTATTCTAGTCCTTTTATATCCTTCCCTTCTTTATTCTTCCCTTCCAATCCTTGAAGAGAGCTCTTGCTGCCTGTCTTAATCCCTATGCCAGATGATGAGACATTAAAGATGGAGAAGAAACTGACTTCTCCCTTAAAGAGTTCTCCATCCAAGGTGAGAAACACATATATAGACAAGGGATGACATCTCTAAGACTAGAGCTGAAAACAAAGTGGTCTGAGAACAGACAAGGAAGAAGGTACTGGAGAGAGCTGCCCAAAGTGTTGCAGAGGAGGGACTGTATGAGATGGACAGGGAAGAACAAGCAGAGACAGTAGGCATAAAAACAAAGACAACACGCTAGGAAGAGGAACATGTACAGAAGTATGGAAGTGATGACAAAGAATGGTGCCCTGGAAATCTGTCAGCTCGGAATGGCTTACCACAGCAGAGAGAGGGCCAGCAGGAAAGTAGGCTACACAAGGAAGTGGTGGCAAGACTGAGAAGGCTTTTATATGTCACATGAAGGAGTATGGATTCTAACTGTGGGCAATGTGGAGGCATCAAGATTCTCTACACAGGAGGCTGGAACTAGAGTAGGGAGAACCTGCTGGCTCATGAAAAAGTTAGGGGTGAGTTAGTAAGGATAGAAGGGGTCTGCCATATTCAAAGATTCCTGAAAAGCAGGACCAGAGACTGGGGAATCCTGTGCAAGTGCTTTACTATTGAGAAGTGTTCTTGGGAAAAACCTGTAAGGGTATGAGGGAAGCAGAATAGGTCAGAGGAAGAAGCTAAGCAAAGCTGTGGTTTAACAGAAGTCCAGCCCCAGCTTGACCCCATGGGAAAGCGCTGGAGCCTGAACAGCCCCACAGAGATGGCCCCCTAGCTGCATCCCACCTCCCCACTAGAGCCACATCCACAGTCCTTGGCTGTGGGCACCCTTCCCAGGCATCGCTGGGTGAGGTGTCTGTCATCAACCAAGCGAAATCCTCTAGAGATAGGTAGAGAGGTGAGCCCTCAGCAGCCAACATCGTGGCAGGTGGCAGCCGGGGGCAGCAGCTTGGTAAAGGGGATCTGGGCTGGGTACCCAGTAACATCTCACCAAGGTGTTAACCGCTGAACTCTGAAAGGCAATATTTATGTTTACTCATCTGATACTTACGCATTATCTAATGCTCTTTAGGGTTGGTAACTTTCTCACGTGGGGGTTTGCATTCTAAACTAAACAGTAAGCTTTTGGGGGCAAGAATTGGGTCATGTACCCCTGTGTCCTCCACGGTGCTGGGTACCATGGTAAACACACAGGAGCATCTCAAAACTTAAAATCTTTGGAAAAACAGAACAATATTATTAAGTTAGAACTTAAAAAATACACATTACACAATAGTGGGATGAGAGGTAAGTTATTACCTGACTAGGTAATTCCAGTTCCACCTTTTGTTGACTGGTTCTGGCACTATGAAGACAAATGGCCAAAAGGGCTTCCAACAGTCGTATGCTCTCAAGTGAGGTCTCACTTTCTTGACTCATATACACCTTTGCTTCCTCAGGAGCAGCTTTAGTAGCCGAAATTTGTTCCACATTTGCAGAAGAAAGGCGCTCTGACTCTAAATTAACTAAACTATCAGCCCTCTTTTTTAGGCTAGCCAGTTCTGATGGAGTAGGGTCACTTTTTACAGTCAGGGATAATAAATCTTCCTTCATAGATATTTCACATTGTGAAGTTCTGCTTAAATCTTGGTTTTCATTTATATTTATATCCCTCTCCTTTTTTTCTTGCTCTTCTTCGTGATTTCTGAATAGTTTCTCCATTATCATAAATATTAATTTATGGCACACCCGGAAACCCCCAAGCCTATAAAACTGTTTTTGGGCGACCGAGCTCAACATGTAGATCCAACGACACATTGACCAGATGTCTGCAGCTTGGTGCATATGTTTGGGGGAAGGCAAAGCGAGGCTCTCAAGAGATAAACATGGCAGCATATGACTCCAAGGTTCACTTGTGGTACTGTCATAGCCAGAAGTATCTTCTGAGTCATTGGCAGAATCCCTATCAGATTCTGCTTCTTTACTTACACATAAAAACGCCACACAGAGGAATAGGTTTATTGTGTTGATGTGAACATCCTGGCTCACAGTCTTCCGTTTCTTTGGGTAAGCTTCTTTGAGGCTGGCACAAAATTTGCTAAGACTCTGGGGAGAATCTGAATAAACTTGCTGGTTATGAAAAGATGTACCTACATTTAAAGATGACGACTCTTTCTGTTCAATGTCTAGTCCATCAATACCTGGAATTGTAGCATCTTTCTGTTGTTCCCCTAGACTGATTATCAGAGTTTCAAATGCCTTTAGGGAATAACGTCGAATACCATCTAAGTAATTTAATTCAATTATTTGACTGACTCCATTACAACTTAAAAACAAATCTCTTATTACCCTGTGAGAGAAAAAAATATGAAAGATTTTAGATATAGAAACAAGTTTTATACACAGGCATGTATACTATTTAAATACATCATTACTGCATATGGTATAGACTAAATACCACCTAACCTGATTCATCAGTGATCTGGTTAAAGTTCTTACTTGGATTATGACCAGAACTTCAACTTACTTTCTAATTACTCTCACATCCTTCTTCAAACACTGCACATACAGTTACTACAGCATTTAAAGAGAAAGGATTGCATGTGTTCCAAATTAAACAAAGCAATTCAAGAATGACTATTTTTCTCCAAATTCTGTATAAATTCTAAGTGTCTTAACTACCTCCACACTAGAGGCAGACACCCTGAGCGCAGGCAGCACGTTTCATTTGTTGTCTGCTTAATGGTTCATTCAAAATATTTTGGTGGTTTGAAAGCCACAATTAACAATACAGGGAAAGAACCAAATTACAGAGCTGAAGATTTTGAGCTCTGACTCTGGATGAATTTCAGGTTGAGACTCATGGGTCTAGATCATTGGAATCCTGGCAATAACTTCCATGTAAATCAGCTCAGTGATTCTCAGCTCTTATTTTGCAAAGATCCAGATTCTCTACAAATATGCCAAGGCATTATAAAACTGTCAAATCAAATTCAGTTCCATTTAAACAAATGATTCCAGAATTAAAAAAAAAAAATTGATTGTAAGGCAATGATTTAACACAATATTACTTTTAAAGTAGTTGTATTAAGATAGACAATGTCACACATGAAATGATGAGACATGTTATTTTAATATATACGCTTTTCAAATGCCATTTGCATTATTTGGCAAGGCCAGACTACGTACTGGAAGAAATTTTATGTATAAAATTATATTTTAAATGTACCAGATTTGACAATCACAAAATTTGGAAAACTCATAAACAGAATTACAGGTAGTATTAATTTTCTTTTTTGTGCTTATCTGTTTTATTTTTTCCCTAAGTTTTCTACAGGTACTGCTTATAATATGATATATAATAAATAATAACCCCCTTAATTCCATTGCTTCAATAATTATCATTTTATGGATGTGCATATTTTATATAGTGGTAAATAAGTGTACCACATTTTTAATTTTCCATTTTGTATCCACTAAACATTATAAACATTTTCTGATGTCCCAATATAACCTTCGTAACCATTATTTTTAATGGTTAATGATAGTCCATGAAATAAATATAAAATAATTTACTTCACCATGCCCCTGCTGTTGGGTATCTGTATTGCTTCCATTTTTTTTTCACGGAAGTATATTTAAAACAGTTTCTTTCACTAAGAAATTAAAATCATGAGAGCAGATGTAAATCTGTGGTTGAGCACTTGCCTCCCATGTACGCAGTCCTAGGTTCAATCCCTGCTACCTCCAAAAATTTTTTTAAAGTAAAAAAATAAAATAAATAAAATAAAATAAACAAAATCAATGATGCTACCCTTCTCTTTATAAACACTCCAGTAAAAATAAATGGATAAATAGTTAGAAAAATAAAACATAGGCGGGGAACTTTTTTTGTTAAACTAAAATCAGATCCTAGGAAAGAATAAAGAATAAGATACAGTCACACTAACAATGAGGTCCTGGAGTTATCAGTGTTAGAAGGTCTAATACATATACTTTATCACACATCCAAAAACATCAAATAGGAAAACACACACACACACGCACACATACACACATACAAACCTGGATTTAAGCAGGGTAGGCAGTGTTTTTAAATAAACCTGGAGCACTTCTTGGGGCAAACACTGGCTACACATATGAGTTGGAGCAGAAGTCATGCTTAGGCGCTGACAATGATGTGCTAATTCAACTCCTCTCTGGAGCACAGGATTAAATATGTAATTATACAATTTCCACTGAACAATTACATTGCCTTTCTGGATTAAATTGCAAATGTGATTTGCGATTTGTATACTCTGTAATCTGTCTTCCTCAAAAGCAAAGTTCTGGTAAGCTTCTAAAGCATCCCATTTCCACAGCATGTCCTCAGATCCACTGCTGGGCAGGATGCCTTGAAACCTGTAAGAAGGACTGGGTACACCTGATGAAGGTTCAGCAGCACATGCGTTTCCCTGCAGTGTCTCTTCTAACTTGGCTAGCAGATCTGAGTCGACGGTACAAATATTGCAGGTTGCTTTTTTAATTTTTTGCGGTACCTCTGCTCCTCCCAACTGGTCCAAAATCAGTTTGTTAAGGATATTCAATATATGCTGCTGAAAATTTTTCAGGGCGGGCAACTTAAAAGCATAGAGCAAAGGAATGACGACAGATTTGGGGTCCATACAGCAGCATATTCCCACGTTGTGAACACCGGATAGAATCTGCATACAAGTGCTGCCCAAGGAAGCCTGCTGCAGCAGACGGAAACACTGATGCGCGCACACCGCGATACAACAGCACCTGTCAGGATAATGAACGTCTCCATCTGCAGTCTCTTCAAATGGGTTTCTGGAGACTTGGTTTTTGAAAGCTGAAACCAGAAGACCCGAGAGATCTCTGTGGTGTTGCATAAAGTGAGAGTATTCGCACCGTCTGTGCCTCTTCCTCGTGCACATTGAGTGGTGCAGCTGCTCTGACTTGACTTTCTTGACGGTGCTGATGATCTTCATGACACTGTTGACGAGGGCTTTCAAATGCCCGGAGGCCTCAGCAGGGGCTCCGTCTCTCAGGACCAGCCACTCCATCTGCAGAACTGCAGTTTCAAATAAGTTAAACCCATGATGCTGAATGAATTCTTGGACCAAATCCATGGCTTGACTGAAGTAGAAGGGATTTGAAGCTGCACTTTGAAGACAACAGATCAGAATCTGTAGCACTCCTTCCAGAAGCTCGGGCAGAAGGAGGGCTCGGTGACGATACTTTGAGAACACAAAATCATCCTGAACCTCCTGTAGTGTTTTCTTTTGCCTTGGTGCAAAAGGATCAGGCTGCTTCTCTAGGCAAATTCTAATTTTTAAAGCTGCCCTAAGCAATTCAGTTAAATTTTTTCTAAGACTCTCCGGCATCATCTCTGCCACACTAACATCCACTGACATCAGATGCAGCACTGTTCGAAACAGCATCCGCTGAATCAAAGCCATGGGTTCTTCAGTCCAACCTGCAGAAACCATTTGGCTCTCCAGATTGTCACTTAGGTTACAACAGTCCCCAAAGCCTGCTAGGAATTCAGTCAGTGTGGGCACTACACTGGCTGCTAGAGCAGAGTTATGATTCAAGGTAAGGTCAAACTTAGAAACTTTTTCTAACAAAGATAATAAAACATGACATAAATCAAATGGGGAATTGTTCATGTTACTGATAACAGACAAGGCCGCTGGCTCACTTAAAATGTCAGTGTTTGATTCGTGTCTTGGAATAATCTCTCTGGAATTTTCTAAAGCCATGCTGTCAAGAGGAGTCTCTTTGGCTAAGTGGTCAACGTGAGCGGTAAGGTGGTCTTCTTTAGGAGACGGTGCTACTAAACGCTGCAGCAGATGGGGCCTTCTGTGCTTATTCATTGCTATACTTTTCTCATCTGAGTTGGCCTCTGAATCTGAACTGGAGAGCGGCGTCTTTCTTGCATCTCTTATTGAATAGCGATGGGTAATTTTACGCTGCAGCCTGCTTTTTCGAAAAATATTTACTTTTGCGGAAACCTGACCAGATTGGGTACTTCCTTCTAAATGTAATTTTTCCTGAGATCTTTGTGAATTTGAGTTCTTTTCTTTGGTCACGATTATATCAGCTGAGAATGGCAAGCTAAAATCTAATGAAATAAAGAGAGAAAGCTTAGGATACCTCGATACGTTTTAAAACAATTTGTATAGGTCATTACCCTCTTCTGTATCACTCACTTGAGGAGTTAAACCTCAGTATATTTTTACTTCAAGGCCGACTTCCTTTAGCTCTTTTTTATGTCCCTGGGTCAACTTTCTCCCACACTACCTTTCTCTCTGTAAACACAAGGGGGCATTAAATGAAAAAATACAAATTGATTTTGAGAAGAACTAAGGAAAACAGAATCAGGAAAGTAAACCTGATTTAAAATCATATATTGCATTCTAACTGTGAGATAAGAGAGCCTTTAAAATATCTGGTATTTAGAACTACTCTTCATACCATTTCATAAATTCTCTTTTAACAGTGCAGCACAAGTATTAGTTTATAGGACTGATGTATAGCTGAGAACTTCGTTTTTGAAATTATTTAAAAACCACACAATATATACCAACTGTTCTCTAGGACTAAGGTTAAGAGTTCTTTCAAAATACTTACTGAGGGTCATGCACTAAGCCAGGCACCACCCACAGGC